>NC_140664.1:91894661-92347161 GCF_054131305.1 Coturnix japonica | reverse complement strand
TGAAAAAATTGCTGCACGTGATTCCAGACTTCATTTGAAGGTAGAGTACAGCTAGAAAATGTGACCAGGATTTGAAATGTTTTTGATCATTAAGACTCAGGAAGCAGGTATTAGAGATGAAGACTGTGAGTTGTATCATGCTATAGGGAATAGGGATGCAAACGAGGGGGAAGGTGAGCTCTTTATTCTGAACACCAAAGCTAGCAATGATGAAATGCGCATGGGAGATGACTAGAAAAACTTTTTTTTTTTTTTAATATTAGGTGAGAAAACAATTTTAATGTCCTAGAGTATTAATAATACAAGTAATTATTTAAAGTAGCAGTTCTGTAGGGCATGACTTTCTATTTGGTCAGAAAAAGACCTGGTTTGTCAGATCAGAAATACTGGAGAACATGGGATGAAATTCTTCGTTTACTTCAAAACCTACGTTTTTTTTTAATGAGGAAATAAAACAGTTAATCATAAGCTGGTAAAGTCACTGTGTGCATGTCCAGGGGAAAAAATACTCTTTAAATATCCTGAATTGGGAGGGGGGAAAAAATAAGATGAAGCTGTTGTGACCTTACACCTTAAGAGGTGAAATGAAGCCAAGAGTCACCTGCTGTAACATGGGAGATGAAATACTTTCTTCTACTTCGAAAAGAAATCTATTTGTCAAAGTTAGAAGGGAGCCTAAAGGCCAGAAGCACCCATCAGGTGGTGGGAGTTACCAGGAGGAAAAACAACAAACCTATAAACTGTGACATAATGCTTTCCTTCAGTTTCTAAGCATAGGATGTGTCCTCAAACCTTCCAGTACCAAATCTGCTACAGGATAAAGCACTGCCTACAGGAGCAGAAGATCCCAACCCTGGAGATATTCAAGGCTGGGTTTGATGGGACCCTGAGCAGCCTGATCTGGTGGGAGGCAACCATGCCTGGGGCAAGGGGGTTGGAACTGAACGATCATTAAATCCCCTCTAGCCTAAGCTGTTCTGTGATTCTCTATTGAGGTGTGCAGTTTTTCCTCCCCAGGTGTGGGACTCTATACTTGCCTTTGTAAAACCTCATCAGGTTTCTCTCCAATGTGTCTTGTCTTGGTGAATAACAGCACAGCCTTCTGGTGTGTCACCTGTTTCTCTCAGTTTCATGTCATCAGCAAACTTACTGGGAGTGGACTCTGTCCCTTCATCCTGGTTGTTGATGAAGATGTTGAACGAGACAGCATCCACCCCTAGGGAGCACCACTGGTTACAGGCCTTCAACTGGATCCTGTGCTGCTGATGACAACCCTCTGAGCTCTGCCAGTCCAGCTAGTTCTCAGCCCACCTCACTGTCCATTCATTTGTATCTTCTGTGTACCATTCTGATTTCCTTGATATAGTGAAACGACATTTTTTTTTCTTTGTCCTTCTGTAGACCACCTCTTGCTATCTCAGACTGATTACTACCCACAGTCTTTATTTATCCAGGCAAATACTTATGACAAATTTAATCAAATAAGATTCACAGGATCTTCAGAGGAGTACCTAAGGTGAAGGAGCACAGGTCTGCATGAACCTCTCTTCCCTTAGTTAATTCCCATGTGCCTCTAGCAGTATAAAAGCTGTTGGGATCGTGACAGCTAACAAGTGGAGAGAAGGGTTTCTCTTTTTATTTCTGTGCCGTGATTGAATTACAAACAATGTGTCAGAAATTTTTGTTGACTATTGTTGAAATGAGAAAAGCTAAACTGGCTGTGAAGGTGTTTCTTGGGATGGTTTACTGCACCTGTGTTACCCTGGTAACAGCAGGACATATGATATCCCTCTTTCCTGTTTTAGGGGGGAGGGAGGGGAGAATTGAGCTTTTTCTTTCACAATTTGAACAGAGAAGAGTAATCCCATTTGTTACACTACTCATTGGACTAATGAAGGGAAGGTGACATCTGTAAGGTATTTAATAAAGTTTCTTTCTCCCTTTAGCTCATACTGTTTTTGCCATGAAGGCACATCTTTAGAGGGTTGTTTTTTTTACTTTGGGTTAGAACTTACTAACTCTGAGGTGATGGAGATGATGCAGGTGGGGAGCAGGTTCTCACAAGCAGTGTCGTTTTCATATCATGAAAACTGTTTAGTATGATGGAGATCTGAGGATAGTTTTCAATATTTGTACCACAACTGCTGTCTCATGACAAGAAACAAAATATGAGATAGATAGGTTTTGCTAACGGTGATAACAGTGCTGACAGTGAGCAGATTGCTTATGGATGTTTCCTTGCTGGGATTTGATGAGTAGATAATCTTTACTGGAAAATATTCACCTATGATCATGCTTGTGTATACTTAGTCTGCTGCAGCTGTGAGTCTCTGGAGATTAACTGAAGGGGTGGGGGATTAAAGCACAGCATACCTTTTACATGCCCAGAATTAGATTGTCTACTGCCAGGGAGATGTTCTGCCCAAAGGTCAGAGCTGCTCTGTGGTTTCTGGGACAGGTCACTGTGAGCAGTTAGATGATGCACTGCTTTTTGTTTGATAGAACAGTTGAAATCTTTGAAAAACTTACCCAGTTTTCCTCAGGGTTGTGAAGCAATATTCTGGGGAAAACGTTTTCTGTAATGAAAACAGCCTTTCTGTTGAAATAAAGATCAAGTGCAGTGTTGTTGCTGCTTTGGCTAACAGGGCTGTTGTGACTGATTTCATTCATCTTTTTATGGTATTGGAGGTACTGGCTAAATCCAAATAATGAAAAAAAAAGTAAGAAAAAAAACCCCAACAAGACAGAAAACAAACCAACAAAGGAACAAAAGGGAGAGAACAACAGAGAGGCAGCCCTAACACCTGAAGGTGAAGCTTTAGAGCAAGAGAGAAAGTAATTAGCATTCAGGTTTTTTCTCTACTTTGGAAAGATCTTCTGGCTTGCAAGAGAAGGATTTCTCACAGCCCTACTTTTGAAGTGGGCACATGAAGGGGCAGCCGCTGGGACTTGGTTCTGATAAGTGCAGACAATAACAAGGCCAGTGTGCAACACACCTCAACTCTATACGTTATGCCAAATCTAGATGATCTGTTTGTTCTTTTTTACTGTAGATGCCAGGTCTTACAGGCCAGATAGTCGCTAGAGCTGAAATGAAAGTGTGTAAGAACAGAAAGGCACATTTTTAGGAGTGCCTTTATGTGTATGTAGACCTGAACTAAAGAGTCAGTTAACTGTTTGGCAGTCCTGTGCTAGTTTTAAAAGAGCATAGAAGGATTACAGACACAAACTGTGACAGCATGTCAGCTATGGACGCAGCTGTAGCTGTAGAAATATGTTTCTAGGCAAATTATTTGCCAAGTGCTTGGTATATCAACAACGCAGCTGGAGGGATTTGTGGCACAAAGAGCACAAGATGCAAAGCTACAGAAAGGGATCTTTAATTTACAGCATGAGCAGTCCTGTGGTTAATGTAAGTAGCACAATCCATTCCAGGGTGATCTAGCATTAGAGGAAAAAATAACACTGCAGAGGGCAGGCAGCCCTGAGTCTTGGCAGCAGCAAGTGCTAGGGAGAATTCATTAGCCTTTGAGTTATAGCTGGATTTGGGTCTGCAGGTTTTCTTGGACTGGGCAGAAGCTAACAGATGCTTGGCTGAAAGGAGCTGTCAAGTGTGATCACCCTGGGAGGGAGAGCCCACTGGAGGCTGTGGAATGCTGTGTTGAGAAAATGTTTTTGTCCTTATGATCTTTGCCTCTGCTGTGCTTCCCACACCCTCCTCTCATCTCAGTTGTGCTGGGATGAGTCAAGCTGGGAGTTATAGAGCCATGGGCCGTGCCCTTGCTGTTGGGTTACTGTCTCACAGGATCTGGACCAGGCTAGTGGGGCAGATGACAGGCACAAGCATCAACCCCAAAATGGCCAGGGGTGAGCCAGAGTCCAACCTGGAGCAGCAAGAGTTGGGGCTGGTGCTCAGGCTGCAGCGTGGGCCCAAAGCCTGTCCAGGAGAACAGGTCTGAGGCAGGGTAGGAGAGGAGCTGCCTGCAGGGCTGGTTGGAGTGCTGGGTGGGATCCTCTGGTTAATGGGCAGGGGAGCAGGTCAGGGTCTTGACCCAGGTTCCTGGGACCTGAATGTCTGAGGAACCTGACAGGAATTGGAGAATGTGCTTGACCCAGTTCTTGGGGTTCCCAGACTCTTCACTGGTGCTTGCTTCTGGTACTGTGCAGCTGTGGGGGCACTAAAAGGGGTGCTAGCTACTTGAAAGGCTTTTCAGTTATTTGTTTGCCTAGTTTTGTTGGGGTCTGCTCTATTTCTTGGGCAACGATATGGAGTATAAGGGAAGAGATGCCATAGGAGCGCTGAGCATATTTTGCATTTGTCTGCAAATTTGTCTGTTGTTGTTTCAGTTGTGTTATATATCAAAATAAGTTTATGAACATTTTTCTTTGCAGGTATAACTGTTTGGGAATATATAGATATAATTACTTTCTTGTAGATCGAAGCCCAGTTGTGTTACATTAATAGAGGTGTTCAGAGAGCAGCAGGAGGCAAAATATTTTGACAGATTGGTTGGTTTGCTTATATGACTGAAGTAGCAGAAATAGTGTACTGGAAAGGAAATGTCAAAAAACTACAATTTCAGAGACAAAGTAGCAGCTGGGTTATGTGATACAAAAACTGAAGCTTTACAGATGAAGTAGGAGATGCCGTCTGAAAACAAAATGGGTCATCAGTATGAGCCAGTAGCATATGCACTGCCTTCATACACTTGAGGTTTATACAGGAAGACACAGGCAAAAAGTCATGGTAACTAATATACTCTTATTCCTTGGTAGCAATAAAACAAAACCTTGACTAAAACCCCCACTAGCTCTGAGAAAGAGGTGAATTAGTTTTCAAGAACTGAAAGAATCACAATAATGCAGGAAAAAAAAAAGATGCTTGGAATGGGAGAAAGACGTTAACGCTTCTACCAGAAGAGTGATGTTAACAGCTACAAGGTGAAATTATTAAATGCATCTTGTATATGAGAAGAAATTCAGCTTCCTGATTCTGTTACACAGTGGTCCAGAAGTATTTGGTAAGGTTCAGATTTTCATTTTGCATGAGGATTTGGGGCCAGTATCTTGTTCACACAAGGTCATTTCTAAACAACAGCATTTCCCCTCTCTGCCCCTGTTAGCTAGAAGTGCTTTAAGGATTTTGGATTCTTAGGCCTGGGTTCACTTTTTGCAAGACGTGAGTAACCTTGTGGATGTTAATCTTTCCTTTCTTGGTTTTCTTCTGTAGAGACACTGACAGTACCAAGGGTATGTTGTTGGTGATGTGTGGATCTTTGTTCTCTAAACAGAGTGTTATGAGCGATGGGGAGAATAAGCTACCTTGGTAGCATGCTGCTGCAGTGTATTTTCCTTCTGTTGAAAACAAAGGTCAAACAACTCTTTTCTGTTGCTGTAGCTAAAAGGATAGTTCTGACTGAGTGCTAATCTTCACACTGACCTTTCAAGAGCCTGGTCTAGCCAGCTGCTCCTTGCCTAACAGCACTGGGGGGCTAAGAGTCCCCTGGACAGATGAAAGATGCTGCAGCAGCTGGCCCTAAAGAACTGATATGGCTTTGTAAGGGGAAATTTTAATGCAATCATAACATCTTCCTGATAGAAGAGGGAGCAGTGTGTAGCTGGGCAACTTAGTTTTAACAGTAGCGTAACTGCACTGAAGAATGGGTCTCAGCTATCGGATTGCAAGCATAGAGCATATACTTAATCAAAAACTGCAAAAAGTGAGGGGGGAGAGGTGAGGGTGATATTGAATCTTTCCTAAGCTACGCACAGAGAAACAGAGTTAAAATGGTGCACAGAGGGAATGCTCTCAGCTGCAGATCCATCACAGTGGTGGCACTCTTATTTTTATGGAACAACCATTGTCTCATCACAGGAGGAAAATTGCATAGCTCTCATCTTTTCAATACTGGTAGAGTTATGACTCCACTAGTCATACGATCTAAGCAAAAAATCTCATCTTATTCAGACTCGGGTATCTAGAGAACAGTGGATCACTTGTATTTTCTCTAAGCTTAGGTGTAGAAATCCTGAAGATCCTACAGAGGTGCTCATTTATTTACCAAGGCATCTTAGGAAATTTTGTTTTTTTGGAAAGTTCTAGTACCTTTAAGGCATTCTCGACTGCTTGACACAGTTCTGTTACAGTAGAAATCTACTATACAAAAGTAGATTTCCTGCATGAGTATTCAGCAAAACTTTTTTCCTTTTTAAACATAATTTCTCTTAATACTCACAAAGAAGGAACGTGCCTTCCCTGTTTCACTAATGGTTACATGTGGTCAATGGCACCTGTATCACTACATCTGGAATGCTGTATATGGGTAGCCAGCACTGTAAGGGAAGCAGCAGTCATGCCAGTCAGGAGTTATATTTTAAATGTGTTGAAATATGGTAATATTGAGAGAAACATACCTAGAGTTTCAAGTGAAAGCAATGCATCTCTTTGGGGACTGGAGCCTTCTGAATAAATGAAGAGTGTGAAAACGAGCAGTGGAAGGCACAATAGGTTACATCAAAAAGAAGAAATAAGTTTTTAGGATCTTCTCTTGTAATGGACAGAGAAACAGGGAGCTTCAGTTTTTCAAAGCAACTTGTAAGCTGCATGTACTTTAGATTAAAACGTGTCAGCACACTATTCAAATTCTAGTCTACACTATGAACTTGTTGAGGATTTAAGGCAGTATCATTAGGTGTAGAAATCAAGCAAGGAACATGGAGTGTGAATTATTGTGCTGCTTTCATGCTATTCAGACAAATTATCGTATATAGAGAACAGTTTAAACAAAATACATCTAACTAAATCATACTGCATTGTAATGTAATAATCTGACATATATTCATACTGTTTCAAAGAAGATAAAGGTAGAAGAGATTAGTTCCACCCTCTGAAATGTCGCATGAAAATTAGTAGAGAATATCTCTGCTATCTCAGTAGAAACAAAACAGGACATGAAGTGACTTGCCCAACACAGATTAGCAAAGTAATATTGCTAAGACAAAGCAAAGCAAGTAAGAAGGTTTATTATTTTCTCACAGTTTTGTCTTCCTGGAATTTGCAGAAGTGAGTGAATATCAGATATAGATGATTGTACATTGGGGGATTGGAGAGGAAAGAAGAGAAAATGTCCAAAATCTGTACTGTAGACACAGTGTTTTTAACTTCTGAAAGTAATCTAATTTGTACAGTAGGTCATTTAAAATTTACCTGGTCATTGATCTCCGTGGCATGTTTATGTGGTACCTTCTTCTGCTTGCAAGCCCCGTTACATCACTGCAGCCCTGGCGGAGTTGCACAATCTGTTGCACGATCATAGAATCATTATGATTGGGGAAAAAAAGCACCAAGATCATCAAGTCCAACCACCAACCCACCTTCACCATGCCCACTAAACTGTGTCCCTCAGTGCCCCATCCATGTGTTTCTTGAATACCTCCAAGTGATGGTGACTCCACCACCTCAATGGTCAGCCTGTGCCACTGCCTTACTGCTCTAAGAATCAGTTATTCTTAATATCCAACCTGAACAACTCCTTATGCAACTTAAGGCTATTACCTCTCATCCTGTCACTGTTATCTGGGAGAAGTGGCCAACACTCCTCACTACAACCTCCTTTCAGGTCACTGAAAAATTTTGTATTGTCAACAGCATATTAAGAAGCAGCTTCTTATGAACCCTTCAAATGGTAAACAGAAGAAATTGATTGCTGAGTATGAGCTGCACCTGACCTTTTTGTAGTTAATGCTACTCATTAAAGACTCCAGCCTTCAGTAAACATGCTGAAATAGTTCAATCTTTTGTAGTCCACGCTTTTTCAGAAAACAATGCATATAAATCCTCTATGGTAAGTGAGTGAAATAGACAGTGTGCCTAGTTCTCCCTGCTTACACTGGCATATCTCCCATGTCTCTCACTGGCAGATTCCAGGTCACGCTTGTCTAAGCCCAAGTGTACAAAAAGAAAAGAGTGAGGGAAGTGAAGAAAGGATATGAGAAAGTGTGAATTTAGTCTCTTTCCTAATTTAATTATAGTCTGAGGAAAGTTCTGCCATGTCATCTATGAGCTGCCCTTGGGGTAATGTTTCTGTCATATGGAGATCCTTAACCCAAGGGTGGATGTGGGTGTTGCTGGAATTGCAAAGGGCTTTCACCAGCTCAACTGCAAGGAAAGGCTTGCTTGCCTGGATTGCTTTCATGAGTAAGGTGATGTTTAGATCTACTAGCCTAGGGACACTGTATATCTAAATGTTATTCTTTGCATTAATCTCTTCTAGGCTTACAAAACCTGGCTTTCCTCTTAAAATATGTGGCAGTACTACAGTTGTCTACTATCTTAGCTATACAAACTCTTTGACTTGATACTGCTGGCTTCCCTTAGGCAAGTTAAGACCCTGCTTAAACACTTTAGTCACAGTCTGTTTTAGTCCATAGAGAATTTTAACACAAATTGAGTTCTGACTTTCAGGCTGAATTAGGATGTTTTTAGGATTCCCTTTCATATTACATCTTCAAATTTGCAGCTACTAAAATGCATAAAACTTCAGCCTGTATCACTGGGCCATCAGCTCTATTTTCAAGGGCTTTCTGTTGTTGTTTTTGTTGTTTGCTTGTTTGTTTTGTTTTTCCTCTTGTTTACCAATCTGCCACAAACTGTCTGGATGATGTCACTATTTAAAAACAAAACAAAATCAACACTGATGGCTGGTATTGTTACTGTTCATGTGGGTCTCTTGTGGAGTAGCTGAAACCTGAGCCTTTCCAGTACTGAATTCTCTCAAAGCACAATGAAATAAGAGATGATAGAATCCTTTTTTCTCCTGTCATATGTTATGTAGAGGCTTTTGGGTAAAAATGTGAATGTAAGGAAGAAGGGGAAATTATTTTTCCTGTGGTTTTCATTGTGTAGCTAATAAAAGTTCTTGAAGATCCTGGCTGAAAATGAGGTGAAGAGGAAAGTGAGATTTCCCGCCCTCTTTTTTTCTTGAATTCACCTCTGTCTTTGATTACAAAAAGGGGCAGGTGTGTAAGGGCTTGGTGAGTAATTGTGCACGCTTCTGACAGGATGGAGTGAGAGAGTGGATAGAAGCCACCCCTGACAGAGATGATTGCTGTTTACCCTCTGTAGTGCTTGGAATTATTTTCATGTGAAGAGAATATTCTGCTACTGCTCAGCATTGGTGCACATCTCAGGGAGTTTGTGCTTTTTGATTTGATACAGAAGTTACTGATAGAGCTTGATTTATTTGAGGATTTGTTTACTGGATTTGCAATCGTGAAATCCTGTTTCCTACCCATTCCTGCTTTTGCCCTCAATCTGGCCTGCTCGCATCTGTTGGGTAGGCAGTGCTCCTGTGCTGAAACCTCAAGACAGATGCTTCTTACCACCCACAGGAGCAACAGTCTCTTCAGTATTCTGCTATTCAGACTTTCCTCTGCATTTGTCACTTGAGGGAACTCCTGGTCCAGATTTGCTCAGCAGCGTGGAGAAACAAACAGATCTGTATATCTCAGTTCATCTGCTTAGCAATGCAAAGGATGTTCAGAGATCCAGTGACCACAGAAAGATAGGAAGGCAGCCAAAGATAGTGGCTTTTGCTGGGCATTTTAACTCCTGGTGCTGTGGCCCATTACTCCCTTCACAGCAGATGGTGAGAAGCAGCTGATGCACTGATGTTTGTTATTACTGCGTATAGAAGAAATTAACTGCAATGCCTTACTGGCTCAGGAAAGAAATAAATAAGAAAAGCCAAAAGGAGAAGCAGAGTTTTTTGCATTTTTTGCCATCTGGAGACACTGAAAAATGTGTGTATGAATGCCTTAACTGAGAAATGTTGTATGGGATGGTAGCAGCTTTTGGCTAAATCAGATGCTTCTGTGACAGCTTCAGTGCTGCTTTTCTCTACAACTCAGGGGTGACAGAGGACAAGTACAGCTGTGATGGCAGCAGTGAAACAGGGAATTATTCTGAGTTCAGACAGCTGCTGCTGTCTGGACTCAAAAAACACTTTTCTTTGGAGGAAAAATGCCACCCTCTGTATTTACAGAATGAAACTATTATCCCAGTGATATCCTTGTTTCAGTTTGTGAGGATTTTTATGTTTACACATAAGAAGTGTGGATATTTGGTTTCCCGAGGAGCTTTGCTGCCATTCAAGGGGGGAAAAAAGCAGCGGTGCTGGTTTATGTGACAGTAGTGGAGTGTAAACAACCATGCTCTGGAGAGGTCTTACAAACATGTTGCGGGAACCCCAGTGGCATCTGAAGACTCCTTTGTCTGACCAGAAGTAGAGGGAGTGCTGCATTTAAAAACACATTTATCTGTTATGTAAGGAGAAATGTCTTTGCTTGATAAACACCCCAGTGAGGACATGTGCAGCTGCTACTGTTTGGTTTAATTCCCAGACTGCTCTGCCTTGTGCTTCTACCATGGCCAGAGAATTGAGGAGTGTGTAACTTTCAGGCAGCCAAAATACATTATTTAATCCAAGGTAAAGGTTCTCGCTTTAGGAGAAGGAGAATTTAACTTAAAATTACAGCACAAAAAGTAAAAGCCCCATGACTGATGTGGGAGGGGTGTTACAGGATGCATAGTAGAACACAGTACAGAAGAAGCCAGTTTGGTTTGGGTGGACATAGTAACCAAAGGGCTACAGATTTCTGCTCCTATTCTCTGCTGAATGTGCCGCTTCTGATCTTTTATTGTGCTTTTATGCCTGAGTCTGCCACAGAACTGGGTAGCTGGGAACAGAGAGATTCCCTTACCTTTGCATAGAGGTTTGAACCAGCCAAGCTTATTAGTAGTATTCACATACGGCTGTACCAGCCTTGAGCTGAGCCCTGCAGAACCTGTCCCTTCCTCTGAACCTTTATGCCGCAGCAGAAGGTCTTGATAGTTGTTACACTGGGTGTTTTGATTTGCTGAGCTGAAAGGCCTGACATGTTGAGGGAACCAGAAGATCATGGAAGTGGAACAAAGGTGCTGGTTGTACGCTGAATATGTTGTGATCTACCCAAATTAGAGCTTATAAACTTGGAAGGATCTGTACTGGTTCCATCTGGAGCAACTGAGCCACTGTGTTTTCCTTTTTCTTGTCAACCTGTGCAAACTACATTAGCTAGATCAGTGTGGAGCTGGTGAGAATCCTACGCAGCATGTAAAGTCTCCTTCCCTGTCATTTGGGAGTTGCTGTGTGTTTTCTAGCCAGAGCTGGCTCCTAACATAAAGCAGATGTGTTAGTATGGGTGTTGAATTTGCCAGCTATCTGCCTCTCAGAGTCACTGGAGTCTTAGCCAGTTTAATGGTGGATATGGGGAGCTAGCTGAGCTAGCTGTTAGTCGGTCTTTATGTCACCATGTTGGTTTGTCTATCATGCTGATCAATGGCTGTTAGAGATGGCACTGGTAAGATTCCTCTTTAGCCTACTGTTGATGTCATCAGTGCTCCTCTATTTCTAGCCTAACTCTTCCCTGTTGTTGCAAGGGCCTGATGTAGAAGATATCCTGTCACTGGAAACAGTTGAAGTTGCCAAAGACTTATGTCCCAGAGGGAGAAACGTTGTCTATTAAGTAAAATCCATGTTGGCCCCTGGGACTACCAAGTACTCCCTTATTCACTTTTGTGCTAAAGCTTCTGGAACACACATACCACCATGCTGTCCCATTGCAGCGCTGCATTTCTAAACTCGGGGAGGTTGTGCTTCAAGATTCATTTTGCAGTCTCAGCCAATATCTTACAAAGAAGTGAAGTATTAAGCGCAGCACAACAGGAATGGATGTTACATTAGATAGCTCCTGACTTGAAGAAGCTGGATAGAAAGAGGATGGGACCATTTGACTGATTTGACTGTTCTTGTTTTTATATCCTTGAGGACATGCATTATTCAAGAGGAACAGGAATGTAGCATAAAGAAGTGGATTGGGTTTGGGAAGAGCTTTCTTTGTGTGTTAGATGTTGTAGAAGAAGCCAGAGAGTATTGATGCAGGAAATGTTGTCATGATGCAGGAAATGTTGTCAAAACAAAGAATGTCCACGAAATTAGGCCAAAAGGGATTTGGAAAGAGCATTGGGTTTGAAGACGAGTCTTTAATCTGATTCATATGCACTGGGGAATGCTAATAAAGAGGGAAAGCTGAAGAAAGAAATTGAGGTTTTTGCTGTGGGAGATTAATTACATCCAGGAAAAAAAATAAGAAAAAAAGCAATATTTAAAGCAAGAAAAAGAATAATGTTGCAAGCAGAAATTTGCATTAATGTTCACTGTTCCTTAGCTTACCAATGCTTTTTTAGGTGTTACTGATCTAAAATTCACCCACCCTCAAGTTAGGAGAAAATTTGCTTTGGCTTACCTAGAAATAATGACTCTCTCCTTTGGACTACACAAGAGGCATTGCTGAATATCCTTTTAACAGTTTTTAACTCTTCATTTATTTGTTAATTGTATCTTTCCTTTGCTTTTCCAGTTTTAGAAACACACCTGTGAAAGCTGTGCCTTTCTGCTACATTTCAGGTAATGGTCAGCGATCCTGAAAGAAAACATATTCAGGGAAAAAAAGAGCAAGAGCTGATAAAAGTATCATGTCAGGAATGTGGATTTATTTAAGTAGAATCTTTACAGTAATTAGTCAAAACATAGGAAAGCAAAGCTGTTGCTTGCACAGAACAGCGTTATCTACTCCACTTTGCAAGAATAAATTTTGAATTAATCATAGAGTCTGTTCTTCCATTTCCTGCATAGATATTGGCATGTTCTCCACCACGATTTGTTTTATCCCTGTGTGGGTCTGAACTGACTCAAGGTGAATTTTATCCTATAATAGAGACTGAAACCTGGAGATTCCTCTTTTAAGATTGTTGCATTACATAAGCAGTGCCTTCCTGAGCAGAGAGAGGCACAAAGGTAAGATCAGTGAGTAGAAGAATATTTTGCAGGGCTTTAATCATAACATTTTTAGGAGGGGAAACCCTGCCTTGCCCAAGCTGGTTGGTGGTTCACTGCTGCAGAATAGCTCTTTCTAAAAAGGCACGTTGTCTTATTTGCTGACTGTTTGATTGGATTCAGCTTGCTGCATTGTAGGCTAACATTGGTCTCAGTCCAATACAAAAGCAGTTTTAAAGTTACCCTAGAATAAGCATAGCAGCCTTTATCTAAGGGCCATGTGTCAGTGTTTTGAGTGGCATACCCTGAGATAACTGTGGTAGTTCTTGCTTTTGGCTGTCTTTGTTGCTCTTGAGAAGTTCCTGCTTGTATTAATGCAATGGCTCATCTGTACAATTGCTGAGCGTTTGCAGTTCAGGTCTTTGTGGGAGTGAACACAAAGTCTAAGTGAGGTCATTTAAGTACAACCAAAAATGAATTGCTTCTGAATGACAACACAATCAACTTGAGGTGTTCCTTAGTGCGGAATGAGAAACTGAGAACAGAGGTGAGACAGGAAGAGGACAGCATCCACTGAAGTCATCTTACAGCTACACAGCTGTGATTCTAAGTCTTAACTTCCCTCTTGATCACTTCAGTGGTTTTTGTTTCTTTTCCTATCCTCCTTGTCCCTCCTTTTCTTTCCTTCTTTTTCCTGGCTACTTGCTTCCTGAGGTAGCTGCAGCCCAGGCAGTGATCTAAACTGCCTTCCCTTGACTCTGTGGAAATAATTTCTCCCTGAGGACAAAGGAGATATGCGGCGATCTACCATCCTGACACGTTTTAGGCAGTGAGACACGTTGCAGATGTGAATTACAACTTGAAATTGCACCATCCCTTGAGATTCTTTGACAGCAGTGCTCCATTGCTGGAAACTTGCTCCGCTGTGCAGGCAGGTCTCAGTGGAAGCTGTGGGCACTGCTTTCTGCGTTCTATCTTGCCCTGTGCCAGAGAAGGTCTTGGTCTCTAGCAGATTTCCTGCAGGCAAGGAAGCTGCTGTCTTGTCCCAAGTATATAAAATTCATTGCCAGCTCTGATTGATTCAATTTGGCTAAGTTCACAGTGATGAGTTAGGAATAGTCTTAAGCTAAGAACATTTATCTCTGGGTTTTTTTTCTTTTCTTTTTTTTTTTTTTTAACTGGGAGATGATTTTACTGGGGCTAACGTTGTAAGTTCTTACTATCATTATTAAATTGTCATTACAAAGACAAATAATACACCCGAGCAGAGACATGTTGAGAGAAGAACATTGGTCGACTTGGCAGTTCATCCTGTTACACTCCGTCATTGCATTTTTACTGGCCAAAGTAGATGTATGACAGTGGACAATTTGTCACAGTTTTCAGCTTCGCAGAGTTGTCAACTGTTGTCAGAGTCAGTTGCCCCTTGAGCCCGCTCGAGAAACCAAGTTTCCTGGGATGCTGAGCTTTCTACATGCTTATCTATAGGTACACATATAAATTCTCCAATTATTGTAAGCAATAAGTTCTACGTTCATCTACAGGAAGCCTTGTGAGAATTGTTTAAATAAATCTCAGTTCAGCAAGAGCAGCGTTTTGAAACTAGTAACAATTTCTGTTACCAGCATAAATAGAGAAGATCTTGGCAGAGTTCCTTGCTAGTTATATTCTTGAGTCGTATGTCTTCATATAAACTGAGCATGTCATTAGATTTATGTTTTTGGCACCGTTGTAGGGATCCTGGTATCTTAAGCTAGGCTTAATGTGCATCCTCCACAACCATTCTCACTCTTGGCCTCAACAGTTTATTAGCTGCATTCCCACAGTGTTCTTTGTAATTTCTGGAGTGATAATTTTTAGCCCAGTGCTCTCTGACAGTTATTGATGGGAACGTTTTAGAGCCCATAAGCCTATTTGTTGGCTGTCACATTCCTCTTCCTCGATCTCCTTCTCAGCTGTCACATTCCTCTTCCTCAGTCTCCCTATCAGTTTGACCTATTAATTTTTTTTATGAGAAAATTTGGGGAAGGTGTTTTGGGGTTACATTGCTTTGTTCATGTATGAACTGTTTCTCATGTAGTTGTGTGGTTTTTTTCCAGCTGATACATCTGTTTCTAGGTGAATTGTTTTCTTTCTATGGGGATTAAATGCAAACCATTGGGAGAAGAAACATGTATCAGCTATTTTTCACTTTTAAAATATGCATTAGGTTTAATATGTATTTGCTTAGTTGTAATGCCTGCTATTTGTGGGCCTCAAATTAGGTGTGATAGTTTCTTCTTGCTCCAAAAATATAATATACGTTTATGTCAAACATTGCAAGAAATGAAACAAAGACATCAAGTACAAATAAGAGTGATTTTAAGTTTCTATATGAATGCCAAATAGCTTGAACATTAAACTTGAAATTCGCATCTCATTTTTTTGCTGCTTCATTTTGTCAGTGATATGTAGTGCAAGTTGTAAGCTGCTATCATTACAGTAACATTGTGGAGAGCATTCGCAAGGGGCAATGTCTGATCTGTATGAAGCTCCTGGAGATAATGGCATGTACTGCAGGCTCTCAGAGAGCTGGGCACAGTATGCTGCATCTAACTCCTGCAGAAAACAAAGGTTTCCAGATTATCCCTTCTTAAAATGTTTATGCTGCTTCCCATCAGTCTTATTTCCATCTGTAAAAGGGTCCCAGACTGAACAGGGAAGTGCATTGGCCAGATAGATACCAGAACAGTCTGGGGAAGCACATCTTTGTTATTCAGGCAAAATGCAAGCTTTCCAAAAATAATTGAAAACAAAACAACAGAAGTGATCTATTCTCACTTCTCTCACCTTTTCACAGGGGTTGTGTGTGCTTCTTTGGACACTCATCTGGGGTTTGGGATTTGAAGGCTCTGGAGGGGAGTTCTATTGTTTTTTAGGGAGTAACTTTCTGTTCTAAAGAAGTTTTGCATGAAATGATAAACAAAAACTGGACAAGCTGCTGATCTGAGATTGTGTTTTGCTTCCTTGATTTTACTGTTTGTTTTCCCTCTTTAGTCCATTCACTTTTTATTACTCTCTACAGTGTGTCCCTTGGGCTCTGTTCTTTATAGCAATTGGATGATTTTAGGAACTGTTACGCTATATTTCCCGGTGGTACCCAAATCTTTATGGAAGTTATGATTTGGCTTAGTGCTTTGGACTCTGATACTTTCTCCTGCAAAAAAGGAGACTATGCTGGAACATCAAAATCCCATATGTTTACTGCTGATCCAGTTTTGAGATGAAAGACTTATACTGTTTTCTTATCAGTTTTTATTGGGGATACATACACAGGATGGGAGCTATTTAGCAAATTCTCAACTTAAACTTCCAAAGCCATATAAAGCTGTCAGCACAGGAACTTCATCCTTACAGCTGGTGGGCTTGCATTGAATCCCACTGCACCTCTGAGAAGGGGAAGCTAAAAGGATTGGAAAGGAAGAGAAAAAGCACTTGAACCTGCCAAAGGGAGAAGAAAGAGAAAAAGAATGGCATCAGGGGAGTTGTTAGAGAAGTCAGCTCCAGGTCGAGGTGAGCAGTGCACCTGGATAGAGGCACAGCAAAGATGAGATGAGGGGAAAGCAGATTTGGCAACTGAAAAACTAGCACTGGGGTCTGCCAACAGTGTGTGTGAGTGGTGACCCCAGCATAAAGGCCATCATATAATGGTTAGGACATAGTTTTAGAGTGAATGTTTAAGTGCTGATAGATTTCAAAGCATGTTTGTCTGGAAATCTGATTCCTGTTCCCATTTCAAAAAAAACAGCTAAGTAGAAAAGGGAGAAATGGCTAAAAGTTTAAAAAATTAAGTCTATTTATCAACATTATTCTAAGCTACAGCTTCTGCAAAGGAACCTGAAATGAATGAGCTTTTGAATCCATTGTCTTTTTCTGTTGTTCTGTCGGCAACACTTTTTTCTTCTTTTCTTAGTAAAAGAGAGCTGTACTGTTTTTGGATACTTAAACCCACTTCCTTTGAAGTTTTAAAAGTTGCAGTGTTTCCTGAGAGTTGGAAACCCATCTGGAAATACCTCTTCTATAGTAGCTTCTACTGTCTTCTATAAAATCAGCTTAACATTTCCACAAAACATCATTGGCATCATCAGCCTCGGGTATTGGGTATGTGGAAGGTATCTGGGAAGGCAAAGACCACCACTACCTTCAGATCTTGGGTTTGAGATGCATCTGTCAGCTTCTTAGTTCTCCTGCCTTATTCTTCTGAGTAGAAAGTCCGTCTCACAACATCTGTCATGTTCATTTAGCAAATCGGTTTTTCATCTCTTTCCAACCTTCGAGCAAGTTTCTGCCCTATTCTGCTTCTCCTCCTTTTATTTTTGTTCTTTCTTAGATGCAAAATACTACTTCTGCCTTCTTGGTTTACTTCAATCTAACTGTCACATCTTTGTATACAGAATTATTACATTTTCCTAGATTATTCACGTGTTTCTGGCACTTGTGTGCAGTCTCTGAAGGTTTCGATCAAATAATCCAGTTATTCAGCTGTGTATCTCCTTCACTCTATCATAATTTATCTTCCTCTTTCTCCTGATTTCAATATTTTATCGAGATTACTTTATACTTGTTCCTCCTCTTTAGGCTTTTGTTCCTGGCCTCCAACAGACATTCAAGTTAAATCTTTTCATAATGCAGCTAATCAAAAAGAACGTTTCCGTAAGGGTTAACATTTTACTGCGAAAGGAATATGGTGAGAGTCAGAGTTACACAAATACATTTCTGACAGAAATTTATTAAAACAGAGGGGAACTTGCCAGGGAAATATGTCTACATATTAATGTATAATCAACTAATGTATGTAACAACATTTTTCTGTGTGTGTTTCATTTTCTTGAAAAGTGACCAGCAGACTTCAGCTAGATATGAAAGATTACTTTGAGAAGACTTAGGGAATTGGGGTATTTTTCATCTCAGTTGCATTCTCTGGCAGACACACAAAAGAAACGTCCTCTCTAGCACCCAGCAGCTCAGCTTGCCTTTTGTATGTGTGTATGATTCTCTTTTCTGAGACTGCAAAACCTCTAAAATCTCCATTAAAATGCACTGTAAACCTCCTCTCTTTGGGAGTACTATGAATCTATGAAAAGAAGACCATACAACTGAAGCCAGTATAAATAAACCTTATTCCAAATGAGTGTGGATTGGCAAGCTGAAGAATCATTAGTTTAGCCTTAGTGAAAAAGGAGGAAGATGGAAATACACAAGAGAGAATTAGGTTGGTTCAAGCAATACACCAGCATTGTAACCCTACTCTAGATCTGTGCATAGTACACCCGGAGGGAAATAAGGCTTGACAGCACAAAGATTTTATCAGCCTGTGTTGCTGTGGCAGTCAGAGCGCTTCTGAGTGCATGAAGCCAGCAGGAATTAATTGTGTTGTTCCAAATGAATGTTGTAAAGATCTTTATGAAATACTCATCCATCCTCTACATCTCCGTTGTCTGTGCCAGATATGGCAAACGTACATCTGTGAAATGTATCTGTATTCTGTTTTCAAAACCTTCTCTTAGAAAGGCCAGTCTGTGGAGCAGCGTGACTACTGTCACAACCATTACGGGGAGGAAAAAAGAAGACAAATTAAAGGTTTGCCTCTTTTCACTCCACCCATACCAGGACAACCAAGGTCACGTAGCTCCATGTTCCCGTCTTACAGATTATGCTGAGATGGGAAGCAGGGGTGACAAGGAGGTGGCCTCATCAGAGCTCCATGAATCTGTATTTGTTTTATTTACTTAGCATTTAATTGAAAGAGCAGCTTGCTGGAGCAGTGCTGGGTAAGGCCATGAATTGTCTTGTTGAGTGATAACTGTGAGAGGCTGTGCTCCCACAAGGCAGTGACTCCAGCAGAAAAACCTCTCGGAGCACCCTGCTCTCCATGTGAGCATTATAGTCTTGGCTTACATCAATCCAATAACCAAACAAGTGTCTAAATTTCAAGCATCTTCTTTTTCCACAAAAATTATACAACTTTGAATTGGAAAATCTCATGACTCCCCTTAACCAAAATTGCATTTTGCTTGTCTCAGGGTAAAGCTGGAAGCTTCTCTGTCCCCGTTACTCAAAGCTTCCACTTGGAGCCTTGAACACTTCTGCAATTTGGAACTGTGTTTACAGGTCCAGAATAAGCTGTTTCCTATTCTGGCTCCTGGCGAGTGGAGCAGTTTGTTTGCTTGTTTAACCAAACTGGGAACAGAATTGTTGAGATTTGTATTTAGTAAGAGTTTTTGATAAATAGAACATCCAGCATACTTCTCTAGGAGCACAGGTTGCATTTCATTCTCATAAGGGATCCAGATTTACTGCTCTGACCTTCTTTGTCTCAGGTTCAGATTGCTGTAAGATGTGTGACACTTAGTCTTTCTCCTTCTTTCTGAGAGTACTGAAGAATCTTTATTTAACAGCCCCTAATGATAAATCCTGTCCCTGGAACCTAATATTGCATGCAGCTCAACAGATGACCAGAAACTATCTTTGTGTGTGTGTGCAAAGCAATGGTTAGAGGGAAAGCTAAATCATAAATGCATCTGGGCCTTTTGGGAAGCAGGAGAATCCCAGCATAGGTTTTCTAATTATGTTTCTTTGTTTGACCCTGACTGACTTTAGCAAAATTCTGCTTGTAGTATTTTAGATTCTACAGCTTCTTGAGCTTCTTGCCTGTCTTAGAAATATTGATGGTGTAGTATTTCTTTTCTCATAGAATTGTAAATACTTTGTTTTTTTTAAATATATATTTTTCCTAACATAGTCTTAACAGAGACTTTAAAATTCCCAAATGTTTCACATTCCATGTATTTCTCATCATGCTTTTTAAATATCAGCTGCAAGAAATGGAATGGAAGATAAGAGATATCCCTTCTCAGTCCGAGAACTCTTATTTCTGTTTGATTCCTCAAAAGCTTTTTGTTCCTTAAAAAAAAATCCAACCCTTTTCTTTCCTTTGTGATGCTCAGTGCTGACAATCATAAAATTAATGAAACAGTAATAGGCTTCTTTCTTTTTTCTTTCTTTGCCTTTAGTGATGCTTAGCTTATAGGACATTTTATATGTTATTATTAATATTCAGTAGTTTGGGGTGTGGTTTTTGGTGGGCATGAATCATATAGGTTTTATTTTATCACCTCTGAAAGGGTGAGTGTTTTCCTAGAGAAGTATGGTGGAAGGGGAAAGAGCTGTTCAGTCTTCATTCCTATTGGAAAATGTGCTCCCAAGGTTGGCCCCATTACGTGGTCAATGGGGCAAAGAGCTTGGGGGGAGGTGGAAAAACACCAGAACCACAGCAGAAACAAAGGTGTGGGAGGTGTGTCAGATGCAGGGTGAATAGTGCAAAGCATCCAGGCTGTCTTGCGCAACTACTGGTACAAGCACAGACTGATCTGCACCTTGCTTTCATCACAGTGCTCTGCAAAGTTGTCTTGGGGGTCCCTTCTACCAGAGTTGGTGAGAGACCCTTGTATCTGGAAAAGTGTTCGTAATGGGAGCACTCCTCATGCATAGCCTGTAAGCTGCTATGTCAGCTCACACTGCCCTGGACCGTGTTTCTAGCAAAAAGGCTGACAGCAGTGGTGCCCAAACATGTTTGCAGGGGAAGCTGTGGAGCTGAGGCAGAGCTTGCAAACAGCACTGAACTCTTCCCTGCAGGATTTTACCAGGTCAGCAATTTCTAGATGTGGATTTTGTTTGAGGCCTAGGCCATTTGGCATTCTTATTTCTGCTTAATTAGCTTCATGATTTAAAACTATTTGTGGCCTCCTAATGAACTGAGAAAACCTAGCAGTTGTTAGCAGCTGGCTGGGATTTAACAGCAGCCATGTGTGTTCAGCAGAACAGCAATAAAGCAGCTAGAAGAAAAGTCTGGCAGTACTGCCAGGGGTCACAGCAAACAAGAGCTATCCTCAGTCCTGTTAATGATCACCATTAGCACAGTGCAGAATTTCAGCTGGACATAAACAGCCTTGTTAAGTGACAGTGATGGTGAGGACTTTGACAGAAGCCTGAGCTTGTGTAAAGCCCTACGTCCTGCAAAGGAGGATTCGAACTGAGACGCAGGACTGTGAAGCAGAATAGCTGAATTGGCAGCACTGCTATGGGACAGAACTTCTTGCATCTTGCAAATTGAGGCAGCCCTGTCTCAATTTGCCAGTTTGTCTATAAAACCTTAGGCTCCAAGATGCCCAACTGTATTGCATGCTCCTGTGAGGCTGTACTTGGAGATGGACAGGGCTGCAGCCAGGCTGTAGCAGATCTACTTGTGGCTGGTTGTATCTGACATCCCTGTGTGGTCTGGAGAAGACGTCCCCCAGACTTTAACCATGTGTGAATTGCCCAGGTGATAACCTCCCATGTCCACAGTCTGTTTCCTCTGATATCCCTTTTCTCATATTGGCTCTCACTTATTTCCACAATGTAGAATCACAGGATTATTTTGTCTGCCCAGGACAAACAGTCTCTAGCACATCTTCTCCATTTCTTGCAAAGGTTTCTAGCAGAAGTTTGTAGAAAATACATAACACATCCTCATATTTAAGACATCTATATTGAGATGTAGCATGTAACAATGAATGCTCCACTTTTGCCAGTCTGCTGCCTCAGATGCCTAAAATACAGTTAGCTGATATGCCTCCATAAGGCTGGTGCTAGAGGTTGAGAATGTTCTCTCAGATCATTTCAGCTGTTAAAGAAGCCTACCCCATCCTTGCTTTGGAGAGAGATCTTTTTTCCTGCATCACTAACATGAATTCTTTGGAGAGCTGGATTATATTTTGGATATGTGTGATGAAGCTTAGTGATTTTCCTTAATGTGCTCCTTGGAGAGCAGTGTTAAATGTGTCTGGGTTGTTTTTTTTTTCATTCCATAAATGATCCTCACATCTTCCCTTAACCCACATTCGTGGGACGTTTTTATGTGCCTTTGAATAAAATTCTCTCTGGAGATGTGTATGCTCTTCTACTGTCTCAGATGCTAATTATATTATGTGGAGCCTCTTCTCAGGATTCACTCCAATGGAGTCCAACGCATATCAGGTTGATATGCACATAATAGTGGCTTTTACTGTGTTTTCAGTCAAGTCCTCTGCAGAATATATTTGCAATCACTAAATAATGCACTGGTGTGGTTTTGTTATGAAAACTGTACCTAACAGAAATACCAAGGAATAACTGCATCGCTGTGGGAGTTTTAGCAAATCTATCCTGTGTAGGGTTTCATGGTTCATAATAGTATTTTTTTAGTTCTGTTTCCCCAAGTTACTTTCCAGAATTTAAGATAAGCAGAGCTCCAGAAACAGGGAATGTTTCTTAAACAAACACGGTACGTGGATTTTACCTTGTGAGCAACTTCAGGCAGAGACATGTGGAAGCTGAGAATTTTTGTAAGACCATTTGATTTCTTGAAAACACAACTGAGGATACCCTTCTTACTCACAGGAACTGAAGATGCCTCTGTTTTTTTCCCGTGTGATTTGCTGTTCCTTGAAGATGAAAACACCTGTAACCTCGTTCCATAAAATCACAGTATCACTATAACATCAAAGCTTAGTTAAACTCTGATTTTTCCTCACCGCATACAGAAGAGCTCTTCACTGAACTAGCTGCTTATCATCCATTTGTCAAGGCTCTTTGTGTCTTGAAAAGAATTAAGGGAAAACTGAATGTCTGAACCTGTTTTGGATGCCCATTTGGTATCGACTCTTCTAAAGTCATAGAGTCCTGAATCCTTTTCTTTGAAAGTAGAACTCCAAGAAATGTCTTTTGGCTTGCAGTGATGGTCATCTGATCACCTTTGCCTTCAGCTTTATCCACTGTCTCTCCAAGTTGCTTGTGGTGCTGTCTTTGTCTTTTTATCCATGGTGCGTAACTCCTGTTGTATCCATTTCATATTTAATCCTTTTCAAAATAGTGGGAACTGACAACCAGTGTGGCAAAGACAGCAGCGATGGAGAGGATATCTTCTGAAAGTGGCTTTTCACAGCCAGTTCTGATGACCCACAATAAATCATCTACAGTAAAAGCTTTTCTATACTGTAGATTAAGAGTCTCCTTTATCGCCTTATGGAAGCTTTCTGTTGCAAGGTAGTTCTTTGGCCCAACTTTGACCAAAAGTGAAGCCCTATTTTTTTTTTTCCCCTTTCCTTTTCTGCTTTTCTTGTAGACAGATCTCTCACATACCCAGAGATTTCCTTTTTGAGTGCAAGGCTTCTCAGCTTTCTGTGATACAGCTTCACAACAGTGGCTGAGGAAGCTGAAAGCAGTTTTAAAGGTCCTCCTACAAGTACTGTTGTAACAAACTAGCTCATCTTCAAACAGCTGTTTTGTGTTTTTATCGTCTCTTACAAAGCCAGAGCATCTGTTTTTAAATCTGCCTTCCCCGCTTTTACAGCATTTCATCTCTGTTGAGACTGAACCACTGTTTCTCTTAGTACATTTTATCCCAACTGTTTTGTGGCAGTTGATAATTTCTCAAAGTCTGGGAGAGGCCTGCTTCATTTCTGCCCAATACAGCAGCTAACTACAACTGGCATTTATGTCAGCCTTCAGAAATACAGGTCCTCAGAAACGTTAACTTTTTTTCTCTTTTATTTTCACTTGCCTGCCACTTCATTCACCCTAACGAGTCATCTTTCCTGAAAATCACAGATATAAATGGGATTTTAAAAGACAGTTAATATCTGTCCTGAGGGTGTCTTTCTTATACTGCTGATAGACATTCATCGCTATTAAGGCTGGGGGACTATTATGGCTCTGGAATTTGACTTAATTGCTCTATCAATCTCAATAACTTATAGTGGGATGCAGATATATTATTGTGGGCCAGCTTAAATCTTTTTTTGAAGGCAGTAGGTGTTCTTCTGTCCCTTTTTTCCTACTCATGGGTATAATGAACAATGAATCTTCTTTATTGTGCAAAACTGTTGAAAATTTAACGGCTTCCAAACAAAACAAGCATGTGTCATTGCTTGTGCAAATGCTTATGTGCTTATTTTTGTGTGTCTCCCCATGAAAAAGAAGCAATTATAACTGCAGAACACTGAACAGAAAAGAAACAAAAAGTCAAGCAAAGCAAATGTTACATGAAAACCCTGAGGGATGGATGGGAACATACAAAGAGAGATTTTTGAGTTCATTGTTAACGAGATGGAAGTTGAGCACTGTGAGTGAATAAGCAATCTCCTACTGTGTTCAGGGAAATAGGTTTTTGTGCACGCTCATTGTAAATAGAAAGATCATGTAAGAGATGTGTATCCTCTGTATCAACTTCTTTTTTAGAACAAAATGACATTTTGACCCTGAATTTTTGCTAACTTCTTGGGTCAAGAAGAGGTAGCAGTATCTCTACTTAAACAATCTGGTCATGATCTTAAGCACATTTAGTGTTGGAAAATCTGACGCCTTGTGATAAACTGTTCAAAGCATTACATGTCCCCATTGTTTAAATATATGTACTGTAGTTTAAGAATTTAGGAGGAGGAGGATTTGGGAATGACCTGAGGGAAAGAGCTGATGAGAAGTCTGTAGCTAGCTGCATTTTGAAACCAATGAAATTCTGGGAGGCTTTTACCAGTACTGTTTTCTTCTTATGCATGTATTTCTTTTTTTTTTTTTTTGGTGTAAACTGTATTTTCTTTTCCTCCTTAGAAAGCCTCATGTTTTTATTTAACAGGCCACCCCTCACTCAACTTCCCCAGAAGTTCAACCGTTATCACTTTCTCTTTCATCCTTGTTTGTAGCCAGGAAATGTTTGGATTTAGCTTTTGACAATAGTTCAAGAAGTTCTGAAGATGGCTGACACTTTCTGTAAAAACAGCTATTTCTGTAAATCTGTTTATTTTTGTCTGAGACTTGCTGAGTAGTAGAATTCATTTTCCTCACCACCAAAATCTGAAGTTCTGAGGTGTCACTGAGCAGATCTCTTGTTGCAATTCTTTTTTTTCCCATACTATTTCCTGAGCATATTATCATGAGGAAAGAATGAGTTGGAAAGGTACAGAGCAAGGAGAACAAAATCAAGAGAGAAAAGAAAAAGAGAGAGAGAAAAAAAATAGACGATAGTAGAAATGTGTTAGATCTATTCATCTGCTGAAAGTAGATTAAATTTCGTTTGTGGTACAGTGAAATGCTATTTTTTTTTTTTTTTCCCTTAGGTTGGGGCAATCTGTTTCTGTTTTGTATTTTCAAATTCTTCTCTCAACACACAGCACACCTTCTGTGTCTCTTGCTTGCTTATTTTCATTCTCTGTCTATCCTTCTTTCTTGGGAGATAACTTTGTATGCTTTTCTTTCCTGCAGGCTCACCAAATTCTTATCCCTTTGGAAAGTTCTTCAAAGTGAAGTACAATGAAATACAATGGTGGAGCGGGGTTGTTTTCTTTGTCTTTTCTTTTAGTTTCCAAATTCCAGGTGCAGTTTGGGCTCATGCTTTCCAAACTGATAGTTCAGTTGTGGCTGCAGATCTATGTGTGCTGATTGATTTGCACTGGTAATTGATCTATTAATTCTCCACAGATTTAAAATTGGAAGTTGTCCCCCAGTTTGAGTCTTGGCCAAGGGAATTTCTCGTGGCCACCGAGTAGCTGAATAGCTGAAATGATCCATAAAAACTTTATTTTACTTGTCTTTGTAACATGTCTATATAACAAAAGGATATGTTAATGACTTGATGTACAGCACCACGTTTTTTAGGCCGTGCTCACTGTCATTATCAGCAATTTCTTCCATTTGTACTATTACCCCCCCTCAGTTCCATGTGAGATTCTTGCTCAGCTTTCTCTTTTCTCTGGACTTGCTGCCATCCCCCAGCCTGTACCAGAAGTTCTGTGCTATAATGTCAGCATGTTTGCTGATATTTTCTTCTCAGCTATGTGGAAGATAGGATTTTTGCTGAGCGTCTGAACAGGAGACTCACCTCTTTCTGCTGTCCTATTGCTGTCAGCTTGACTGAAATCCTTCACTGGCCTGCCTTGGGCCTGATCCTCTAGAGTCCTCACCAAGAGTCTGAATGGTAGATGACAAAATATAGTGAAGATTTTGTGATGATTTACTTTAGTAAAAGCAAGACAAAAGAAGAGAATAAACCTGATTCATGGATACTGGGATAGGAAATGGTTCATTCTTTGCTGTTGAGATCCCAGTGCAGTATTGTGCTCAGCTTTATCCAGAATAGGGACAAAGATGGAAATAAATCAGAGAAGAGCCAGGGTGCAACAGTGGGAGTGACGGATGATTTATAGGAAGTGAGCTATGAGGGAAACATGAGGTCATGGGGTTTTTTAATCTCCTCCTCTAAAATATGAAGAGATTATACTCAGTATATATACTAATGGTTCTGTATTATAGAAAGGCCTGTTAGAAACAGTGACTTCTTCTCCAGGCCTGCTGATGATAGTGAAAAAGTAAGAAGCAAGTCTGTGGCAGAGAAGTGTTAAATACTGTAGTAGAAAAACTGCATGTGTAAGGGTAGCAAAGCAATGGAATAGATGGACTAAGAAGGATGGGTGTAACATTTAGGATCTGTCCTGCCTGCTTTGTGTGAGGAGATGTCTTTTGGCTCTGCAGATCTGTGGGAGGGGAGCATGGTTAAGCTGGAGGATGCTGGTGGATGCCATCAGCTGCCTGTTTGATCCTCTGATAATTCCTGGCCCGATTGAAGCTAGTGATATTGCTGATAAGTTGCTGTGGGATTTCGGTGGCTTCATTTCCCACACTAACACTAACAGGTTCCTTTGTTGTCTAAAGCCTATCCTCAAATTCTGTGTTGTTCAAATTTGGCTGTGTTACTGCTAAATGGGCAAAGAGGTGCTGTTAGGGTGAGCAGAATACTTAGTTTTGTTTTTCTGTAGTAGAAGCAGTACTCATCACCACAGACCTTGAGCTCAGCTGAGGAGGAGCACTGCAGTGAATTCTGGCCCAGGTTCAGATGGGTGATATGCTACCTTGGTCCCAGAGCCCATCTGCAGATATTAGTGACATTCAGGTTCTTTGACTCCTTCCTCCTGTGTCTGTGCCTAAGACATCCTGGTAGCTTGACTTTAGAAAGCCTTGTGAAGCCCTAGCATGGCTGATTCAATAAGCTTACTCCATGAGTCAAATAGACTGTTTCTTCCCATGTTCATTTATTTCAATTACTTCTTTATTTTCCAGTCTCTGCTTGCATGATACTCTTAAGAAAGATTTTCACTTGGAAA
The DNA here is from genome assembly GCF_054131305.1 of Coturnix japonica. NCBI lineage: Eukaryota > Metazoa > Chordata > Aves > Galliformes > Phasianidae > Coturnix > Coturnix japonica. Next base: position 92,320,073 of record NC_140664.1, on the reverse strand, counting down.
GGTGCTGAATCAAGCACTGCATTTCTAATGAGCAGTGAGTTCTCAGGATTTATATCTTATTGGAGTGATAAACATTTGCCCTCCAGTTACTGAACGTTCGCCTTCTACTCTGTAATACTAATTTATTTATTTATTTATTTTTAAAGTACAGTGTTATTTAAGTCCCATTCTTCTTTGGTTTGCTACTATTTAAAACTGTGCTTCTAATGAGACAGTTTTTTGTTGCCTGGAGGCCTGAGGTGCCTCTGTTTTTCTCATGGAATGGATTAATGTGCTTAGTTCAGTCTGTGGCATTCATTACACGGCCTGTGGCTGTGCTTCTTCCAACCTCTGCTGCTATGCTCAATTGGGCAGGATCGCCTTATGGGCCCCTTCCCTCAGTGGGCCCTGCTAACCATCCTGGAAAAGTAGAGGAGGGAGCCTGGCACCTTGTCTCAGAACCCTTATGGATCAAGAGCATGCTGCTTGGTGGCCTTCTTGTTATCCACAACTGCATGTTGTCCTGTGATCCTGGCTGCTGTTACTGAACCTTATCTGCTGCCATGGGTGAGAGTTTCACGTGGAGGCTCATGGCCTTGCAGGAGGAGCTGGCATCAGCCCTCTCAGAGTCCTACCTGTCACAACAACATCTATCATAGGGAGAACAGTGATAAAGCAGCTGCTGCTTTTAGGGCATGCCTTTTGTGACTGATAGACATGGGAGGCAGTTCCAGGCTTGCATTTAGTGTCAGAAGTGCAGGCATTAGAGGGATCTAAAATCAGAGACTTAAGGTTGGTGGAGGGGAGCAGCAGAGATACAAAGCAAATACCAGACAGAGAGGGAGTGATGGAAATGTCTGTGGGAAGGTGGCAAAGTTGCTTGTGAGAGGAAGAGAACTATGAGAAGAACAAGAGATCAGGAGAGAAGAAAGGTGGGGAATTGACTGTAGTTAGCAGCAGTGTATAAAGCATACAACTAAATGAGTGTAAGTATTTATATATTGTTTACATGCTGTGTTTCTGGTTTGCTTATCCTGATCACTTCCAAGTGTTATGCTCAACTTTAAAGAATCTTCTTCAAAAGAAAAAAAATAAAATTATGTGAACCACAGTCAAGTCATGCTTTTAGAAGGAAGCATTTGTAGCCTCCTTTAAAAGTGAAAGTATTCAGTTCATCCCCTCATTCGACTTCCTTGAAAGTGGATCTCCAGCCAAACTTTACCTGCTTTAATAGCCTTCTTCTTCTTCTTCTTCCCTGGGCTTCTGAGTCCTAGAACTTTTCCAGCTCAGTTCACTCATTCTTTTTAAGGTTCTCTCTATTTACGTAAGCAGAAAAGTCATTCTGTTGATAACAAGCAGCATGCTGTTTTCAGGGGTGGCTGTTCAGCTGCTTAAAAAGCAGCAGTCCAAGTTTTCACCATAATCTTGTTTTATTTATTTATTTTTTTTTCTTTGACTTAGAAGCAGCTCTGTTTGGTTATTATTTTTGGAACAATCTGAAACATGATTTGGATGTTTGTCTTGCTGCTGGTTCTTTGAGTAGTAACAAAGAATGTAAAACCCACATTAAAAGCTTGAACTAAGGAAGTGTTGAAAAAGCAGACTACAAGGGTAAAAAGCTGAGCAGGTGAGCTGAGAGGCCAGGAAACTGGCTGGTTTGGCAAAGCATCTCGGAGGCTGGAAATTTCAATACGTGTTAGGAAAATGTCTGGCATCTAGAAGTGCTGTCCATATGGAATATCTTTGTATCCAGTGATCCCACCCTGTGGATGAGTAACTTCTGGTGATGTCAGTGGGTGTTATCCCCATGTCTGGAGGGTAATAGATTGGGTCTGCATAGAATAAGTCATGCCTCATTTTCTTTTGAGCTGGAAAGTCATCTGAATTTCCCTTAAATATTTCACAAGGGAGCTGAGAGGGAGGAAGAGAGGCTTAATATTCCTTTTTGGTTGCATCACTTGCATGTTTCACAGTCAGACAGTGGAGTCCAAACCCAGAGCATGGAATTGTTTAAATGACAACAGAGTTATTGCTTAGCTTCTCAAATATTTTGGCTGCTCAAATAGACAGTCAAGCTGCTGTCCTTCCCATAACAAGTGTACTCATGGGAGAGCAAATGGCAAAGAACTTGACCATCCCGCTGTAGAGCGTCAGTGCTTTCGGCAGGGAGGTGCCAGCTGTCACTGGAAACAAGTTCTGAATTTGCTGTGAGGATTTTTATTCTTTTTATTTTTTTTTAAGGAAAGTGGTTCTTCAGAAAGGTTATGAAAGGAATGAAGCCCAGGACAGCAATTCAGCAGTGTTTACTAATGATGTTTATGTTTTCATATTATAAAAAGGCTAGCTTTTTATTGTTGTTGTTTTTTTGTTTTTTTTTAACAGAAAGAAAAAAAGTGCTTCTGACAAAATTCCTTATTGCATTTAAATCTAAATACATTTTGGAAAAGGAAAAGTTGTCCCAATTCCTTATGTTCACGAGCCTTGAGTGAATGTAATTAAAAAGAAGGGGAAAAAAACAAACAGCTTGTGCTCAGAGTACATGAAAGCCTAAACGTGAAACTTTTATGAGTTATGAACATGGGAGCCACGCTGTAGGAAACTTCCAAGGAAGTTTTGTAGCTTTCTTGTCGGAATCTAGCATAGAGCTATTTCAGATGTCTTAAAAGGGCTGTTCTTTCTTCAAGTAAACACTTACTTTGCCTTAAAAAGGAAGAAAGGGAGGGCTGGGTAAGACAGAGAGGAATAACGAGAGCAAATGTAAACACTGCAGATCCCAGGGATCTGCAGAAGCTACACAGGCAGGGAATAAATTCAGCTGTAGCTCAGCCCCGTGCAGGTAGAGGTGGTGAGTGCCAGCCCTGGCACCAGTGGGCTGACAGGGCAGGGAGCAGTGAAATGCGGGAGGGCTCAGGGCTGCCCTTTGCTTTCCTTCTTGTGTTGAACAGCCTTCTTCCCCATGTTAGCCTTGACTTTGTCCTTCTTGTCCTGCAGTTTTGGCTGTGCTTTACCAGACCTGGCTCTAGATAAGAGTATTTCTCTTTGACTGAATAAAGCAGCTCCACAGCCCATCCATACTGAAGCCTGACTCAATTCATCCTCTACTCACAGCCGCTTTTCCAACATTGCTGCAGCAGTTCAGATTTGATTTTTGGGTAGGGGTGATTTGCATGCAAAGAAAAAGTACTTCAAAGTATGCAAAGATAAGGGGATTACATAAAGCCCAAACAGCCCATGGTCTGCAGGATAACTGCAGTAGCTTTTTCATCCCAGTCAGAAACCTCAGAAAAGTACCGGAATGAGAGAGCACTCCAACTGGAACCACACAAAACAAGCCTTTAATGAAAGCAATTGGAATAGCACTAAATAAAGTGTTTTAATGGAGCTCCAAAGAGATGTGTAAAAGCTGCTAGTAAAGTCAATTGAAGGCCTGTCACGGTGCCTCCGAATTCCCTTCACAGCCCTCCTGCTGGCAGCAGTTCAAGTCTCTTTACAGTACATTAGAGGTAAGCATAGCAGTATTATACCAGGCCCTTTGAAAAACTAATAAAATTTTTCTTCCTGTGAGAGAAGCCCACTGCTGCTAGGAGAGGAACTGTGTGCCCTTCAGTTGAGGATCATTTGTTTCTGAAGCCTGGATGAAAGAGAAGTCTTTCAACAATTTGCAAAGCCATTGTTCGTAATCCTGTTCCCTGTGCTGGTCTCCTAGTAGCAAGGGACATTCGTTAAAATCTGCACAAAATCAGGTCCAAACAATACAGTTCCATGCCCTTAAAGTCCTTTTTCCAATTGCCTGCACTGTGTAGACTATGCTGTAGCTTATGCCCCATATCTCCACCTTGCTGGGAGGCTGTGCTCTTTCACTTGGGCAATGGTCTGTAGCTCTGCAAGGACACAGAATCACCAAGGTTGAAAAGGCCTCTAAGATCATCCAAGCCAACCATCCACCATTTTTTTCCCATTAAACCACGTCCCTCAGTAAAACACTTAAATGTTTTTTGAACACCTCCACAGATGGTAACAACCGCCTCCCCAGGCAGCCCATTCCCACACCTGACCACTCTCTCGGAGAAGTATTTTGTATCATCCAACCTGAATCTCCCCTGGTACAAGTCCATTCCCTCTAGTCCTGTCGTTAGTTATATGGGTGAAGAAGCCAGCTTCCACCTCACCACAACCTCCCTTCAGGTAGCTGTAGAGAGCAACATATGTGTGAGGTGAAGCTCTGTTTTTCCTTCAAGGCATCAAGCACATCTGGGGGGAACTCTGTAGAAATTCAGCACAGTGAAGCATGGGGAGTAGTGCCCTGCCCTCTGGAAGTGGCCACACTTCTGAAGCCCTGTGGCACCGACAGCACTCCTGCACCAGGATTCCTCTTAGTGGGTGAGCATCTTAAGAACGAGCCCCTGATTGCTTCTGCTGAGGGAACTATTGCCCTCCATGGCCACCTGCCATGGGTCTACACCCACAAGAAGCTTATCCAGTGGCAATTTTACCATGGCCTATAAAATGTCAGAGCAGCATTAATCTCTCTTTCTCCGAAGCATCTCAGATCCATCTTCTGCAGCTGAAGAGGTGCTGGCCTCAGAACAAGCCTGAATGCAAAAGCTATTAACAGTGCACCTCTGTGCTGAGACTGAGTATGTATGGCTACAGTGTATGTAGGGTATGAGAAGATTAGTGGTGTGATCAGAAGATTTGAACTGACAAAAAGAGCTGACAGAGAGGACAAACTCTCAGAATCCGTTAGGTATTCTGAAAAAGGATTTTCATATTTCATTTCCACTGCCATTTTCATTTCGTCTGTTCTTTGAATTTCATTTTGGCTCTTACTGTTTAACTCATACATTATAATGCGATCCATCCATACTTTCTTTTCAGAGAAGTATTATTTTTTTTTTTCCATAGGCAGCCATTCAGATGGGAAGATTTTAGGTTGCCCTCTTGATGGTCATTTGGAATAGATACTTCACCAAAAAGCAATACAGCCTCACAAGAATTATCCTGATCATCCTAGATGACGTCCAGAAAAACCCCATATGCTGTCATCATTGTGTTTTGTATGTCTCGTGTATTTTAGAAAGAAGTTACTGAAAATATGTTTCAGAGGATTCTTAGAGTCGTTTTTAAATCTTCTCTATAAATCTGTGCTCTTCTTAAGACCATAAGCATAGCTGCATAGCCTCTAGAGGAAGGCTATTAAATAAGCTAACTTTAAGCTTCAACAGAAAAGAAATTTGAAGATACTGCTCATTAGGTCAAGGTAAAAGCAATGACACTTGGATGTGTTGTGAGATGTGGGACATGAGAAGTGGATGCTGGCCTGTAATTATTCTGTCTAATGTCTGACCTGGGTCTGAAGAAAGGGGTTACTGTATGCTATTACAGCTAAAGGCATATCTTCTAATGGGGCAAAAGAGACAATGCAGTGTCCAAAATGGATAAATGTTAAATTGCCCAAGGCCCTACATGAGTGCAAAACAACTTTCTCACAGGCACTGAATTAGCAAGATTGTGCTGAGAAGGATGAAGAAGTATCTACAGTGAAAGTGTTCATCTCCTGTCTTGCCGTTTTAGTCCCAAATTTGTATGCACACGTAATTCTGTTTAGATGCAGACAGATGGAGAAAACTTTTAGCTGTCATTTTTGTTACATTTTGGACAATCAAAGCATCTCCCCGTTGCCTCTTCTGCTGCACCCAGGCTTGGATATGGATCACTAGTGACACATAAAGATATGCTGTGCAATTCTCTATCTTTGTTTTTACTATCTGCCGTAACAAGCAACAAAGATTTGTGCAGATGACTTATCAACAGTTGCTGGAAAGAGAAATAGGGAGAATGAGTAGCCCCAAAGTATTAATAAAAACAAGCATCTTCTCTGGCAGGCTGACTGCGTTGGAGCTGCGGATCTAATTTCCTCTTCTCTGGGCCAACTGCACATAAGCTGGTTAACGGAGCACACAGCATCACCATGGGCTCTAAAGGCATCTAAGCTCTGTGTCCATAGCAGCTCTTCTTGCTACAATAAGAGGGTAAGAAAGGTGAGCAGAAAATCTGTTGTTTGTCTGTGTCTTGCCTTGGATGGGAAGGGCCCTGCCCACGATTTGCAGTGAAGTATGGTCGTTCAATTGATACAGCTGTGATGAACAGCAAGGGAGAAGAGAGGTGTGAGGTCATCACGTGTTTGGAGAATGGAAAGAGTAAAGTGGGGAGGTAGTTTTAAGGAAGTTTTTAATGTACTGGCTGCTGCTGGCCATTGCGTATGCTGGCATATTTGGATATGTATTTCATTATGATCTTAAATTTAGTGAGAGGACTTTAAAACCTGTATGTATTGAATAAACTGTCCCACGGCAGTGATGTAACAGTTCAGAAAATGCCCCAGACAACTACTGTCTGTGTTTATCTCCCCATTCAAGGAGGCAGCAGGACAGTACTGAGCTAAAAACTGACAAAGGTCCTGGCAGAACAGATATGGGATGGACTTTAGAGTTTGCTCTTTGCTTTTTCACAGCTCGGATGCAGAAGCCTGCTATTACAGTGCCTGGTGTCTGGCAGCAGCACAAATGCTGCAGGTGGATGCAAGTATTCCATTACCACTGTGTTCTGCTAGCATATGCAAGGTGCCTCTCTACTTTCCACTGAAAAATCCCTGTGTTCTGGCAACCATTATTGTGTGAGAAATGCTTTTGAGCTATCCAGAATAATTGGATGTGAGGATTACATGTTTCAGATGCAGTTGGGCATGTTCCATTTAAACTGTAAGTGCAGTGGGTATTCATTGGTCCTAAGAAATGAACTTACTACCTAACAGCTATTGTGCAAACAAGCCCCTGCATGATAAAATACAAGAGAAATGAGGAAAAGATTAAGTGATTCATAGGCTCAGGTGATTATTAGAGTGGATAGGTTTCTTTGTTGCTGTTAAAGAAATAAATATTATTTGGAGAACTCTTTCTCAAATGTACCCTTTGACTGTCTGATTCTGCTAAAGTATGTGTGAGTTATTTTTCCTACTATGGTTCCCTTTGGTCTTTCCCAGCTTCCATTTCCTTTGTGAAGGCTTGACAGACTAAGAGCCTATGTCCTTCCTGCTTGGCTCTTTTTATGCTCATTTCCCTCATACTGTTACTTTGGTCTTTCCTAAACAAGTGCCACATCTCATGGAAACAAACTCAACTGTTATGTAATGGATTTGACCATTTGCCTCTTATCTTCATGTCTTCTCAGCAGAAGGAGTTGAGAACTTTGTCCTTCCTGAAGCATGGAAAAGAGGGAGAGAAAGGTACTTTTCAATGCTATTCTGCTGACAATAAAGGAGGAACTAAAATGTTAATTTTATTACCTCAACTGGGGCTAAAACAGAAATGCCAGATGAGCCCTTTTAGCTGCTTTAAGAAATATTTTCTCCCTAAGGAGAGATGTGTTTCTACCTCCAGAAATGCACTACACCTTTTTTCCCTTCTGTTCTCCATTCCCATTTTCCTTCTTTTCTCTTTACCGTGGGCCATCAGATATGCATGAGCAGCCACATCAGTTCTCCTGGAATCTCACTGAGTTCCTGTTCATGACTGGATACAACTGCTCAGTATGGCACTGTAGCAACAGCAAACACTTTGGAGTTTCAAAACTTAGTTACTAATCTGGTATATGAACATAATCCATACGTAGTAAGCATAGTTGAAGCCTGAAAGTTAATAACATAATCATTAATGATAAGTTTCATGGGGAATAATATTTGTGTGAAGATTTGCAATCCACGGTAAAGTCTACAGATGGAGATTAGAAACTTGCACTGTGGTGTATTTACATTTTTTAGACTGCATATTTTTGGTAAATTGGTGAAGCTGATGGTCAATGACTAGTGATTTTTGGATTGTGAGTTAAGTTGTGAATCCATCTTTCCGAAACCAAGACTCTGTTATCTTTTTTCTGCCCTGCATAGCTTCCTGCTTTCTCTTTGGTCTTCACCTAACTTTTCTCCTTTTCACGTGTATTTAATCTGTGAGTGCATCGCAGGTGCTCCATGCTTTAACCCCATCCTTGTTCTTTGTACAAGAACAGCAATTCAATCATTACCTTTCTCCAGGGAAACAATAACTTCGAGGTAGAAACATCTTCTCCAAGAGTCAACCAAATCTTGTAAAAGATAGGCTCTCTCCATCCACTTCTGAAGGGCTTTTCTATCTGTAAGCAGATTTAAAACAACAAACAACAGCAGCAAGATATACAGGATATTCATTAGAGGAGAAAAAAAAGTAAAACATGCCTTTGTATATGTCAAATCAGTAGTGCAGTGGAGTAAGTTGTCCTCCAAATAAATGTCTTAAAGTCAAGTAAGGACAGAAGAGTCCAATACAGAGCTTGCTGTCACAAGTGACACAGATCTGTATGTTGTCTACTGAGGTGGCTGCTGTATGTGTTGACTGAGCTGCCATACTTGCATAATTCCACCACTAAGCCTTAGTGGTGTCACTTCAAGTGTAACCCTTACTATAAAAAAAGCAGAATCTAACTTTAAGAATCAGGTTATGTGATTTCAGCATCACCCAGACTCATTTCTTCTGTTAACGAGGCCACACTTCTGAATAACTCTTCTACATCCTGAAGCACTGTCTGATCCAATCTACAACATATGACCTCTATAGCCATCCTGTGTCCTCATCACTGGTCCGTGACTACCAAATATTAACTGCCATCTCAGCAGAGTTTCTTTTTTCAGAGGTACCATCTCTTTTGGCTCTTGGCAGTAGTCCTTGATGCAAGTCAGACAAAAAAAAGCTCCTGTCCTTTTTTGCCCAATGCAGATCATCTAGAAATATTTAGATTTCTAGAGAAATGACTCTTGAGGGTAGAAATCAGTCATCTTTTGCCAATGTGGCTATTGTTTCACATTATTGTAGCAGAAACAGCTGATAAATTCTTCCAGGTAATACGCAATTAAAATCATTTGTCTGGCTTTTCATCAAGACATTAAAAAGAATAGGTGTAGGAAGTGACAAGTTTATATGCCTAAAAGTAAATTCAATATAAAGCACAGGGGCGATATATCATGTAACGATCCTACTTTACTGAAATGTATGCTAGTTGAAAATTGTGTGTGACAGCAGTGAGTACATGAATGTTATGTGAGGAACTAATACTTAGAACTAGTATCTTATTTCATGCATTTCAACAGATACTGCTTAAATATACAGACAGGAAACAGAGCAGTCGAGCTGAACATTATAGCACTTCATTTAAAGGAAGTCCTGAAGTGAGAAACTTTTTAATACATAGCCTGAGTACTTTCATCTTCTACTATGCTTAAGAACACAGGCACTCTGCTGCTTTACTTTGTCTGTTTTTAGATTATTTTGATGTGTACCTTAGCACTTACATAACTCACATTTTTAGAATCCCATCTCGTTGCTGTCTGCACTGAGAGGAACTCTTGGTTGTTTTTCTGTACTAAAACTACTGTTAGAAATAACGTGATGTGGAAAGATGAGAAGCATAAGTGTCCTCTGGTCTCTGTGTAATGTTCTTGGAGAGGAGAGAGGAAAATACACGTCTGGGAAGGTATAGAATGAGGAACTGAGCAAGACTAGTAAGCTGGCTGTTAATAAAAAAAGAAAATCACCTCACCAATTTCAAAATGCATTAAAAATAAATCCTCTTTAATGTAGCATATAATCAACTCTTGGGATTTTCTGTCACAGGATGTTACCAAGGCAAATAGTTAACAAGGTTCCAAAAGAAAGAAAGAAAAAAAAAAAAAAATTGTATAAATAGAAGCTTTATTAGTTAGAGCAAAGAATTATAAGGGTTGTGGCAAGTCTTTCTCTTCAGGGCATAAGAAGAGAAGAAAGGATTTTCTGCTTCATTTTCTAGCATATATTATAGAGTTAGCCAGAGGCACAGGAATTTGATGTAGACCAAAGACCCAGCCCTCTGAAGCACTAGCAGAGATCGATGTCACAAGCCAGACTGTGAATTTGTTGAGCTAATTGCTTTGCTGAAGTATGTAATTCCTTGTTTTCATCTTACAAGTGGTTTTGTTGTGGATGGTTATGGGGTGGATTGAAAGTGTATGGTCTAATAGTAGAACACTCAGAATTTCAGAGATTTTCTGTCATTCCATGTTCTTAAATAGATTGAGGTGTTTAGTGGGTATCTTTTTGTTGATTGTTAGTGACAATCTCTATCTAGCTTAGTATCTTATCTAGCTAGTAGGCAACAGCTACTAAGTGAGCTGGGTGAAAATGATTTGCTGTGAGCATGATGTGAGCATATATTCTCTATGGTCCTGCTTTGGTGTCATTTCTGAGGTTGAATAAACTTTCAAAGACCTGATCAGATTCTAGCTGGAGTAAATTCATTCTTTTTCTCCTTAACTGCTTGAAAATGAATTAAATGACTTTCACAGACGTAAAATATTCTGCATTTCTTGCCTGTCCTCCAAACCATGCTGAATTATTAGTGATCTCTAAAGGCACTTGTCAGTTCTTAGCAGTGAAATATGGAAAACTGATGCCTGACCTGCATGGGCTAGCTCTGATGCAGAAGCATAGGCAGAAGAGCTGCATCATATACTGCCATAAAGGCATGTGCATTTGTCTTGCTGAGAGGCCTAGCCTGAGTGCAGCCCTGTCCTTAGAAAGCATGCCAGGTAAGCCAGTATCTCCACATTGTATCTCCACTGTACAAACTGGTTCATAGCAGAAGGGTATCTCTGTATTTCTGTCTACTTTGGGGTAGATTGGAAGTAAGAGTAGCTGCATTTAAGCCCAGGTTGCACTTTCAGATGGGTGAAAATAGTGCTGTCCATAGCTCACATTTATAGCATTTAGGAGGAAGACTTATAAAATCTTTTTTTGAGGGTTGTAAACTGGACTAGAAATAAAAGCAGTGGCTGGCTGGATCATGAGCAGTCTGAATTTTCCAAGGTGTTTCCTAGATTAGCCAATTCTTTACAGCTAGAGACATTGAATTGAGTGGGACCAATGTTCTCTTAGTATATTGCTGTAAGTATAGCTCATAGATTTATGGGGAGCTCAAAGTTGTTTCCAGAAAGAGCCACACATTCACAACCTGATGATGAAATTTAACACTTTGTTAAGAGTGTTCAGAACAGTCCATCTCACTTCAGGTGCATTTGTATTGCATTCCTTCATTTGAACCAAAGAAGAAGCACAAGACTGGCAAGTATGGAGACTAACTGTTTGGACAGTATGTGTGATCTGGGATGCACAAAAGCAAGGATGGGCAGATGTTTACCTCAGTATAGTTCCATGCCTTCATGGCCAAGTATTATCTTAACATAATAGTCATAGAATCACAGAATCATTAAGGTTGGAAAAAAGCACTAAGACCATCTAGTCTAACCACCATCCCATCCCCACCATGCCAACTAACCATGTCCCTCAGTGCCACATCCACACAATTCTTAAACACCTCCAGGGATCTCTCTCGGCAGCCTGTGCCACTGCCTCACTGCTCTATTGGAGAATAATTTTTTTCTAATATCCAACCTGAACCTCCCTTCATGCAACCTGAGGCCATTACCTCTCATCCTATCACTGTAGATAATCCTAGTAGTATACCTAGTCACATTTGGCAGTACCATGCCAAATAAATGCAAACTAAACTTAGGTTAGTTGTGAACAGGAGAAATTTAGTGTTTGCCTGTAGGACAGAAACTCTGGATTTCACTGCCTCACCATCTTGCCTCCATCAGTTCTTCAAAGCTAACTTGGAATGGTTGGGAAAGAGGGATGATCCATTCTCTGGTTACTTACTCAATTCACTATAAATTTAGACTTAGAAAGAATTGGAGGATTAAATCTAAATATAGGCCATATTTAGCATCCTGGAGCACAGCATCCTTTAGTTTCTCTTTGTACTCAGAGATGAGCTTGTGGGGTGCTTTGAGAAGTTCTGGGATAATGTGCTTGTCTCTTCCAGTGCTTGTCTCTTCCAATGCAGCTGCATTGGAAGAGTTAATTGAATATTTCAAGCACTGCTTAACTGAATATTTAAAGCTGCTTGTCAGGATCCTTAAGTAGAGAATTGTCAGCCATTCCTGATAACAGAGCCCATCCACGGTGGACGGGGAAAGAGCTGTCGATGTGCGGTTAAAAGTCACCTCTTCAAACTGCAAGTATAATCTGCTGCAAAGGTGTGGAAATGAAGACATAAATCATTCCTGTTATTTCTTTCCACAGAGGTGCGTGAGTGCTGTGCAAAAAAAACAGTGAATGTACTTATAATTGATTTTTTTAATGATGTGTTTTCTCATGTAATGTGCTCACAGTACATACATTGTACATGTCATGCTACACAAACTTCAATATAATTATTTCTTAGTAACCTGCATCTTTAGAGAATTGTACTGCAGTGCACTGCAATACAGTCAAAACTAAAGTATAATTTGTATCATGAAGATGTGAATTTTGTCACTGCTTACTTGTGGCAACTCTTCGTCGAATAGCTAACTAATCCTCAGCAGGCACATACAAACTGAAATGAACCAATCTGAAAATACATACCAAATTTGCAGCAAACTATACAAAGCATTTATGTTACATCAGTGTTCAAAAAATTAGCTCATTTTTTCAGAATTTCCCTAACCTTCCTTTTGGCTCATTATAACTGCAGAATTGCTTGTCCTAGTACTTGAAATTTATTTAATCCATTGGTTTTGGCAAAGACTGATGTCTTGACTGGTTGCAGAGGCCTTGTTGGCAGAATTAATTAGCACTAATAGCATTAATAACATGGTTTCTGCATACCTCGAGGGCTTCACAGTGCTGATGAATTCCACATGGTCCTAGAAGGGGAATTAAGCATTAGAACAAACACAAAGGGGATATACAGTCTCATGCTTGCTTACCATTGACATTAAAAGGCAAAATTTTAAACAATTCTCTGGAGTATAGATCATTAGAAAATTTATGCAGTCAAAATAGCTTCAGTACATTTACGGTGGCTATGGAGTGTTAGCTGCCTTTTTAACATCCCGGGCAAAATTGTTGCTGTTAGTGTTTCCAGGATATACATTCCACATTTGAAATGTTTAACTATGACGAACAGAAGAACTGAGCATTAGTAGGATGAGAGCGAAGGTGAGAATGCAGATACAGCCTTAATCATGTCTCCTCCTGGCATCTAACATCTGACTTCATGAGTAAGTGTACAGAGGAATATTTGATTGTAAGATTGCTATTTTTTTCCCTTGAACAGTATTTCTATTTTCTGACATTTTTAGTAGCTTTTGTTTTTACATACAGGAGAAATAGAAAATGGACTTGCTTTTAGAAATATACTTAGTCTCCCGGTGTAACCCATGGCATGCCTGTTTGTTTTTCTGTGCATCCTTTCCCTTCTCTGTCTTACTTTGTGATTTAGTTTTGAGGATTTATTCACCTGCATTTGGATATTTCTTCAATATCCTTAACACCAGAGTGTACTGTAGGAGAGCAGCATAACACAGATTTTCAAACACACTTCCTTTAGTACTTATGTGACAGTGTTTTTAACTACTGCAATGCTATGAAGACCTTAAAGAAGACTAATTAGAGGTGCTGTGCAGCTCTGTATGTTTGAAGTGTGATGCATGCAATTAGATGCTGCACTAACAAGTCGGATGTCTCTCTCTGGTGAAGGATTGTTAAAGGTCTATCCAAGGCAGCAGGAGAATTGTGTAGATTGGGTATGCCGATGAGCAGAGTCAAAAGGAAAAACTGAATCACTCTCATGATATTTCTGATGCCTGGCACCTGCACTCAGCACACAGGAGAAGTAATCTCTCTGTTAGAAAGCTTAAAGGATAACCGCTGTACAATACATTGAGTAAGGAACTGGTGAATTATTTATAAGGGACAGTCAGAGCTGGAAATGTTTGAATTCTAGCTGCAGGGCTGTTGCTCTGCTATGTGCAGTTAGATTGCAGGCCTGCATGGCTCATGCAGTGCTGATTCTAGTGCTATGGCTGAGTGAGCTGGCTGCTTGGTTTGTGAGGCAGGAGGACTGGAAACGGGCTTTGTAATTGCCAGTTCTGTTGTGTGGATCAGCCGTACCCAGACACGCTGTTGTTGGTCAGGAGAAGAAAAAGGTCAGAGGAGGGGAGACCCTGGAAGATGCACCTAGTGCTAGAAGTTGGCAGAGTATACCTTACTGATGCATTTTTTGTGCTGCCATTCAGGTTTCAGCACAGGTGGGAAAGAGAACGGTCTTCCAGTGTGCTTCAATGTGTATTTTTGAACCAAAGGAAGAAGCATTGCTGCCTTTCCTCCAAGTGTATGGTCGGCACAGTTGCAAAATGCTCTGTGGGCTAGAAAGGCTAATATTTAAGTTTCAAAGAGGGTGTTCTCAAGTCTAATGAGATACAGAGCTGCTCTTGTGCTGTTACTGAACTGCAGTTATGATCTGAAGTAGAAAATCTTTCATTTCACATTAAAAAGTATCTTGATGTTTCTGATCATAATTGAAGCACATGTTCTGATAGGAACTTCTAAAGAACCACACACAAACTATAACTCAATCCCTGCTCAAGAACATTTTATAAGTGGAGGATGTATCTTGTTTTTAGCCTGATGCCAAATCTGAAACCTGAAATGCCAAGTGCACAATAATTTGTCTCGACCATTCAGCTCCTTTAATTCTGAGACAGGGTGCTGGCATGATGAACTGTGGGGAAAAAAAAGAAATCATGGAATATTTCCAGAAAATACCGTGATAGCCTGTGGGTCAGCAAGCACCAGCTATAAACAGTTGAAGGAAATTAATATTTGTCTTTACGGAAAGAACTCAGGCCTGTTTATTCTATTTATTGTGGCATTACAGGGATGCGTGTTTATTATCTGGCACTGATCCTAGCTCTTAGTCAACTTGATCTGCTAATGGTATTTTTCCTACCTGCCCGTGCAGTGAACTCAGTGCTGGCACTGGACAGTAAAGCTGTTGTTGTCTCTACCTCATGCATCATCCTTGGTAGTAAAGTTCTCTGAGGGTTTCTTGCAAAGTAACCTGGTCAGATGTCCTCAGGTGGGAAGGTGGGATGCAAAATACAACCTCAGTACAAAGCCTGCAATCCTGCAACTATCTCTACATGCCCATAACAGAAATAGTATTAGGTGAGTGACCTTCTCACTCTGGCTGAGAGCTGAGCCCTTGGTCACTTTTTATTGTGACGTTGTCAGCAATCCACTTCAGTGCCTTCCATCGTGATTGATTAATCAGGTTGTATGAAGGAAAAAAAAAAAGATGTTAAGCCAGCAGTGTGTTTTTATTTTTATAATTCTAATCTACATTCTTTGTAGGCTTTCATTGATGAAAACAGCTTTCATATAGTGATGAAAACATAGATGCATCATAAAGGGCATTTGTAGGTATCAAACGAGCAGCACATTTCTCCTGGCAGAGTCCTTAAAAGCCTCTAATCCATGCTGGCTGCTTTTCTGCATATCAGATGCTATCTGGCAGGGTGGCACCAGATCCTGTTCCAAGGCACCGCTGAGTGGTTCCTTCAGCTGTGCCCACTGCAGGCAGTGCCCTGGGCCAGTGGCAGCAAGATGGGGGCACACTCTTCCTCTCCAAAGACTCCCTGGATGGAGTAGAGGCCCTAGGCAGTGTCTTTGGTCTGCCTTTCTTTGAAATCTTACCCACTCTGTATGAGCATATCTGAAAGGGGACGACTTTTTGGCACACTGAATGTGCTTACAATTGCAGTGGTTTATAAAACGTACCAGGACTATGCTGCCCTTCCCAGTACGAATCTGGGGGGTTTGTGAGGGAAGAATCAACAGTGTTCTCTGCCATCTCTGGAAGAGTCTCTCCCAGCTCTTTGGTGTTTTTATAAAGATGTGTTTCACACAGATAATTACCTTCCCAGACCAGAGAGCTGTCAGTAAGACGGGATCTTCCACCAATAGTGGAGAGATAGGATGTGATTGCTGGGAATCGAACAAAAAGGCAGAGCTCTGAATGCAGCCAGCCTGTGCCAGCAGGGAATGATCTTGCCGAAAAGCTTTTATTTCAATAGGTTGACAGATCCAGAGAAGACAAAAGAGTTGTTCCTTTTGTTTTAAGCAGTTATGGCTGTTTTCCTCTATTTTTTCCACAATTCCCCTTCTTGGCCCCCACCACTGGCTCATACAGTTAACCAGGAAATCAGCAAGTCATGACATGGGAAATGATGTATTGTGGTCAGAGTTTCTGTGGAAACTACAGATTACAGGCTGAGGTTAAGGGTGCAGCGTCAGCAAACTTTTGTGGAAAGTTAGAGCCTTAGTGACTGATTTGGGTGATTTTTTTCATTTTCACTGTTGTAAGGACAAAAGGAACGTTGTATTTTGAGGAAAAAGGGGATCAACCATTTGTTTTGCTTAAATTTTGCCCATCAGGTGACTAACAAGTCGGACGTCTCTCTCTGTGTCAGCCCCTTGTTCTTACCAGCATGCTTCTGAGTACATCCCAGTCTGTTAGGAGGGAACTGCTGGTCCTGTGTAGGGAATCTCAAGACCTGCATGCTGTGCTTTGATGTTCAAATATGACTACCCTGGCATTAAATGAAAAAAAAAAAGAAACACTTTTAAAATGTAAGACTTTGGCATTTTTATGAAGCCACTGATAAAGGTTTTGTTGGTGGTTTCCCCCCTCTTATCCTAACTCTCATCAAAATCTATCAATAAAATGGCATTACAACAGTAACTAAAAACCTTTTTTTTCCCCAAGTATTTTGCCCAGGAAACGTCTTTCTCTTGCCTTCCCCCCGCAATCAACTTTAGGAGTGTCATGGATATGCAGTCTCTGTGCACAAATCTTTGCCTGCATTTATATATATATATATATATATTTTTTTGCTTCTTTTTTTTGGAAGACCACACAGCAGAGTGAAAACCTCTTAATTGCTTCCTGCCCACTTGCTCAGAGATATGATTTAGCAGAGGGTTGTTAGAGTTAGGGTACTATGGTTAGGCTGCGGTTGGACTTGATGATCTTTGAGGTCTTTTCCAACCTGGATAATTCTATGATTCTATGACCAGTAAAATCTTATCAATCATTACAAAATACACATTTCTTTCATAAGTTTCTTTTACCTTCAATGACTGTTTTGCCCTGTCTGTACTAAAGCAAATGCGGAATTGTTGTGAGATTAAAGTGGAATAAGAAGTTTTCTTGCTCAATGATCATTAACTGGGCATCCAGAATTAATGTGCATCTCTGTTAGTCTACACTGTTGTATTAAGAAAAATAAAAGGGTATATTTGCACTGTTGAGCAGTCTTATCAGGGATTACTGTGGTATTACAGCAGACTAGTGGAATGCTTCTGGTTTTACTGTTTCCACCATTTTGCTACCGACTCTACTTGAATGTTTTGTAAAATTGACAGCGGTAGAGCTGGCCTGTTAACAGCAGAGCTTATATTGCAGGTCAGATTTGAGAGCTCCTTAACTGAGTTTTGGGTCCAAAGTCTGTTCTCAACATCATACATATTCAAGTAACTTCAGCTCTAGTTTGAATAGTTGTATTTGTCACTTTTAGAAAGCAGACACTGATGAGGTGCAGCAGATGAACAGGCGATGATAGTTCTATAAAATTGCACCTGATTATTTTTCAGTGATAGGTGAAATGTAGCTTTAGTTTTGGTTCTGCTCATGTCAAACTGAGAGGAAATTTTGCCATTGATTTAAATTAGTAAAGTCAGGTCAGAAAAAGTAATTTTGTTGTAAGACCTGTAAAAGCACGGCATTAATTTTCCCATGTGGAATATGGTAAGTTGCAGTTATGGAAATGTGAAACAGAAAACATACCAGTGTGACTAAAATACTGATACCAAAGTCCTTGCTGAATTAATTCAAATTGAGCTGAAGCCTAGTGCTTTCTTCTTACTTCAAATCCAAGTTTGTAAGAAGAAAATAAAAGAAATCTATCCTATTTCTGAATCTCTATGCTGCATTCCCAATCAAAGGGCAGTTCAGGTTTATATATTTCCATGCTTGGCTCCTGTGTCTCTCTAGATATTGAGATGAGGATACAGGTGCTGGAATTCACATCATGATGGCAGTGTTGAGAGATCTGGAGCGCTGCCTTTCCTCCTCTTCCCAGGCAGATCTTGTCCACTAGGTCTGGCGCACAATTCACCACACTTGCAGCATGTTCTCTGTAGATCTGGAGTCAGCTATTAAGCTTTGGATTATATTTAATACTAGACATTTTTTACTGTGTGGAGCACTTCAGCAGCACTAATCTGTATGGATGGGGCATCCAGAAGAAGGACGTGCTTTCAGAGGTGACGTTAATGACTGAGGCATTCATTTTTCATCAGACGCTTGATGAGGTTTGACAGTCTGCTCTTGTTTTAATGGTGACTCAGTGCTGTGCTGTTGTGTGGCTCCTTGTAGCAGTCGGTATGCCGACTGACTGCTGGTGTGCTTGAAGGCAGAGAGCAGGCAGAGTACACAAGACTAACGACACCTGGGGCCAGGTTTCTAAAGGCTTTCATTGATTTAAATAGGAATAAGGCACCTAAGGGCATAGAAAATAAAAATTAACAAAAAAAAACCAAAACAAACCACACCACAAAACTTCGTCCTTGCTTCTTAGTGTACCAATCACATCCAGCAGACACTTGTTTTCCCTCGATCCTGAAGGCACAGGACAAGCTCTGTGAATAAAGTAATGCTAGGGATGTGTTTGGAACAAAAATTCATTTACAACTGGCACTTGACCCACTGCTGGCAATAGCCGTCTGACTGAGGAGACCTCATTTTGTTACTCAAGCCACACAGGAGCTCATTGCGACAGACTGTAAACTAATTACTACCCTCGTTTTAAAATTAGGAAAATAATTAGGGCTCTGTTTAGTTTTGGCTGCTTCTATTTTTTGTGGATTCAGTTTGGGAGGGAATGCCATGAGAAGGACAGAAGACTGAGGGAGAAACAGGGGCTCGGACAGAGCAGTCTATCCTCTAAACTACAGACATGCTGATTTCTGTTGTGAGGTCTTGCTGAATCCTTAGTGAGCAGGAGCAGGAATCCTCAGTGCTTGGCTTGAAAAATGTTGTGGTTTTATTTATTTATTTATTTTCCTATTTTGATAAGTGCTTTCTATTGCATTTAAAATATAGTAAGTTTTCAACAGGATGGGTTGGGATCCGTGAGTGGTTTTCCTCTTGGAATCAAGAAAGAAGGAAGCAGAGGGAGGTGAACTGTGCCAGCTGTGTGTGGTTAATTTTAATCTTTTTTGCTCTGTAATTGAA
The DNA here is from genome assembly GCF_054131305.1 of Coturnix japonica. Taxonomy (NCBI): domain Eukaryota; kingdom Metazoa; phylum Chordata; class Aves; order Galliformes; family Phasianidae; genus Coturnix; species Coturnix japonica. Next base: position 92,300,849 of record NC_140664.1, on the reverse strand, counting down.
ATTCTGTCATTTAGAAGGGAACAGTCAGGACATGAAGCCTCAGGGTTCATGCATTCAAGCCATGCTAGAATTAGGGACAAGCATTTGGTTCACTCTCTCTTGGGTTGCTCCATGCATTGATGCCTTGAGGAACACAGCAAGTGCCCCTGCTACTCTATGTATTTTGGAGATTTTTGTATTTTGTGGGGAGGGAGATCTGTACTTCATATCTGGATAAATCCTTTTCCAGGTTTCCCTTTTATTGGATAGGTGATATATGCTGAAGGCCAGCTGGCAAGCCAGTTGTTTTGCTGGGAAGGAGGGAGGAACAAGACAAGAAGCAATTTGAGGTACCTGTTGTTCCTCAGACAGAGGTGATGATGCTTCAGAATAACTTTTTCTTTCAGACTTGCTTCATTCCCCTCAGAGCTGGGACCAACCCAACCCAGCAGTGCTGCCATCATTTTGTTTGCTGCGGCTCGGTGCTGGAATGCACCTGGCAGCTTTCCATACTGGCCCCACAGAAAAAGCTCTGATAACACGCCCTAAGATGGTGGAGGTTGGTAATATACTTGAGACAGACCAATTAGAATGGGAAGCCTGTTTCAAATCTGTTTCTGTTTCATTTTCAGAGCAGATGTGGTACTGAGGAACTGAATTCCTTTTCCAATTGCAGTAAATAAATATCTCTCCAAAGAGTTTTTCATGGACGCTGTAGTGATTGAATTATATAGCCATGTCCTTTGGTGTGGCAGTAGACATCTTTGTAGCCCCTTAGCATTCCAGATTCAAAAACAGATCTCTGGTGCATTGCTTTGTGTCATAGCATAGGCACCCTTTTATTAATGTGTAATTACAGGACCAACACCTAGCAAAGGTCACTAATTGCTGGTGATCACACAGTAATTACACTCAACTGATTCCAAATCAGTAATTGTTAATGATTCCTAGCAACACTCTCTAAATAACAATAATAATATTCCGTAATTTCCAAGTGATTAGAAAATCTTTACTCAGAGAGTGCCCAGAGAAGCTGTGGATGCCCATCCCTGGAGCTGTTCAAGGCCAGGTTGGAAGGGGCCCTGGGCAGCTGAGCTGGTGCTGGGCAGCCCTGCCCATGTGAGGGGAATTGGAACGGAGGGGGCTTTAAGGTCTCTTTCAACCTCAGCCATTCCATGATTCTGTAACTGTACTGAGTATCCTCTGGCTTTTAAGATTTGTTGTGCTGGAATTTGATTTTATTGTCCTTAAAATAATTACCAGACATTACATTGTGTTTGGTGGCATTAATCATGATTTATGCTGATGTAACTGAGACCAATTTCAGGCTCAAAGGTTTCAATTACAGATTTAAAGGACATAGAATTATTTGGGGGATTATTACTTACTACATGGTTTGTTGTCAGGCTGTCCTTGTAGGCTGGCAGTGACGGATTGCACTGTCAGACAGAAGCTCAAGACATGGCTAGCCAAAGAGCTGAGGCTTGCAGTGCTGGATTACTTGAACAGAAGGCTTTGTAGTAGCAGAGCGGTTGCTGCTCACCAGTTCCAAACACATTCCTATTGGGCAGGAGCCATGAGCTGAAATACAAACCACATTAAATACATGAGGTTTCCTTGACTGTAGATCTGTCTAGTTTTGCATATGATGGAACATTTTGAGGACTCCTTCTGTTTTCTTTACAACTGGTGAGAGGTTTGGCAGGGATTATATTTCCCTTGTGAATATTTCTAAGCAAAGATATGGCAGAATGTCAGCATCCCAATGGGATACAGTTTGAATACAACAAAAAAAAAAGCAGTGTCTAGGAGGGCTTGGGAGGATGAAGAAGAGGCTGAATGCAGTTGGATTATAATAGCACCATGATTAAAATTCCCCTGGCTTCTAAGATGAGTATATAACTTTGTTTTACTGAAGGTATTTCTCCATTAGTTTCTTAAGACAGCTGAATGAAAATGGCCATTCATATCTCTGACTAGCCGTGCAGACATGCATACCTATGAGTGCCAATTAATCTTCTATTACTTCTATTACCATCCCATTTAAAAGAGAAAAAACAACAACAAAAGAACAAAAAGACAAAACAAAAAGAAAAACAAACAAGAAAAAGCCAACCCACCTGCTTTATCAGTCCAGAGGTTCATTGTTCTCTTTTTACTCTGGTACAAATCCTCAGAGTAGAAATAAATGTGGTTGTCAACATGAAAGGAAAAAAAGTATGCAAAGGAAAAAAGGAATCTGACTCTGCAGAAGGATTAAGCTGTAAGACAAAAAAGGTATTTGTACATTTCACAACACAGTAGACCTGAATTTCTTCTCCATTTTTTTTTAATGAGTTTTTTCAGTAAAAATTGCTTTTTGTTGAAATTAGAGCTTTCTATTTCTTGCAGTAAGAAGAGTGAAAAAATGTTTCATGATGTTGCAGCACTTTCTGATTTTGAGCCCGTAATACTGTGAGACATCTGGATACTTTTTTCCTCTAAATAGGTTGACCCTTCTGCAGTTCTCTTGAGTGAAATCCTGGCTTCATTAAAATCTACAGCAAAATTCTTACTGACTTCTGTGGGCCAGGATTTCATCTTGGCATGCTTTTCTTAAGACTCTTTCCTCTTTCAGACCATGGCTCTATGGAACACTTAAACATATGCTTACCTCTCAGAATGTCTATTTGTTAGTGGAAAAATGCTCTTAAAATATGTTCATTGCCAAAATAGGTAATGCTAGTACCGCTTAGAGACATCAGTTGAGAGAAAATACTTTTTGAAAGAAATGTTCCAGTTGAATTCATTTTATCCTGTGAACCCTTCGCCTGCTTGTGAAAATCCAATGGGTGCACTTTTCCTTTGGATTTGCCTTGTAACGCTGGCTTCCATAGAAGCTGGAGTATGTTAATGAATATTGCCACAGAGATAATTAATTCCAGCATTTCTTGAATTCGGTATTAGAAGTAGACGAAGGAAGAGGGAGTAAAGAACCAGAAAACAAAATAGCCAGTTTAAAAGCATGTGGCTCATAAAAAGGTTGTGCTTTTGCTGTTGATTTTCCAAGGAAGAATTTAATTGGTTGCCTGTTCACTACTTGGTTTTTATGCTGTTCAGATGTACAATAGAAAAATAAAGAAAGGTGAAAATAATCAATTTTCTCATACCTTTAAAATTCTGACAGATAAAGGACCTCAAATATTGTTGTTCTGATGAAGGAAGTGGATTGCTGAGGGCATCTTGCTAGCATCACTATTTGCTTCTCTCAACATCTGGCAACACATTATGTACGGATGTCACAAATGAAGAGCAAATGAAAGCAAACTACATCTTGGGTGAATCCTCCTAAGTATTACCTAACATGTTTGAACCTCTTTTGAAAGCCTGAAACTTTACTGCTGATTACTCATGGTCCATTCATTCCCTCACATTCCTTGCAAAGTAGAGCTCAATAGTATTTAATGTGGTGTTAAAAAATCAGGTCTTGCTTGTGGAAATGTAGAGAGGCATATGGTTCAGTGCATTGAGAAGGCTGTGACAGAGTGAACAACTGCTATAATTTGCATTCATCTTGTTAGTTTGTGCATAGAATACCCTAAAGAGAGACTTTTTCTGTGAGTCAGTGTGAGCAGATGGAAATAGGAGACCTAGTAATAAAATGTGTGCTTAAAAAAAGATATAAAACTTTACTGGAACAAGCTGCCCAGAGAGGTTGTGAAGTTTCCTTCTCTGGAGACATTCAAAACCTGCCTGGATGCTTTCCTGTGAGACTTTCTGAAGGGAACTTGCTTTTGCAGTGAGGTTGGACTTGATGATCTCCAGAGGTCCCTTCCAACCCCTGTGATTCTGCAGTTCTGTGATGTGAAGGCAGAGAAAATTGAACACGACTCCCAGTTACTGTTAAGATAGGAACAATTGTACTAGTGAGAGGAAAGGAAGAATTTGACCCAGTGGATGTTACTACCTGGGTTTTATGTACGATTGTGGAACACTGGGAGCACAGTGCATTGATAATTAGAACTTTGAGGTACTAGATTACCTACCTATCTCCTTAGAGCTATGAAACACATACATATTGTATGCAAAAGCTAAAACAATACAGAGAGAGAAAATCTGACTTTTTTTCCTTTAAATCCCTGTACTAGTTGTAAATGTTGTTTAAGTTCTAAGATGACATTCCCCTGATATTTTCATTAACTGAACCTAGCATCCCAGGAGGAGGTGAAAGGGAGGAGAACGGGTGTTCACTTTTCCTGTCTGCAGAGAAGCATTTTCTCATACCTATGACTAAGAAAGGGAAATTTGCAACTAATCCTGTTTTTCATTTCTGTCTACTATGTTTCTTAGCACAGTGATAGTGGAAAACAGTATGTTGTTCACTTGACTGGGAGAGGAAAGGAGCAAAGAGGCATGTGTTGGCCTAGCGTCTGAGGGAGGAGTGAGGGTCGGACTTGTGACCCTGCAAAACACACCCTTTGAGATTCACCCTGATTCTGAGTCTTTCAGTCTTCATTGTGACTTTCTTTCATAGCAGACACTGCGTAAGAACTTGTATCTCTGTCTCCTGCTTATCCTTTCTCTGTGGTCCTGAGTTAGTGCAGTCTGTGCACTGCTGGTTATTTCTGTGACTTCTAGGCTGTGATCTGTGAGGCTACAGCACTTCTCCCACCCCTTCCTGGGATCCTTCTTACCTCCTGCCTGTACTCTCCACACCTGGATGAAGCCCTGGCAGGTTGAGTATAAGACTCTCAAACACTCATCTGCATTTGAGAGGCTCTTTGTGCTGACTGAAGGCACCCCTGGTCTTCCCTGATGCCAACACATAGTAATTTCCCTCTAGCAAAGGACCCCACCATCTCTCAGAAGTCAGAGTAGTGCCCAGATTGTCATGTCTAATTCTAGTGGTGGCAAAGGAAAACCAGCAATATCTGTGTCCTATACACGCTGTCTGAAGACAAACAGAAGAAAGATGGTATACAGTTTTCTTGAAATGTGGTAAGCCTTACACATAGTCACTTACAGGCCTCAGACTGCATTTAAGTCATAAGCTTTTGACTCTGCACTGGGGCAGGTTGCCTAACATAGTAAAGTGTCTGCCCTTTGATATCAACAGGTTATTTATGTCAAAGCCTGATACAAAAAGCAATAACATGGTCTGTTCTTAGGAATGGTATTACTTTTAAGAGTGAGAAAATTCCTTAGCAATTCATGAGCAACTGAACAAGATTTGCTTACATGTGGCTCACAGCATGGCTTGTGTTTTAATAGACAAATCATCTCCTGGATACTTCACAACCCATTCAAGATTATTTATATCCTCTCCCACTTGAGATTACAACATTTCCCTGATGGCAATTACAGAATGGCCTACCTGAAATAGCATTAAAAAGGAGTCTCTGATCTTTCACTTCACAGAGAGGATCCAGAGATGAAGGGCAGAGTCAGCCAGTCAGCTCAGGAGATCCATGTCTGCCTGGTCCACAGAGCTTTGGGAGTTTCTGCTTGGCACGGTGTTCTTCTAAACTGGGCACAAGAGTGAGAGAGGCAGACCTGTTTGCTGCCGGCCTTAAGCACAGCAAAATAGGCAGACTTGAGACAAATTGTACCTTCTAGTGAATTTAAATTAGATAAATATTGCATAAACCTACTGGTTGCTTTGGTTATTTATGAACTCACATAATAATTTAATTCCTGAAGCAGGAAGCACTCAAACCTCAAAATGTTTTGCAACTGAGCCCTGTGACTTGAGGTCATTGAATAACTGACCTATGGATATTTTCCTTTGACTGCAGAACGTACCTGCAAATTTCTGGAAGTCTAATCAGTGTAAATTTTAGATACAGTATGTGTAACTGCATATTAAGCACTCTTACTAACAGTGCTACTATCAGATGTGCTTATTTATATCAATCGAAGCTTAATGTCAGCTACAAATTTTGTCTGAATAAATTTGTATGATTGATGTTCACTTTCTTATGGTACTTCATATAACAGCCGAACTATAAACATACCATGCTGGCCATTAAAACTTGGTTTGGAAGTTAACTCTCCTCTTCCTGAGACATTTCTGAATTGGGAATTTTACATTGTCTGCTCCAGCTGTGGTTAGTCTTGAAGAAAAAGAGTGCTCTAAGGATCTGTAACTCAGAGTAAAAGATGGTGAAGCAAACTCAAAATAGTCTGAAGATCTACTAAGAACCATTTCAGGTATAAAACTCAATCTCAGATTCAAGAATCTTGTTTAATCAAAAGACGAGTTTTTCCATGTGTTTTAAATAATTCTGAGAAGTTCCATATAGAAACTGACTTCAGAGTATTCTGCTCACTCCCTGGAATTCTTTATGCACAAGTTATTTCAAAAATATTGCTGTTTACAGAGAGAGCATATGGAAAGAATTTTACATAATTTTTTCTCTGTATCGTATCTGGGATTGATTTGTATCACTTGGGTTTTCAAAAATATAAAATAAACTCTTTTACAGTAGTAGTTGCTTCCAAATGAATGGATCTGATTTCCTTTAATACTAGCAGGACAAGAAGCGACTGTTTAGTTCCTTTTAAGAACCTTCCATCCTTCTGGAGCTTATTGGGTTTTGTCATTCCAAAAGCAGTATTTCTGGTTCCATGTGTTACAACTCCTTACTGAACTTTTTAGTAGTGGTAATAGATTTTTATTCTGCTTTCCCCATTGTGCTTTTATCAGATCTTACTTTCTAGCTGTGACTCGTGTTCTGCCAGGTCTTGCCCTTTCTTTAGCCTTCAAGGTGGCAGAAAGGGAAGGAACATGACTGTCTAAGCCTTTGGCTTACATCTCACAGTGTATTAACACATGGCTTCATTATTCTTTCATAAAGTACATACTGCTGTCATCAGAGCTTGATCTCAGGTTGACTTTCAAGTTTACAGCGTTCATATCTAAAGAAAATTGAATCAAAGTAAGATGAAAACATGAAACAAAATGCTGTAGCCTAGAAGGACTTCCAAATATGCTGACTCATCAGGCATCCTGTTAAGAAGAACCAAGTAGATTTTTCTTTTTCTTGATTCTGGCTTAATAAGCCTCTCTAGAGGCTCTGTGCTCTAACTTCTTTCTTCATAGTCAAGTTTTGTACTATCTTAACAAAAGACCCAATATTCATACATGGTCAGAAAAGAGATAAAGTTATTTCTTTATATCCTTAAAAGATAAAGCTTTGGAATAGAAAGAGCCAAATATTTAAGACAGCAAATAATACCACTTGTAAGCAAGCTTGAATTTATACCTTGTAATAAAATTGTCCATAAAAGAAAAATAAAAAGTTTATAAATAAACCAAACAAAAAAAAAAATGCACATAACTCCCCCACTGTGTCTATCAAGAGTTCCTAAACTGTCCTGTCCCCTGTTGCTCCAGTGCTGCTAGACTGAGAAGTGCTTTTGTTATGGTATGGTGTATGAGAAACTGTTGATCACAGCCTGAACCTCTGATTAACCACCTGAGGCCTCAGCAGTGGGAGCACAGGTGAAGGTAATTCAGCTGTGCTACCAGAAGGGGTGGAGCTTGGCTCCACCTCTCCCAGATCCCATTTAAGGGCTGACTACCACCAAGGCAGGCTCTCTTTCTCTGGAGATTGCTCCTTTGTGGAGTTTACTGTGACCCTTCAGTGTCGGTGAGCATTTTCCATTTATTGCAGATTATTTTTCTATCATGATAGTCTTTCCTATGAAACATCTGTTTAAGCTTTGTTTACCTATTGACTGTACAGTTGTATAACTGCACATACGGGGACTGCTGAGTTAGTCCCTGTGCAGGACTGTGATTCTTTCCAGTGTCTGTCTTTTTCTCCCTGTTGTGATGTCTGTCTGAGTTTGGTGCAGAAACATAATGGAGATGCCTGAGATTGACTAGGGCTTAACTGGCTCTCTGTATTAGGTCATGTATTTCCAGTACGTTTCTTTTAGGAAACAAAGTTGTAGGAGGTGAGGCTTAGTTGGCTGATGAAGGTGGAGGTGCTAATGCAGCAACTTGGATATGGAACTGATGACTGACGTGCACCTGTGCTTTGTGCCCAGCGAGGCCATGTCCCTTGAGATTGCTTACTATTTGGGGGTCTTCAGCCAAGGCTAAGCTTACCTTAAGAGCTTTTTTTGCAGTATTGCACATCATAATAGCCAATAGATCTGCTGGAAGTCGTAGATAGGTTAGATAGTATGTGTCTTATGAGGCTGATGCAGACTCAGAAACCAGGGAATAGCAGCCTTAGTTTAGAAAGTGTAGCTATTAATTCTTGTCACATTCCTGAGTTGCCCTTTAAGGAACATGTTGTGACAGCAGGTATCAGACCTTCCTTGCAGCGAGGGGATCAATTAGAGATGGTGGAGTCTGAGCCTCATCTTACTCTCTGCCAGTCTATTTCTATTAGCTGAACAGTTTTTAAGTCTCATTATTACTTTGTGCATCTCAGATTTCCTGCATCTTGATGAGATTTCACACTTCAGTTTTTGTGTAGCAGGAGATGCCTGAGATGTAACTGTTGAACTCATGATTTTTTAAAAATTAAAAGCATTTAAGTCAAACAGGGTTAGCGATATGAAAAATGGAAGTCAGAGTGTTGCCAAAACTATATCAGTGACTGAAGATTTCAACCACAGTTTAAAAATTATAGTCTGGGTGCTTATACTGTAAGTGTTTATTATAGACATAGCTTGTGTGGAGTAATATATACTTAGAAGCAGGATGTAAGTACTTCAGTAATGTAGAATGAAAATGTGCCAGTTGAAACTGCTTTGCTTGTCATCCCTGGGTTGATGTATGCTTCTGTAATAAAAAGTGCACACAAACAGGTTCAGTGTACAGCTTGTCTTTTAATCCAAGCCTGGCAGCTGACAGCAGATGAGGTTTTTTTTTGGTTTTTTTTCCAGAAAATTAGAGGGGAAGTTGGTTTTAGGTGCAGGAAATATCAGAAAATATCAAACGTGCGAGTATGAGTTGGAAATCTTTCCTCAGCAGCAGAAGAGGAAAATGGTTCAGAAGGAAATTCAAAATGAATGGGCAACTGAAACAGAGAGAGAGCCTAAGGAGGGAAGCTATTTAAATAGATGTGAAAGATTATATCAGAACTAGGAAGTAATCTTTTAGACAGCAAAACTTCTTTCCCCTCCATTATTCTTCTGCGTTTCCAGTATCTCTTGTCAGCTAGTGAGATGAGGAGGAGGTGGTAATGAAAACAGCTATTTTAGATTTCTTTTTAAGTTTTCAGTTCCTGTTGTTTTGCCTGCCTTATGGAAATTGGTACTGAAAGGCTGAGCAACAGTGAGGGAATGAGTTAATTTCTTGACCAACCTCAGAACTTGAGCATTGCCAATACAGAAGTTTGTTAGAGGTCTTTCAAGTAATCACAATCTGTTAATATTACTTAATACACCATTGTGCACAGCAATCCTTCAATCTTTTGCCAACCAAAAAGGAATGAGTCCTCTCCATTCATGTATGTGGCACCATGAACATGGTCAAAAGAATACTCAGACACCTGAGGTGAGCCCCAGCATGGCGTGAGTCCTCTGGGGCTATGTGCAGCTGTTTTGGCAGCATGTCTTGCATTGAAGTACTGTCTGCATTGCAGTTTTGGGGCAAAAAGTGGTAATTAAGGGATATAATTTGCTTTTGGCTGTGGTAACTATCTGCAGAGGCTGCACCTGTTGAGTCACCCCTCAGCCTGGCCCAGTGGAAGGTGGCCATTCTGAGCTGCCTGCTGTGCACCTGCACCAGCTATGATGCCAGCCCAAGGACTGAGGGTGTATTTTAGACTGCAGTTGGACTTGATGATCTTCAAGGTCTTTTCCAAGCTGGGTAATTCTGTGATTCTATGATACTTGCCCTGCAGGTTTTAGGAACCAAGTAAATGACAGCACTTAGCAGTTAGAGAGCACTTCCTATCTTCTAAGCTTTATATGAACATCAAGTAGTAAACGTGTTTCTATAAATGTGACAAATGGATTCAGAAATGGCATGTTTGGGGCAAAATGGATAAATTACTCAGCTAGAAGTTTCTATGAGCAGGGAGATGTTCTGAACATAAGACATACTTACTGAGAAGGGTGGTGCTAGCAGAACACCCTTGTTACATCAGCACTGGACTCCCACTGCTGTTAAGTATGCCCCAGTAGGAAATCTATGATACTTTACCAGTTTTAGGCAGGAGTAAGCAGTTGAGACAAGACCTGTGTTTGCAGTGAACTGGTAGTGCGCTGTCCCCAGAACTGAGCTCTTCTGGCTTCAGCTTATGGTGTTTAAAAGGTCAGAACAGGAGGGGAAAAAAAAGGCATCTTCCAATTGTTTTCATTGCATTCCTGGAACCCTATAAAACAAAGTCAAATGGCACCACTGGGACTATGTAGCATGACTTATATTGCATATGTTTTGTTGCTATCATTCCTAGTAGTAAAAAACTGCCTGAACTTTTAGTAAGAATTTCTAGTGGTTCTTCTGCATACAGTTCTGCTCTCTTAAAAGTATGTGATATGCCTGGCTATTAGAAACTTCGAATACGTTTACAACACCGTCCCAAGATTTTGGTTTTCCCCTAAATGCAGTCTGAGCTTTGCTTAGGTCTCCATTTTTAACGTTCTTTTGGGCTAATTCATGCATCTGGGCTATCTTGCTTTCAGCTGTGCTTTCCAGTGCTCTTACCATCTGTTGGCCTGTCTGTCTTTGAATACCCTCCAGTTTTTCAGTAACCATTTTGAGTTGCTGAGGCCAGAACCAGATGTGGTGTTTCAAAAGCTCTTATAGCAGCACAAAGTGTGACTTCTCATCTGCTTTTCTGGAGTTCTCTTTGTATGTTTAAGGATACCTTAAGCTCTTGAGATCAGCAGCATCCTAAGAGCTCATATTAAGTCTGTTATCTACCATAACACTAGTTCCTTTTTGGATCCTTTTTCATGCCCCTTAGGTACATTCTATATTCCCTGTTGCAAGTTATGACTTTCATTTGATATAATCTAATCGTACCTGGGACCTCTGTGGTTCATCTCCTTTATTTGCCAGTTCCCCCAATGTTTATGTTCTCTAGCTTCTTAGCTGGGAGTTGTGAAAAGCTATCCTGCGAACTTACAGTCACCATGCTTGTCTTCAGCCATCTCTTATTTTGGATATACTGCTGCCTTTTTATCTTCGTGTTGCTCTGCTTTTTTCCCCTGCCAGTGAAGACCTGGATATGGTTCTCTCTTCAGATTATCTTCTGTCTTACAGAGGTGATAGACAGGAACAGATAGAGTTTCCATGGGTTTCAAGTTAACATGGTGAATACTTAGAGGAGTATTCCACTTTAAACATGTTTTGAGTTTAAAAAGTAAACAAACTACATTTGATTCAGGAAATCCTCTAACTATTAAAAGCTAAATGTTGACAAGGATGTTGGCTGCTTTTTTGCAGTGTTGTCAAGAGTTCACTCTAGTAGTGATATTATCTGTCAGAGGACCTGGCTAGTTATAATAAGGCAGAAACTGGGCGTTTGTTGTTGTTTGTTTTGTATTTTAGGGGGGGTTGGGAGGTTCAGCCATTTTCAGTTGCCAGAGGAATGAGAATACCCCATCTCCCCAAACTTGGCAGCGTTATTGACCTTCATTTTCCAAATACTCAGGACTTTTCCTTTCCGGAGGAAAGAGGAGAATCTATTAGAATCCTGGCAGATGTTGCTTTCAAATGATTTGTACTGCCTTTGTCTTTTACCTGTTTCTGTATATGTCTGGTACTGTTTCATGTGTCCCTCTCAAGAAACTGAATAGAAAGGAAGAAGGGACAAATTCAGAATGAGTATTTTATTCCATGGGATCTAGAAGAGACACCAGTGCACCCGAGAGACCAGAACTGGGATGGTTACAAGTTCAAGATTTTGTCTAAAACATGGATGGTCTCTCTGCAAATTTCAGAGGGATGAGAATCCGGTAGCTGGGTGTTCTGGCAATGGTTTGATGGCTGTTAACAAGTGTTGTACAGCCAGTTATATATTTCTTTTCCCACAGATAACACTCAAGTATTTCTCCAGATCGCTCATAAAACACATTTTAAAAACATATGTCCAAGAATCAATCTGTGTAAAATACTCTCTGACATGGCTCTGGCTTATGCTTCTGTTCCCAGTTGGCTCCTAAGAACTTTACTTAGTGAGGCTTTAATCAAAACAGTGTGTTAATTTTTCTGTTTTGTCATTCAGGTGCTTTAACTCAGCTAAGGATTTTGCTGACAGAAAGACCATTAAGTTTGGATTCATCAGTCCAACCAGTCATCTTCCTTTTGTTGAGGTCCCTTCCAGCCCGGGTCATTCTGTGATTCTGTGATCAGACCTTAAGGTTTAGCACTGAAGACTTGCAGAGGAAACTTGTCTTGCACAGGTGGAAATTTTTTGGTCACAGGCAAATTAAATGTAGATTTGTCTCCCATCTTGCAAGAGCAAATCATTAATGAGTAGGAAATACGTGCTTCAAGACTCCCTGCCTTTGATTTCTGTTGATGGAGCTGGTCTGCTGTATTTTATTTTGTATGAAATATATAAATGCTCATTGTGAACAGAAAGCAGCTGTGTAGGGAATACTCTATAGCCTGGAGCTGACGCATTCTCTGGGGAAAGAAAGAATGTGTTGAAGCTCTCTGTAGCAGAGAGGTCATCTTCCCAAATTATTTGATGTGTTGGGAAAAAAAAAAGGGGGTGCAATTAATAAATTAATGTCACCTGAAAAATCTTTCTAGGGATTGAAATTGTTTGGCATAATCAACCCAAATAACCCAAATGCATAATTTTAAAGAGGCTTTTTAGTTGTTTGGTGGTTGTTGTGTTATCTTTTGTTGTTTGTTTTGGTTTGTCTTTTTTTTTGCATTCTCCTAATGAGGAAATAGATATAAATGCTGAGTGAGTGGGAAGTTTATGTTACTAACCATTAGCATTTGATTTGTGCATTTCTAAACACATAGTATATGCTTACAAACGACTCCAACTAATTAGCAGACAGGGAGTTTGAAAAGCAGATGTTATTTACAAAAGGCGATAGACAGGAACTTATGGAGAATAGTTTGGAACAGAAGAATAGAAACAGAGAGACCAGTAAACAATCTGTTTTTTTCTTCCTCTCCTACTATATTTAGAAGGCAAGGCTACATTTTTGCCAGTGCTGTCAGAAGTGCCTTATAAAATGAAAGAGATTTAAAGTAACTCACAAATAAATAGCTGTTGTAGCTAAAGGGAAGGAATGGCTTAGAAAAGGAAAAAAAAAAGAAATCCTGTTGTCTGAAAAAAGACTTAGCTGAGTCTAAATATGAACTTTAATGACACTAGGGTATTTTTTTTTCTTCCCCTAAAATCATATAGCTGGCCCTGTGGGAGCAAGAAAAAGGAAATTTGCTCTAAATCAACAATGTAGGAGGATGTTCTGTTAGCATTTTATTTGAGTCTTGGTTGTAATCAGTAGTAAATTAAGTTCAGTGAATCAGATTTCTGCCATGAACAGAAGTGTTGAGTGGTATGCCTCAATCTTTCTGGTTTTAAAAACTGAAATGTCTTGGAATGATCTGTGTGGGAAAACATGTAGACTGGATTTTGGAATTGCCGTTGCCCTATCTGCCACAAGCATTGAAATAATTATTCATTATTTGGGTATTTTTAATTACGGAGTTTTAAACTGTGAGTTTTATTCCCCAAATCTTTTCAAGGTCTCAGTGTAAGGGTAGTGCAAGAATAGCACTCAGTCATTATTTTGGATGCAAATACCGTGACGAAGCTGGGGACAGAATCAAGGAGTTGTGAGGTTTTCTGTCAGTCGGAGCAAGGAAGTGTGCAGATGCCAGATGAGAAAGGGCTTGACTAACTTAGGATTCACTTGGTGCAGGAAAAAGCATAGCTCTTGCAGTGGACCAAAACAGATTATATCTCCTGTTTTTCTTCATGCTATGAAAAAGAGCATTGATCAAGACTTCCAGATACGTAAAAAATCATTTTGTGCATTGAAATTGCATTTCTTTCTCTCTGCAAAATTTGAAGTTTATCTTAATACAGTGGAAGCAAGGCTGCATTTTCTCCCACTGGTTGAACTGAGAACAGGAGTGGAGCTTCACTTTGCATTTCTGACAGATCTGAACTAATCAAAGCTACAGATGTGTATGTTTATAGCAGAGGTCAGAAGCATAGTTGTTAATGCTCACCCATAATCAAATACCCAAAGTTATATTTGGTAGGGAAATCTCACCTCCTACCTTGCTTCAGAGACTAATCTTTGTTGAAAAGTCTAAAGCGTTTAATACCATTATTGAAAATTATGGCTTGAAGTTTTGATTCATGTCGCAAGGTCAGTTTGCAATTAGCAATCTTTAGATAATGTACTGTAAATCCCTCCAATAAACCCACAGAGCCTGTTTCTTTTTTTTTCCTTTGTTGGAGGCATTTAGTTGATAAAATGCTGTTTCCCTCAACAGGAGAGCTTTTACAAGCTGTGTATGCTATAAAAATGTTGTTAATGTGACAAAATTGTTTACTTGCTCATTAAAGAACTTCATAGTAATGACTGGGAGAACCAGCAGTGTTGCAGTTGAGCTGATAACAGGGCCTAGAATATATAAGTAGGAAGTTTACAGTACATTGGGCTAGAGACACAGGCCACCATGCAAATAATCAAACATGGCTGGCCTATGAAAAATATGCATTTCTGTACCACGTGTGTTGGTAGGATACAAAAATTTGAGTTTCATAGAATCATAATGTGATTTGGGTTGGAAACTGTTGCCTCTTCTCATGTCACTCCTGACCCTGGTAAAGTCTTTCTGTTTTGTGCTGGTTTGTAGGTTCATTCTGAGCTACTTGCTGGAGGCTTTTCTTTTTTTGTAGACTCAAGACTTCTTGTAGCACACCAGCCTTTTTCCTCTATGAGAAGGAAAGTTTGTTCAGGCACTGGCATATGCTATGGAGAAATGCAGCTCTCTCATTACAACTTGTGCTGCCTGAAGTGAACCTTTGCACACACTCCACATCTCTACTTGTCTGTGGCAGGAGAGTTTGTCCCTCAGATTGCAGAAGCAGTGTTGTGAAATTTAGGATTTAGTAGGTATCAAGACTGTACCTCTGAAATCTCATCTCCTATTTTCAACTATATCACTGTCTAGTAAGATATTACCTGTCTTTGCAAACCTTGCTTCTCTGAAAACCAGATGATAGTCAGCAATACTGAAGGGAGAAATGCTCCAGTGAGCAAATTATCAGAAAGATAAAATCTATGTTGGCAAATCTCCCTTTGAATTTTTTGATTCCCTGGACCTGGCAAGAGTATTTGAAGCAAATACTATCCAAGAAAGAAATTATTTTACAACTAATTTATCATTCTGTAATAATTCCAATTGACTTCAGTGTCAGTGTAATAATGAAAGTGATTTCAGCCTCTACCGAATAACAACATAAATTCCTTCTCTGACTGTTAGGAAAGAATAATACTATCAGTAGGTGGGAAAACAGAACTGCTACATTTCTCAAGTTTTAGGTGGTCTGAAAAATGAACAGTGTGTACAGGACTTTGCCCAGCTGCTTTTACTCCAAACACTACTAGGCACTGGCACAGGCTGCCCAGAGGAGCTGTGGATGTCACATCCCTGGAAGTGTTTGAGGCTGGGTTGGATGGGGCCCTGGGCAGCCTGAGCTGGTGCTTGATTTAGTGGTTCACAACTCTGTCCACAGCAGGGGAGTTGGAGCTAGATAATCTTTGTGATTCCCTTCCATATAAAATAAATATGGGAAAATAATAGCGCCCTCATTTTCCTGGAGGTAGGTTGTCAGCTTTGTGTTGGTGTGGTCCTGCACCCCTGACTACATCTGTGGGATTCAAACAGGGGATGTGAGTATGGATGCGGTATCTCAGCCCTGAATAGCACCTAAAAAGATGACAATATCTCTGCCATGAAGAACTCATCCACTCCAACGTGGAGCTTAAAAAGTGTATTGTTGTGCATAGCTGTAGATTGATGGACCAAGATAATGGGCTTGTGGTATACTGGGGCTGAGGTTCAGTTTTGGGATTCTACTCAGTCCATGCGTTTGTTTTAAGTTTAAACTTGGGAGTAAATTGGGAAGGTGGAAAAGCAAAGCCTTAGAAAGCAGCTAAGCATTAACTAAGCTGAGGGATGAATAACGGTCCATTTGTGTCTGGGAGAACTTCAGAGTGAACCCCAGAAGCAAGGTGGAATTATGGGAGAGCTGATAAAACTGCCATCAGGACTCCAGAGATGATGAAATGTCTTGATTTGGGTGTTCATCACAATGCAAAATGCTTCCTTCATCCGTTTTGGGGACGTGATATCAAACTCACAGACAGAAAGAATGTAAGACTGTATTATTCAGTGGTTGTGAAAGTTCAGAATAGTGAGGAAGTAGCATGCATTAGATAAGGTGAAAAATGGAGTCAAACCTCCAAGAAATCCCAGGTTTATAAGTGGTCTTTAAGCATTTTTCTTGTCCAAAGAGGATGTTAATATTACCCAAGAATGTGACAAAATTGCTGCCTAATCCCAAACTTAGCTGCTAAAGCTTTTATAAATTATCCTTGCTCTGCAAGCCTCATTTTCCATGAAGCCAAGTTGAGATAAATCTGAAAGTGTATACGACTTTAAAAGAACGCTTACTAAAATATTCTTGTCATTCACAATTACATGAAGTGACTGAGCTTTTTGTATGCAGTGACCCTAACAGTGTCCAGCAAACTGTGTACAATCCCAGGGGTATAGGCACAGTCCTGTGTAACATTACCATTCTGCCCAACCACTCTGATTCCTAACAGGGTAATACTTTCTGAATACTGTCTGCAAATTCCTTCTCATCTCATGTAAGAGGCAGATTTATATTTTGCCCAGTTTGTCATGGAGAATCACTGATGTAAAGTTTTGTTTGTATTTGTGGAGGCAACCAAATCAAAGAAGAAAACAAGCTTGGTGGCTCCAGCTAAGATAGTAATTAAGATAAAACAGTGAAGTTTCTTGCATGGAGGAATTAGCAGAGCTTGCATGAAATTTTGAGCTGGAAAGAGATATTCTTTGAGAGCAAACATAAAACTTGTGTTTTTCCCCAAGAATGATGAGAACTGATATGTCTGCCCTGAGTTTGGGTAGGTAAGAGGGCTAAGGGAGGAGCTGAAGATTGAGTATTCAAGGAAACTGAAATGAATGAGATAATTTAAACCCTTTCCCCCCAAAAAATATTTTGAGAAATCCCATATTTCTGTTATTATCCAAAAATTCTAATATCCCTCTATTTTTAACTCATTCAGTTTTATGATTAGCAGCTGACTATACAAAAAAAATAATAGCCTGACATGTCCTGTAGCCACAAACTTTACCTGTCTGGCTGTTCCCTAAGAAGAAGCCCTGGATCAGCAGATCCAAATTAGGGTCTAAATTGTGCCTTCTTTATTACCTACAATATTCTATTGGTGCAACTAGTGTAACTTGTCCATTCACTGATCTCTTACTTCGTGTCACCCCATTAATAATGTCTGGTCTGCGACCAGGAAGATGCAATCAGTGGATTGACTCCCTGCTGCCAGCTCTGTGAAATACAAGTTTGACCTAGAGAAGTTTTCTGTGAAAACAAGCATTAAAATTTGTCCAAAAAATATTTTACAATGAAAGATTAATATCTTGTAGAATTGCAAAAGGAACACAGTACCTCATCAACGGTGCCTATGGGTACTGCATCCATTACTGTAGCAGCTGCAATTTTGACTCACAAGTCTCAGTGAAGTGTTTGCTCAAAGGCTGAATCAGTTACTCTTACTGGAAGTCCCAGTTTCCAGTCTGAGTCAGAGTTCTGCACCTCTGAGGTCTCACTGGGTGGTCAGGTGGCATCCTCTGATGCATAAGGAACAGAAGGAAATCATGGGACTGCAGAACTCTGACCCATTTAGAGAAAATACACTTCTGATAGCTGAAATAGGTTACTCTGGGGGAAAAAAAAGGAACGAAGGGAAAGAAAAAAGTGAAACTAAACTACTAGAGTTAATGGCACGCTTTAAATTACTTAGACATTTCTATTATGTAGATACAGTTCATATTCACTTGTCCCTCATATGCATCTTAGACTCCTTTGTCTGTAATTGCTAACACAATTTTATGTGGAAAATGGCAAACAAGACTTGTAGATCTGAGTATTGCTCTGCTGTTAGATTACTCGAGATGTGGCAAACAATTCCCTGCTCATGTCACCCTCTCATCTATACAGTAGTTGGGACCAATTCCCTTGGCTTTGAGCACTCTGATATAAGAGTTGCTGTAGGTGTGTGCTCTAGACTTTGTGACCTACTCTCAATACAAGATTAATAAGAGATGTGAGGAAACTACGTAAATCAGAGCAAAAGAGTGTCCTTGTATGTAAGCAGCAACTGAGCCAGTACCATTTGATCAGAGAGTAAAGGGTTTCCTGAGGTCATGAAGGTCTTCAGCAACCCAACTTCCCAGCTGAAAGCACCCAGTCCTCAGGAAGCTTAGTGGGGTATTGAGATCAACTGAGTGGCTCGTTACCTGAAATGTGGTCTGCAACAACCCAGAGCCCCAGAACAGCAGCAATACTGAAGGAGTTGTGGAGTCCCAGAAATACCAGAGAGGCTATATGAGCCTGAGCAGTATACCTCTGGGGATTGGAGCAAAGAGGAGTGGCAGCAGTAAGTTCATGATGACAGCCCCTGGAGCATGCTACAGCATGAGGGAGCTGTGTCAGAGAGGCTGTTGCCATGACATTTCTTTGGATAAACATCTGGAGTCCTTAGATTTACTGACATGGTGCTCTGAGAGCCAAAAACTGTTGCTACTTTAATTGAAACCTTATTGCGTAAAGAGCATCCAGCACCATCTCAGCTATGACTTGACAGCCTTGAATGAGCGCATTGTCTCTGAGAGAGAGAACCTTCATATCAGATGCACTTACATGCAGAAAAGAAAAGCAGTCCTGTGACTTCATCTGAAATGAAGATCCTTGTCCTTGGCGTCCAGAGGCTGTCATTTTGCCCCTTGGCAGGTCACTTGGGAACAATCTGTTTTTAATGGCATATAACCAAAACCAAGGGCCCCAGACTGTGAGTGTAGGTAAGAAGCAAGCATGCTACACAGCACAGAGGGAAGGGCTCGAGCTTATGTTTCTCAGCTGGGGATGCTAGGAACCGGCTTTTGATTTTGCTTTGCATTCTAGGTTTCAATAAATAAATAAGAACTGCAGCTGCCATCACAGTGCTCCAAAAACCTTGGATTTGATTTTCTGGGTCATTCAGCTCTCTGGGCACCAACTTTAAAATGACCCGTCCCTACTTTGCAAATGGTTGATATCACTGACAACTGTGTTCTGTGTTTCTGGAGTCAAACTGTGATGCAGTTCTTAATGGAGGCACCTAATCTTGGGCTTAAAGGGTATAATGAGGCTGAATGAAATGCTACTATTGAAGCCCCTTAATATCCTTAGTGCTGCATGCCTTATAAGTATTAACAGGGCTTTCCGGGAAGGGCATGCCTGTGCTGGTGCTGCATGTGAACTGCCCTTCAGAGCTGCCTGCAGCTTTGTCCCATTGGCGTTCAAAGCTTTGTATGTGCTCTAAATGGATTCAATTCAGGTGTATAGAAGAATAAGCTGAAGAGTAGAAAAGGCTATTAGCTATGAGGAGAGCAGTTCATCTTTCTTCTGGAATTCTGTCTTTATTCAATAATACTTTCAGACAGAGGCTTCTGTATTTCCCTTACATTCTTGCTATGTGTCTTTGATTGTATCAGCTTGCCTCTAATTTCTCTGTCAGGCTTTTGTAAGGTGTGAACTGTTCATTTAACTCAGCTGCTTTGGAAATCATTTTGAGTATTGCGTGTGAGTCACTATACCAAAGGGAAAAGGATGAAAAGAAGTGAGCGTGGAGGAAAATTGAATAATAAAATGTGAAAGAGGAGGCAGATATCTCCATATATACAGTGATTCATGAAAACCTGAAACAGGAAGCCAGTGCTCAGGGACTCTAGAAAGACAGAGGCCAGTTGGGCTCAGATTGTCCTGTCTTGAGTCCAACAAGTCTTGCATTTGGGTCACAGCAACCCCAACTATCCGTATGAGCTAGAGGATGAAAGGGTAGAGCACAGCCCAGCTGAAAAGAGCTTGGAAGTGCTGGTGGATGTGCCCTCACAGCCCAGAAAGCTAACTGTATCCTGAGCTGAATGAAAAGAAGCATGAGTAGCAGGGCAAGGGAGGTGATCTTGCCCCTCTACTCTACACTGGTGAGGCCTCATCTGGAGCACTGCATCCAGATGTGGAGTTCTCTGTATGGGAGAGACACAGACCTGTTGGAGCACATCCAGAAGAGGGACATAAAATGATCCAAGGGATGGAATGCCTCTCCTGTAAGGACAGACTGAGAGGGCTAAGGGTGTTCAGAGTGGAGAAGGCTCTAGGGAGACCTGAGAGTGGCCTTTCAGTATCTAAAGGAGGATAGAAAGAAAGGTCTGCTGTAATGGGACAAGTGGAAATGGTTTCAAACTAGAAGAGGGGATTTTTAGACTTCATATAAGGAAAAAGCTTTTTAACACTAGGGATGGTGAAGTCCTGGAACAGGTTATCCAAACTGATGGTGGATGCCTTATCCTAGGTTTGTATCAGAAATAGAGCAGCCAGCAGGAGCAAGGAGGTGATGGTCCCTCCATACTTATACATGATGAGGCTGCACCTAGAGTACTGTGTTCACTTTTGGGCCCCTCACTACCAGAAAGACACTGAGGCCCTGGAACATGCCCAGAGAAGAGTAACAAAGCTGCGGAGGGTCTGGAGCACAAAGCTTATGGGGAGCTGCTAAGGGAAATGGTTTTGTTTAGTGTTGAGAAGAGGAGGCTCAGAGTCTTGCTGCTCTCTAGAACTACCTGAAAGAAAGTTGTGGTGAGGTGGGGGCTGGTATCCTCTCCCAGATAACAGAGATAGGATGAGAGGTAATGATATTAAGTTGTGCCAGGGCAGGTTCAGGTTGGGTATTAGGAGAAATTTCTTCTCTGAAGGAGTGGTGAGGCATTGGAACAGGCTGCCTGTGCTGATGGTGGAATTGTTGTCCTTGGAGCTATTCAAGAACCATGTGGATGTGGCACTGAGGGACATGGCTTAGTGGGGCTTAGTGGGTGTGGTGGGGATGGGTTGGTGGTTGGATTTTATAATCCTTGTGGTCTTCTCCAACCTTAATGATTTCATGATTCTATACTTGGAATGCTCCTTCCAGTTTCCTTCTTTCCATCCTTACCATCAGCATTTTTCTTCTTAGTTTTCTGTGTACCCAGTGGTCAGCCATGTTCTTTTCTTTGCATCACTAGATTTCTCCAATATCTGCTTCTGTCTTTCCCACCTTTTAATTTTCATTTTGCTGTGCTGATGAATATACATAAAGTGTGTTTATCTTCTTAAATACTGATTCCTTTACTTGAGTGGGAAA
Source organism: Coturnix japonica (assembly GCF_054131305.1). Taxonomy (NCBI): domain Eukaryota; kingdom Metazoa; phylum Chordata; class Aves; order Galliformes; family Phasianidae; genus Coturnix; species Coturnix japonica. The sequence continues at coordinate 92,279,447 of NC_140664.1, read as the reverse complement.
GTACATGAGCTAGAAATGAGTGTCCTGTGGGGCTGTCTTTTGAACCTCTTAGTCCAAACTTAAATATGGGTTTGGAAGGGAACTGAGGGAACAGATCTGGTACTTGGCTTTGTTGAACCACACAAAGTTCTCCTGGGCCCACTGCTTATGCTGGAAGAGAGTTAGATCAGCTATATTGCAGTCACCCTTTTTGGTTATTTTGTATTTCAGGTATCTGTACAAGCTGTATCAGGGTATTTATTTAGATGCAAAGTGTCTCTTATCTCCAAGCCCAATGTAAAATTCCTCTCAAACTTATAAGCTTATACACAAGGAGTTTTTCTTAACTAAAGCAAATAAACTGTTAGCATACTGGAAGTATTAATGTGTTTAAGGCAGAAGGATTGCACTTGTTTCCATGGATCTCTATGTATAGAGATCAATTGGAAAAGGAAGTTTAAAAACAAATGACTGAAGAAAAGCTAATGCATGACAGTTAAACTAGACTAATGATGTCCACTGTTGAAATTCTCATCCCAAGGATATGTCACCCAAAGGAAACATTAGTTCTTTGTACACTGTTAAGAAGGTGAGAAATCTCAAGGAAGCAAATCACAGAACAGTGTGGGAATCTTAATTCTAGTGAACTGCCAAGACCAGATGGTGTTCATCACAAGCTGTGAAGGATCTTAGCTCCAAAACTGGAAAGCTCCTGACAAACACATCCAATATATCCCTTATAATAGGAGTTTTTCCTAGTTGCCATAAAACTGTCAGCAGGGAACCTCACATCCAAAATGGAACCAAGAGTAACCTTGGGAATTGCAGGTGAATGCTAAATATCCTACACAGAGGGCAACAGTTTCAGAGTAATCAGAATGGAAACATGTACTTATAAAAACAAAATGACATCATCTGGTCAACAGCGCACTTTCTGCTTAAAGTCTTCAATTGGTCTTTGAAGTTATTTGAAAGAAAAGATCTGGCATGTATCATCCAGGTTGTTAAGAAGTTTGATGACATCTGTAAGAAAAAGGGACTTTACGTTACTCTTGACAGGTAAAATTCTGTCCCTAATTAGACACTGGCTCAGCATCAAATATTTTAAGTACTGGCTGATTTTCAAGATGAGAATGTCCTAACAGTGACATGCTGAGATCTATGGTGGGATTGCTCTTGTATAACCTTTGTTGCTGATGTGAAGACTGTGCTGAAGATGTGCCCATTACATATCACTCTCCACTTCAGGAACAGTTAGAAGAGAACATAACATCTAGAAAGACTTAGTTCAGTTGCAAGGGGAAGAAAACTCCAGTATGTCTGCAGATGTATACTGATGTCTGTCTGTATCTGTCTGTGTATGTTGATGCATCTAAACAAGAAAGTTCTTCAGAAGCAAAGGTCTAGGAGTAGTTACTAGTAGAATCAGAGAATCATCAAGGTTGAAAAATACCTCATATCATCCAACTGTCCATCTACCACCAATATTTCCCTACTAAATCATGTCTCTCAGTATCACATCTAAACATTTCTTGAATGCCTCCAGGGATGGTGACTCAGCCACCTCCTTGGGCAGCCTGTTCTAGTGCCTGACCACTTTTTCTGAGAGGATATTTTTCTTAATATTCAACCTGAGCCTCCCCTGGAGCTACTTGAAGCCATTCCCTCTAGTCCTATTGCTAGCTCCCAGTCTGCTTCACCTGGGCAAACAGAGGGATGATAAAGTCTTGCCTTAGGTTCCTAGAACATAAAAACTACTGTCAAATTCACTGGAAATGTGAATACCCTTAAAACAAGTGAAAGGAAATAACTGCTGAATTCAGTGCTACGGCATGTCATAAAACTTACTGTTTGCGAGATCTAAAGGATTAGATCATTCTGCTACCATTAACAGCTTTACAGCCGACAAATTATATGGCCAATATCAAACATCAAACTCAGGGTTATAAACTTCATTTCTGGGAAGCAGAATGAAGAAAAATATATTCTATTGCATATACAGCAGGAGAGGCATAATTTTAGTTGTGTAGAGGTTACCTTCCTCTTACACAGAAGAGTGACCTGAACTAATGAGCTCATATGCAACTTTGCTGCAGCATTCAGATGACCGTTAGTAATTGAAAGTGCTTGTCTGAGGACCTGTGGGCCTGCATGTTTCTTCATGACTAAGACAGTTGAGGTATTAGTGTTTTATGGAAAATGGAGATTGAAATAAAGACAAATGAAATTGTTGGCAATTTCAAAGCACTGGCTGCCTCCTTTGCCCTTTTTCTGTTATGTGAGGTGTATTAAAAAAAAAAAAAAAAAACATAATAATCTTATTTTATGATTTATTATAATGATTTCAAAAGTAAACTGCTAAATGTCTTCACTGATGCCCCAAAAGTCATGTGCGGTTATTTGAGAAATGATCTGAAGGTCAGCTTCATGGTCACAGTCTCAACACTTTAGAAGACACTGAACTACATATTAAGAAATAATAAAAAAGTAAAAATATAGGAATTATTTTAAAAATGAAACTATTAAAAATTAAAAAGATGATTTTTGCTAGCACAAAAGTAGTCATTGATAAAATTGCAGTGTGCTATTGGGAATCTGGCTGTCTATTTATTCAGTGTATTCCCACTAGACTTGAAAAAATAAGTCTTTTCTTTCTTTCTGTGTGTTTGTTTGTTGTTTTTTTTTTCTTTTATTCCTTGAGGGAGAATTTTAAGACATTTCACAGTAGAATAGACTACTTATGTAACAGCGCATGTAGTGCTTATTTAACACAGGTTCATAGACCTGCAGCAATTACTAGCTTTTTTCTGGTATTAACTTATAACAACAGAAACCTGATAAAGCCCTGCTGAAGCCAAATTTTAGACACCAAATAACTTTTCTGAAAGCATTTAAGGAGTTTATAAATATGTGGCGTGCCATTCCTCAAACACTGACATTTAGCCTTAGTTTGAAGTTATCTTTAAAGGCTAAGGCTTGTGCTAAAATTTTCGGATGCACTGACATCTGTGTATATATGTCAATGTACACTGCAAATATGCATTGTAAATACCACCATGCAGAGTCTGCTGGGGATATTACTTTAGGGATTTTAGGACAGAAGGAGTTACCTTTTGGAGGAGGAATTTGTGGACAATACTCCATGCATCAGTGACACATTTAGTCTGAATGTATACGTGCAGTCTCCCCTCTCTCTCAAAAGGTGCCATTTCTCTATGAAAACTGGAGGGGAAATGTTCCTGGCAAACCTGAAAGCCGTTAGTTGTAAATTAGGTGATTAAACACGAACGACTTAAATGTTTTGTCTGGATAGGTAGGGACATGGTGGTACTAGAAAATGAGAGTCTCTGATACGATCATATATTAGCACTGCTCTCTTGATGTCTAGGAAGAATAGCAAAGCAGCGAGCAGAGACTTAATTGTCACTGCTGGTTTTTTTTTTCCCTCAAAAATCTTTACAATCTTGAAATTAAAATAGCTTTCTCTAGGCTGACCTAATCACTATAAGATATCCTTGATATTCAGGCTCAGTAACAAACTTATCTCAGTGGCTAAATTAGAAAGCACTGCAAATAAATCATGTACTGTGCTTAGAGTGCTTCTGTCTGTCAGGATCAAAAGTGTTGTGATAAGGGTAATGGATTACTCCTCTTCACTTGGTGTAATCACTGTGAGCATCAGCAGCCACAGCACCTGACGTGACCAGTGGCAATGCAAGCTGTAACTCTGCATGGCCGATGCTCAGCTTGGGAAGAGTAATCTATGCAGAGCACATGGCCTGAGGTTTTTGCTTTGTTATGAAATTTGCTCCAGAGCACTTGATATAGCTGGCAGACTAGCTCATTTTCTGGGTGTGGTTCTCTAGAGCTTGGGAAGGACATCTGCAAAGCCCTCCAAGAAGACTTTTTTTAGAGTGCTAAATATTGATGAGAAGGTAAATCGGTTTTGATGAGTTTATTGCTGCCGAGGGTGCTTTTGAATGATGCACAGCCATAGTGAAGATGAACTCATCTGCCATTGTGAGAATGCCACAAGTACTTTTTTTTATTCTTCTCTGAGATTTTGACTGTCATCTGGGAGTCAGTGGGAAATTCTCATTCTGTTTCCTTCTGGATCTCAATCAGTCAGCAGGGAGAAAAGAGGCAAGAAATGAGAAAGGACAAGCAGAAACACAAGAAGCCAGTCATTTAGTTAAGACATACCTGGCTTTTTACTAAGAAAATGGAGAGAGCCAAGACAGAAAAATGCAGCTTTGGATTCCTTCCAGAGATCTCTGAAGACCAGGAATGCTTTTGCTGCTCACTTACACAGCTAACCTGGGCCTTTGCCAGGGAAGGGAGCAGGCAGAGGAGGGTGCGCGTGTGTTTGTCTTTCCCTCCTTGGTATGAAATATGTCTTCTTTGACATTGGCACTGTTTGTCACCACATCTGTTTGCAAAGTTACCATCTGTCCCATGGAAGGAGCTTGTTCTAATCTCAACTTTGGAGCGGTGGGCTGCTGCAAAATGTTTATCTTTATTTTATTTTATTTATTTGGCGGGAGGTGGTGAGTGGGGGGTTAGGTGTGTTTAATTTTTGCCTTTCAGTACCTATGAGAAAATGTTCCAAATACATAGTTTCTGCCATGGCAATGTCTGAAATGACCCCTTCTGATTCTCATTTGTGTAGTTTACTCTTTTTAGTTGCCTTTAGTAGAGTCAGATTGAGCTCAAGAACTAAAACCCCTTTGAAAGTGTTGTTGTCATACACATAATCTCAATACATCTAGAACCTCTTTAAAGCAATGGTTTACGGTACATTCAGAAGCTTATGAAAAGCAACTGGTTCATTTTGAACCGATGTACTGCTGTTGTGCGCACAGAAAAGGTATATAAGGACAGGCTAACAGGTAAGTATTTGTATCTAATTGTCATTTATGTTTCTGTGTTAGTTTTGAAGCAGTCAGTGCAGCTGGAAGACAGACAACAAGGCTTTTGAATGCACAAAGCCTTCTTCAGACAATTTGTTGAAATCATCTTTTCTTTGCTCTCTGGTCATCTTTAAGTCCTCTCAGAGTTTGTAGCTTGCAGACAGTAGGAAGTAGGCAAGGAAGTCCACCATTTTGTGACTGTTCATATGGCACACCTTGAACAAGGGAGAGTTTCATGTCAGAGCTGTCCCTGTGTGTCATTCAACATGTTATGATGTGTGTTGCCATCTGAGCGAGACAAAGGCAGACAGATTCTGTGCCACACTGTACCCCCAGGTCACAGACACGTTCTGAGCATCAATTGCCTCTACCCTAGAGCCTCTGAGGTCAGGTATGGGAAGGCAGAGATGTGGTAGCTGTCTGGGTTCAAGGGGCAGCTCCTTCATCAGGCTGCTCTGTGCATAATGGGAACACAGGCACTCCAACACATGTTGATCTTAGCCTGTTCTTTGCTCCCAACGGCTCCATGAGTGGCAAAATCTTACATTCTGCCTCTGCTTGTGTGTGTTGCTTATGTGCTAAAATTCATGAAAGAAAAGCGCTTCACCAAACTAAATGAGAGTACTGCATTCAGTTTGGGGCCACTCACTAAGAGAAAGATAATGTTCTGCTGAACATGTTCAGAGAAGAGTGATTAACCTGGTGAAGGGGCTAGAAAACCAGTTACAAGGACTGACTGAGGGAACTACTGTGACTCTTAAGACGGGAGGAAGCTAAGGAGAGACCCCATCACTCTCTATAACTACCTGATGTGAAGATTGCACCAGGGTGTGTGCTAGTATCTTTTCTCAAGTGATTCACGATAGGACACGTGGAAACAGTCTGATGTTGCACAAGGAGAGGTTTGGGTTAGACATCAGGGAGGACTTCCCCATGGAGGAGGTGGTCAGGCATTGGAAGGGGCTGTCTGAGGAGATGGTAGAGTCCTCATCCCTGGAGATATTTAAAAGATGTGTGAAAGTGGCACTTAAACGTTCTGTGATCTGCTGTTTTTGTTGTTGTTGTTGTTTTCTTTTCTTTTTAGCAAATGAGGGAGAGATGGCTTAGATAATCAGTGGTACTAGTGTCAGCAAAATTCACTGGTCAGACTGCAGTGCAGAAATTTGTTCCAGTTTTTGCTGCTCAAGTACATAATTTGACATTGAGCATCTCTTTGAAAGAAAGATCAGATATGTTTGTTGCTAACATGAAATCTAGTGGGAATTGCACCAGGTATGTGAAAATCCTGAGGAAGAATGTTGTCATGAATATTTAGACCTCTAAGGAGTCTCATAGACTCATGTTTTATACACTGACTTTGGTAGAAAGTCTTGGAAGTGTCTCAGCTCCGTACCATTGGCCCAGCCCAGCTCTTACCTTGAATCCATGAGCAAGGTCAGCTGCCTCTACTATCAGACACATCTGGTCATTAATGTAGCTGTAAATGTAAGGTTGAGAGGTTGATTTAGTGATGGCAGTATTTAATTTTGTGTAGGATCACTTCTGAGTTGGAAGTTCAGCAGCCCTGGCTGGAACAGGACAACACAGGTATTCTTGTGTTTCCAGAGAGAAGCACCTACAGTGTCACCAGATTGGTAAAAGTCTAAAGGAAAGTAGTGTTAGGGGAGGAGAAAACTGCAAGGAAGAAGAGTGCTTTCAATTTGTTCCCTGTGTTACAGACAACATTCATAAAATATCCAGCGCTTGAACCCAGAGTGTGGTCAGAATTTCCTCTCACTTCTGAATGACCTACTGAGCAAACATTGACTTGTTGACATATAATAGCTGCCTTCAAACAGGATATTATTCAGCACTCTAAAATAATCTAAAATCTATTTGAAATAGCCAGGTTAATCCCTATCACTTGTGAATGGGGAATAACAAATAAATTATTCACAACCCATTCCTTCCCTGGTAAAGTCCTGAAGAATTTTGCAACTGCTAATGTGCCTGGTGTCAATTAAACTGCTGTGCTGTTCTTTTAGAGTCTTAAGTATTTAACTTTTAAGACTAATCTTAAATATAGTCAGTGGCATGCTTTTCCCAGCATGAATTCACAGCACTGAGCAGACCGTCTTTTTAAGATTTTTGGGGCCAATAAAGTCATGCTTAGAAAATAAACCTGTTAAAGGCAGAAAGGAAAAGCTATTTCCATTTTCTCCTAACACCAAAAGCACCTCAGAGCTTATGCTTGGTTTTGTGATGTCTGATTTTGGCTTTAATTGTACTAGGTGAGCTGATATGAACGATGAGATGTGTGTGTGTATTATATATACAGAAAACTTACTGGAAAGAAACAACCACATCTAGTTAATTTATATGACATAAAAACAACATAGGTCATATTTTTACAACACCAAAACCCTGCTGACATGACCCAGTGTTATTAGACCTATTTCAGGTAAGACTATAATTCTTTACCTTTAAAGAAATGGCAAACATAAATGTGTTACTGAGGAAAAGGTTAACCTCCATATTCTCACTACACTGCCACAGAGGCCAAGTCACCAACAGCCATGTTTTCGACCTGCCAACAATTAAGTGCTTCTTCCTTTACCGTTTAAGCCTCTTGGAAAGAGATGTCCTCATCACCTATTTTTCCACTTTTTGTTGAAAGGGTGAAAGGAGTATGTGTGTGTGAGTAAACACGTTCCTGAATGTGGAGACTGAGGAGTCAGTTGTTTTCCCAAAAGGGGATGAGGGAAAAACTGTTTGCTTTAAAAATGGAAGCAATAGGAGTTCGTGCCAATTTTACCTTTGAGATCCTTTCCTTTCTGAAGGTGATTGGTCAAGCAAATTGACCTTTCTGGCCCTACATGCACTGGAAAATAGGCTTGCTGGGCAGTTTTAAGCCTCCCCTTGGCTCAAAGAGCAAGGGCATGTTCACTTATAGGGCAGGCTTCACGGGTACTGAGAAGGTCTCTGCTTGCTGCTGTTTTAAGAGGGAAATTCTTCACGGGCAGATCTCTCAGACCATTGTGCCTACTGCTGTCTTCTCTCCACCATTCCCAGCCTCCCTGCTTCCGTCTGTCCTCCAAAAAGTGCTTTAGAGAGGTGAAATGGGATACTTTGTGTATTTTGCTGTCAGAGATCATAGTAACAGCTAATCCCACAGCATTTAAAACACAGTGATGCCAGTTGTACATCTAACAGCCTTCAAAGCCACTATTAGAACATTTCTTTTGCCAACGAAAAGAATATAAATACTCTTCAGAGTCAGGTGCATAACGTGCTGGATCTGAAAAGAAAGCTTTTCATTTTCAGCCCTGTCAGCCAACAAAGCCGTGCTGAGCTTTTGCAGTCACTCGTATCCCAGAAGGGTATTATGTTGAGCTAGCAAATGGCTTTGGAGAAGGAAGGGGTGAAACTCAAGAGCAGGAATTGACTCTGTGTGACCCTGGCTCAGCAGAGCAGCTAACGTGCATCAGTTCCACCAGTAGGTGCAATTGGGCATTTTTCAAGTACCACATAACTTTATTACCCTACCTAAACCAAATGTCAACAAGTTAGGATTTTTGGACACGTTTTTACTCACTCTTTTACCCTATTCAAACCTATTGCTATTGCTGCTGGACAGGATCCAGTGGTTGTCTGAGTGAGAGTTCCTGCTTATTTTCTAATTTATTCCTAATCACCCTGGCTTCCTTTGGTTTGTTTTGAGAGAGGAGAGGAAGGTAACGCTTATGTGTGCCAAAGCACCTCAAGATTCAGAGGGCCAAGCCATTTCCACGGCTCCATTACTGCTTTTGGTAGAGCATGGGGGAGGTGAGGCTCTGTAAGGCCATGGCCTGGCAGCCCTTGTGCCACCTGCATGGGCAGCAGGCAGAGAACAGCATGGGCCTCAGTGAGAAAGGCTCAGCCCTTTTTGGTGTGTCAAGTAGATGCTTTTCTGTAGCGTGGTGTTGCCTGAAATATAATACTGGGGAGGAAAGAAAAAAAAAAAAGTGGGCGTTGGTCTCTCAAGAGCTTGGTTCAGTTGCTTTGCTCCACATAATCTGTCTGTGCCAATGGCTTCCACACAGCAAAGTGTCTTCATCGGATAAACTGAGTGCAGAAGCTTGGCGTTAGCTGCTGTGCTTTGCTAACAGGAGAAGGGCATGGCGCTGGATCTGTGCACTGCTGGAATGACAAGAAACATCATAATGCAGAAGGAATAAAGTGATATTTGCCCACATCCTACAGTGCAGTGTTCAAACACAGCGAGGTAGGTCGTAGTCTGCCTGCCTGGGCCTCACACATCCTGCTTCAGGGTCCTCCAGCACCTCAGGGCTGGGCTCCATAAACAAACCTCTTCTGCCACCTCTCCAGATTTGACACCTTGTTATATTTCTTTCTCTCCCTTTTATATGCCTAACAGATTAGTGTGGCCACTGTTTCTAGCCACACTTTTGGAAGGTAAAACCTCTGCTTTTGTTAGAGCAAATGCCAGAGGACATCTAGACAGCTTGAAAGCCTGAGTGTTTGTGATGGGTTTTTCCAGGACAAACTCATTTTGAAGAGTGCAGAGACTGGGACGATTAACTGTGTTTTCAATGTTCTGTCAGATACAGAATCCCATTCTGTGAAGATGTGGTAAGAGAGAAGGGTAAAAAGAGAGGGAATTCCTGATTTTTTTAACCGTTTCCAAACATCTCATAAATGGCAATTTCAGATCTGTTTGCAAATATATCAATTTTGCAATTAATTTTTTACAAAAGATACCACTTGCAATGACTGGATAGAGTAACAGCAGTTATGACACCACGGCAAATGAAAGTAGATGTGTTCGATCATAAAGCCTCTGTGTCTGACCATAAATACTAGATTCCCTTTTAAGCATGGTATACAGTAACAGTCATGTAATATTATTTTTCAGTTACTCTAAAGCAGGCTTTACCTGTTAAAAGCCACTTCATGACTTGTTGTAAGGGTTTTTCATTTATGTCTGTATGTTTGTCCTTTGTAACTGAAGAGGAGAGGAGAATGTCGTGGAGTTGGCTTTCTAACATAAGCTGAGGACCACAGTGGGTAGAAGAAGTGTGTATGTCTGCTGCTATCTGTAAACTAGTAAAGCCACTCTCTGCTGAATCCCATTAATTACTAAACCCAAGAAAAAGATAGGGACAGGACTGTATTATGAACAACTTCCTCCTGACTGGAGATCACTTTGTTCCATGTCTGTACATCAATAATGTCACGCTGCACCTTAAAACATGAGAGTTTAGGGAGGACAGTACTGGCATGGCTTACAGTTTTTAAACACACACACCTCTATAAATAAACCAAACATCTTATTTAGAGAAGCTTCAAATGATGATAGGAATGTTACCACACCTCTGTTGTGAGGACACAGGAATTTGCTGAAATCACCAAGAGCTAATGAATCTTGCTTACATGAATAAGCTTGGCTTTTGAAACTACACACAAGGCACTTGTGAAGGTTGCTGCTAAGACTGCAGACTGAGAGTCAAGGAACATCTGACTGTTCATTAAAAGGCCAAGAAAGGAAAAGGAGAATGACAAGAGAAGAAAGACGGGTCCATAGCAGCTTTTCTTAGCCCTTGGGATGCAAACTCATTAGTGCATTACTCTGAAAAAGCTTCCAAGGATGAACTGACCTCACTTGTGACCTCTGTGACACTCAGTGATAATCACAGAGCTCTGCTCCTTCAGTCTCCTTAAAAGGTAGGAAAGGCTTGTTGTTTTAAGAGCCTAGGCAAAAGGTTTGTGTTTATGTGTGTAAAGCAGCACAAATGGCAAGATATCATTCCTTGAAGGATGAGGTGTCAGTACAAGCACCTATCTACGTTGCTGGACAGTGGAACTGTGAGGGAGTTGTGGTCATGCTCTTGTTTTAAACACAATAAAAAGCATACATTTTACTTTCTGAGCTCTTTGGGCTTTGAATTAAGTTTAACCATCTTTCAGTGGACAGTTCACATTATTTAACCCTAAAAAGGGTTTATTAACAAGAACATTGAAAGGGGAGAGGAAGGCTTCAAATTATTATTGCAGTGCTAGGTTTTGTTAAAGAAACACAATGCTGCAGTACCACCAACAAGAAAATTATTAAGCAAATAGGAAAAAAGAACCGTCAGTATCTTCCACTCTGGAGATGTCGCAGAAGGAAAGAGACTCTGCATTCATCTCATCTAACCTCTGTTCAAGAAAAGGCACCCAGAGCAGGGTGCCCAGGACCACAGCTGGACAGCTCTTGAGAGTCTCCAAGGTGAGAGACTTCAAAAAAATAATTAAATGTACATATGTGCATATATAGTCATATATATTCATATCCATTCATACAAATGGAATCTATGAAATTCTATTTCTGACCTTTTAAAGATTCAACAGTTTGCTTATCCAGGTATCTCCCAAAGGCCAGGATTTCACAAACCACTCTTCCACAGTCTTATACTCTGGAGGGCATTTGCAGTTTCATAAGCAGACTGGTAGCATCATAACCACCATACCTGCTCCCTGCACTGACCTCTGTAAAGGAAAGATTTCAAAATAAGAAATGAAAATGAGTGTATTGTTCTGAACACGATGTGCCCTCGTTTATCTTCTAATCTATTGCAGCTGTTGGTGACACTTTGCTAATGTAAGTTGCAGGTTGCTCCCTATAATCTGAGGGCAATTTAGTCATTTACTGGCGTAATGGAGCTTGAATGCAGATTCAGTCTTCTAAAGTTTGCTACCATTGAATATTATAGTTAAAGCTCAGTTGCACAGAGGACTTTCATTTCTTCCTTCCAAACCTAAGATCACTGCTTAAAATTCCTTTGTGGGAAATTCTTTATCCCTTTTTATGCAATCCTACTAAGAACATCCTGGCCTGAGTCTATCATCAAGTTAATATATGAGTGATGTGATTTCATCTACATAATTTTTGTGCTGCAAGAAGTCATTTTCCTAGCAGCACCTGAGGCAGTTAGAGGCAGTCATACCTTTAAGGCCTGTGCTTTCTAATTTAAAGATAAAGAAAAAAGGCAGTTAGTGGCAACTTGTGACTTACAGCTAGTACTTCAAAGGACAGAGAAAAGCCTCCGGTGTTATAAGTCTCTCAGGGCTTATTCCCTTGTATAATACTGTGTATTTATTCTTGAAATATGTTTTACTTTATATGTATAAATATATATAAGTTTGTACACGTATTTGCACCAAAGGATGCTGAAAGGATTAAGGCCTGTGGACTTCTGATAGTGATACTATAAAGAGACCATAACACCTAGAATTTATGCTGCCACTGCCTCAAAGTCAAAAATGCATAAAAGAAAACAAACCAACAACACTGCGGATTTCTCTTAGTCTTGGCTCAATAACTAGGCCTGGAGTTTTTCAAAGGCTTCTATTAATAAAAAGTTTGTGTAACTTCTTCTAGCAAGTTCTCATTTCATAATGGTTTTATCTTAAGAGGTAAATGTTAGAGGCCCTCCACCACCCTCGCCCTCTGGGAACAGATATCACTGCAACCTGAACTTCCAGCCTCCTATCGTTACCAAACACCAGGCATTTTGAAATGAGCTGAGTACATTTACGGAGCTTTTGAAGGTGATGCAAATAGAAATGAAACAGCTATGTGAATTCAGAGAAACAGCTCTGCTAAAGCCAACCCATTCTTGATTCAGTCCTGCTGATACATGGGATTGGACCACAGGGATCTGGGCCAAGCAGAGCTCCTCCATCCCAAGTGTGCTGGGCTACAGCACGCGTCATTGCCTGAGGTTGTTGCTGTTGTTCAGTGGCAAAAGCTCCCCAGTGTCCTTTCCCAGAAAGTAAAGCATACAGGTAAGGATGTGTTAGTCTGTCCTATCCAGTTCAGCATTTGCAGCAACATAGAGATTCAAACCTTGGCTGCAATAGCTCCGTGAGGAGTTAGCTAAGCTGGGTGTGATGCTTGAGCTGGCTTACTTGCATGTGACCCACATAAACTGCAACTTCAGCATTCCTGCAGCACACAAAGCTTAAAATCACTGTATCTACTTCTAGTGAATGTAGGCTCTGTCCACACTTGGCAGTTTTCTTCAGCCCTGCCGGTTAAACTAATAAAAGATATTATCTCCCCCTATGAGCTTCGCTTTGCTTATATCCCGAGATTATCGTAGCCCTGTCACTTGGAGGTCACACAGAGTAACTCTTTGAGATTAGGTAAATCTGTGGTGATACCAGGAGAAATAACGTGAGAATTATGTTCTTAAATCAACAAAACATTTAAGACCACGGAGTGGGCAGCGGACAGCACTTCACAGTCCCTAATTGTGCTCTGTTTTCTCTCAACCAGACAGTGCTCTACTAGAGATCTCTTACCAGTGAGCTCCTTTGGCATCACCCTACACTGTCGTTCTTCCTTGGGAAGGTGCTGTGCTGACCTGGTGCATGAGCAGCTGTTTCTTTAATAAACACCTGCCTATTTGTGCTGGACTCCCAAGCCAGCCAGTCTTCTCAGTGCAGTGCCAGCGTGGTCTCTTGAAAGCACTTTCTGTGAACTGAGTGGGATTTGGGAAGTTCTTGTGTACATTTCTTACATTGGATTTTACCTCTTTCTACTTCTTGCTTACCCATGACAAATTGAGGACTGTTTTTCATGCTCTCTACTGACTCGATCATATTTATAATAAATAAATCACATCTGTTTATTTTGAGTATAAGCAAATGAAGCAACCTGCCTTGCCTATCCATATCTGCAAAGCCCCCCATGTTTGCAAAACTGTGCAGCAGCCTAACAAAACACAGAGTATCATTTCCTGCTGTGACCCACAGTGCTCACTCAATTGCTCTACCCCAGCCATCATAGTTTGCTGCTTTTGGCCACGGCCAGTGGACATTTTATGGTTAAATGTCATATTCTGTACTCACATTATCCTATCCACATTCCCTGGCAAGGCTGTGTCCTCTTGCAAAACATCCTTCACTGTTTCCCCACCTCTTTTCCATATTTATTTATTTTTCTTTCCTGATATCCAACACCATTATCTGGTGTTTAAAAAAGCAAAAAGAGTCCCATGCTTTTAATTCTTCATCCATTCTCCCCTTCTAGTATACCTCATCTGTATTTAATATTATCATGTCCTTGCTTCCTATGTTTTGTCATATTTCATTTCCAAAATACCCACAGATGATGTCTCTCCCAGATGCCATGTGCTATTTGTGTTATTTTTGCATTGCAGTCTTGTTCGATATATTTCCTGTTTCTGTCTGCTTGATCTTCAGTAAGAAGCAGTGGTATTCAAGACTTAGTGTAAAGATTCAGCTAAAAGCCCAGTGTTATCTGAGAGAGAAATAGTTGGGTTTCCAGGCATGTTCATGTCTCAGTATTCTAGTAAAAGTCCTCATCACGCAGTGTGTCATGTAAATGGTATCTTGTATTCCCATCCCATGATAATATTTCTTGTCCATCAAAAAGCAACAGCAACAGCAAAGCACAAAAGGAAATCAAAACCAGCCCTCAGTGGTTTTAATGCAAGTTAACAGTAGTCAAACCTCACACTGCAACAGCTTGTAATGTCTGTTTTAGACTATGAAGTTTTCTTTGCAAAGGGGCTTTTTCTAAGTTGAGTTAGGCACTAAGAAGAAAGTTGACAAATCCCTTGTCCTGTAACAGTGAGTTACAGAGGCTTAAGCCAGGTTCAGTGCTCAGTCCTCTGCACAGGATTGCATATTCCACCCAGACTTGCAAGTGGGGCTTACCTTTGGCAGAGATGACAATGGCTATAAATGCAGGCTGGTGCACTAAGTTTGCTTGCCAGGCTTCTAAAGGGTTGTTACAACTTTAAGACTCCCAGATCTCATCCCAAAATACCTTTGATGTTTGTCAGGGCACAACTTACACATACTGACAATCTCCCCTGGGGAGAGCTGAGTAGGGTTTGGAAGTGGCTTGCAAAGACTAGAGCATATTCTCCCAGCCAACTCCCAGCCAGAGGAAGCATCAGCACCTGAGTGGCCCTTCCTAGTCCAGAACCAGCACACAACTCAGTCACTGCCATCCCTTCCTCTTGGATAAGCCTGGGCTTTAAAGGAAAAATAATTTCATAAAAATTTAGAGGAACATCCAATTAATCAAAACGCAGCACGCTGCCAGCACAGTCTCACCAGAGCCCTGCTATCATACACCGTGGCACTTTCAATTCTGTTGCTTCATTCTCCTGACAGAGATATTAACAAAAAGAGGAAATGGGCTATTACTGTGACAAAGGCTTTGACAGCACAGGGAAAATGGCATGTTAACTCATCGGCAGGGCAGTCTCCAGGCAGGGATGAGTTAGCTGGAAGTAGCTACACCCCCCCACTCATACAGCTCACAGCGCTCAGAATCCTTCTCCTCTTCCTGTGGTTTTGCCTGCTCAGGAACAGGGCACATCTTTCACAGTATCACAGTATCATAGTTTCGTGAGGGTTGGAAGGGACCTTACAGATCTTTTTCTGTGCAAAAGATACCTTACCCGAGTACTTAGGCACCCCAGCAAATGGCCCCTCTTGCACAGGCTATTAAACACTCAGCCTGTTTTGTTTCATCCAGTGATATGCCTAAGCAAGTGAGGAGTTACGCTCCATTTAATGGGTGGGGGGTTGCTTTAGTGTTAAGGGGGAAGTCTGCTTGCGATGTACATGTAGAAGAGCCATAATCTATTTTTATTACAAGCAGATGTTGGAGTATTCTTGGCTTGGAAAAACCCATGAAAATCAGAATTAGCTACATTAATAAAGGTAATTTGTTAAACTGGGTGTATTTACGTTGTTTCAAGATCCAGTTCAGCTTGCTACAAATTTTTTTCACTGTTGCTCTAAGAAAATTCTGTGAGAACAGTTATTTCTCCATTAGTTTCTCCCTGCTTGAGACCTGATAATGGTTTGTATGTCAGAGGCTGCTGTGGCTGCCTCCATGGATGGAGTGTCCACAGCTTCTCCAGGCAGCCTGTGGTTGGGCCTCAGCACCCTCACAGTAAAGATTTTCTTCCTAACATTTACCCTAAATCTCCTTTCTTTGAGTTTAAGGCCATTCTGTCATGTTCTGCCACTATCAGGCCATGTAAAAAAAACTATCCTCCTCTAACTTGTAAGCTCCCTTCAAGTACTGGAAGGCTGCAATGAGGTTTCCCTGGAGCCTTCTCTTCTCCAAGCTAAACAAGCTCAACTCCCTCAACTTTTCTTCAAAGGAGAAGTGCTCCAGCCCTTTGATATCGCCTCTTCTGTTACAGACAGTGATGTAACATAAAGTTAGAATTCAGAATTTCATGTTCTTTGGAGAGCGTACTGCTACCTAAACTTTTTATGTGATTTTTCTGGAAACTGGAGTAAATCAAGTGGAAGGTCCCTTTTTGTAACTGAGGTTGGTCAATCCAAGCCCAGGCTGCTGGCCAGGCCCTCTTCCCAAATCTTTGTATTCCTAATTCCTGCCCTGCACGTAAACTCATAGAATCATTAAGGTTGGAAAAGATCACTAAGATCATCTAGTCCAACTGTCAATGCATCACCACCATGCCACTAACCACATCCCTCAGTGCCACACACACACACAGCTCTGTCTTTGTTGCACAGATGGTCATCTTTAGACCTGGTTCAGAGAGCTGCTCTGTCTCCAGCAGATCCCTGCTGGCCCCCAGCTGCTTATCTCTGTCCTGGTGTAGCCCCTTGCTAAAGCTAGCATATTTCTGTGGCCATCCAGTGAACCAGGATGGGAAACTGATCCAGTTGAAAAATAACCAGGAAAATGTAATGTATTTTTCTCCCAGCTAAACCAGTTTCCTAATCTGATGTGCCGAGCTGCTACAAAAATACCAATACTGGCAGAACACAGCACCGGAACAAGAATGAGGTCATGAGAGAAAAGGACAAAGTGAACCTGAAGAAATGCAGGTCGAGCTGGAGGCAGATCTAGGCTGCAGCAGAAAGTAGGACATTGCGACAGCTCTGCCTCATCCCAGGATGAGAGAGGGCTCTCCAGCAGCAGCTCAGAGGGAAGCAGGTCCCTTTGGGAGACCCAGTAATAGCAACACACTTGGATCAAGGCCTTCACAGTGGCTGTGATCAGAGAAAGATGTCATATGTATGCTTAGAAAAAGGAGCAGCCTTTGGTATAGGTGAGAGCTTTGTTCTGGAGGGGAAATATCATGGTCCTGGACATGGGATCTCCATTCGTTGTGGTTGCCCAAAAGTTGCTCCCATGTTTTGCATCAGCCTCTGCGAGGATCTTGTGCTTGTAGCACTTATACAAAAGGAACAAACTGCAAACTCAGTCCCACCTTCTTTTGGCAGCTGTGCTGACTGTCGGTGCCATCATCCTATTATTTACCCTGCTCCACCCGGCACAATTTGCAGTTGAGGCCACAACATCTGACCTAACAATCAGAAAGGTCCAGCTCTACATTTTATAAAGAAAAACAGAAACAACAGAGCTCAGATTTGACCTTTAGAAATTTTTGAGAATGTCACTCCTCAAAAGAAAGTTTAACTCAGAAGTAAACAGTGCTAAGGATTGCACAATTACATGGATAGGCAAAGGATAAGGCCTTGAAGACATATTGTAATGTGAATGTATGCCTGCAGGGAATGGAAGGTATATCAGGATCTCACAGGAAACCTGTATGAGACAGAGTATTTTCCCAGACCTGTAAAATTCAAGAGATAGTCAGTAGGTGGTGAGTTGTTGTGATGGTTTTTGTTGGTTTGGTTTATTTCATTTCTATCTGGTATTTACTCATTCCATGAAAATAAAATATGGCGCAGGCAATATTGACTGTAAATTTACCTCCTCCTTTCTAGAGTGTGTGCTCTGACTGACTGCAAAGCACTTGATGATGCTGACGCTCAGTTGGTCACAGTGCAGCAAATATCTTATGGAAATGAACGAAGCTGCTTGTGATTCACAAATATTCCTTCAGCATATGATAGGTGCTATTTTCAGACACCACATCAATTACACCTCTTCTCACTTTAAAGATTTTCTTCACGAGCACAAGCATAGACACTACATAAACCAATCAACCAAACAAAAAGCCCTTGTGTTCTGAGAAAGAAATGACGGTGTCAGATAAATAAATATCTAAGGTCAGTTTATTGAGGACTCTTATTTTACTCTTAATGAAAGTCATGAGTGTTCATATTCCCTGCTACCAAGTATAAGCTCTGCTTTCCAGCTCACCTTGTGTTTTAGTTCTGTGACCTATAACATAAAAAACTTGTGAGTAGTTTTGTCATACTCTGTATCTACCCCAGTTTGTTACTGCAACTGCCTAGTTGGTGATCCTGCTTAGGCTTCAGTATGTGGTAAAACAGTCAAACTTGTATCTGTTCTTTTTTTCTTTGCCTTTCTTATTGCCTGTTTCTTTACAAAAAAAAAAAACAATGTACATGTTAGTCAACTAAACTTACCTAAAATTGTTGGAAGAAATTGCTTTGGCAGCAGCACTTACATATTGTTTTATCCTGCGGACTCAAGGTTATTCACTGATGTCCTCAGAACTACAAAGTTCTCAGGCAGAAAAGGAAGAGCCACCTGCTGCCTTCACCCCAGAAGCATCTGACAGATGGTTTTAAGATTCCCATTCTAGGTGTGGAGAGGACAGTTAGACTCCTACCTTCTATTAAACATTGCAAATACGGTATTAGTGTTGCCCTCTGTCAGTGAGAAAGTATTTCTTCCCAGAATAGTTTTCCAGTGAGGGAAGAATATAGAATTGCCAGAGTTAGCATTCACAATAAGCTTTGCTTTGAGATATGCCATAGAATCATAGAATTACACAGGCTGGAAAACACCTTGAAGATCATCAAGTCCATGAAAAGCTTTGCTGAGCAGCCAGCATGTTTGCATATCAGGGAATAAACAACTAAGGTGCATTTTGTTTTTATTTGACTTTTTCTAGATATTCATCATTTTTCTATACAATTGATGCATCTACAGGGGATTGTATACTAAGAAATGATAAAGCTGTATTTACATGATTACTGAAATTACTTATTCAACAGGAAGGCAGCCTCACTGATTCATCATAGTTTAAATTTTAATTCAGTGAAAATGTAACCCCTAGAAAACACTGCTCACATCTATAATTAATTGATCGTTACGCACTGTAGTTTGCAATTTGATATACTTTCCTCAAACTCTACAAGAAAGTGTTTCGTGTTATCTCTTTCTGATTTCATAACAAATGAAAATGGCCTGCTTAGTTTTATACAAGGAGACTCATTTGCAAGGATATGCAGAACCAAATGCCGTTTGCTGCCTAACACAATTTAGACAGAGCAGCGCAGCCTTCTCTTTTTCTTGTGACAGTGATTCTCCCTCCAAGACAAGGTTCTGGCAGTCTGCTTTCACACAAAGTAGACTCAAATGTAATTATGCTGCTATGACAGCTTAGTCTTACAGCACTCACGATCCTTTTTCTTCTAATTTCTGTGGTGCGGCTGTGGGTAGAAAGTGATTCTGTTTTTTCTTCATCCAGTATAACTAGAAATCCACGTCAATAAAGTCTAAGTTGTGCTTGTGCAAGATCAGGGTTGGTCTCAAGATTTTAACCACTTCTCTCTTAAAAATGGGAGAGTGAAAGAAGGGGGAAAAAAGTGAGGTTCTCCAATGCTGACTTAATGTAAGTCAAACATTAACAGCTAAAATGAGACCACCCCTACTTACACATTTGTGTGTGGAAGGAAACCTGTGTTTAAAGTTCCACTCTCACATGGGAAGATTGCAGCTATGGCCACATTCATTCACTTCTTGTCCTCCCAGAAGAGTAAACCCTGTCATTTTTCCAGAGCCCCTTTGTAAAAGGTATCTATGCATGTGATACAGATACCAGGCTGATTCTGGGGTTGCGGTGCCTCGTGGTAAGAGAATTACTGCCATTTGGTGTGGCCTACATCCAAAATAAAAATAAGGTAACAACAAAGCTTGCTCTTTGGTCTTCTTGCCCAGTCTTTGAGATAGGCTGTAGAAAGGAGAAAGTATCTTTGGAGGGTTGCTTCAAAGTTCAGAGCCTGATGCAAGCATTTGAATGCTGATTGCCTGGGGCCAGCCTTGTGATGATGTGTTTTCATGATCAAGATGTCTTTACTATTTGCTGCCAGTCAGAGGTTTTCTGTGGGTTTGCCTTTGAAGAGTTATGATCAGCAAAATCTGCAAGTGTGGCCAATGCAACTTAATTTGCAGTGATACCCATGGAGAGCTTCCAGAGGTGTGATAGCAAGCGTTTTAGTTACATGTGGCTTCCTGAAGTTCCCCAAAGCACACTGAAAAGGGTCCAGCCATTTTATTTTTTCTTTTTATTTAAGGCAAGAAATATTCCCTTTCCAGCTGTGAAAGCAGCAGCACAGGCCAGAACAGAAGGTGTTTGTGGTAAAAAGACAGAGGCTCAGCCAGAATATATTCATCATTTTTCCTCCCTGTATTGTCCAGGGAGCCAGCATCAGATCATGAAAGAGGCTTGGGACTTCTGCTCTGATCTGTGCCCTGGATGCAGCAGGCACTTCTGTCAGTCTGCCGTGCTCTTTGTCACTTGCTGAGGCCTGAATTTACAGAAGGACTTCTCCTGTTCAGAGTACCTGAGTGAGCTGCTATGGACCTGGGCCTCTTCAGGCCTGGTTCCAGCTCTCTTGAGGCACTTCAGCAGCTTTGAAACAGCAGATTCAGGGAGCTGTGCAGAAGCACCCACTTTTCCTCTTGCTCTTTGACATTCCCATGGATAAACCAAGCAAGTTCTGACTATTTTGATCAAGTAATGTGGATTTTGTGTGCAGGCTGGTTTCTTGATCTCTTAACAGTCTTATCATGTTGGGATCTCAAGTTATTGGTGCATGTTGTGCTTTATGTGTTTTCAGAATTTAGCAATTCAGGGAAGAGCCAGGGCTGGGGCAGAGTTGGGTGCAGGTGGGATTCCTGGGGGCCAGTACTGGAGCCTCAGTGGTACCGTGCCAAGATACTCATGTATGTGAGTCCCTGATGGATAAAGCCAATATGTGGTATGAGGAGAGGATATGGGCGGGTGCAGGAGCTGCTGCGTATTATGAATGAGGGTAGTAGTGAGTGGAGTGTGGTAACAGAGATTACTAAGAGCAAGAGGTTGAGGTAGCTGTGTGCTTTCATGTTGTGTAAGCAACACTGTCTTGTACACTTTAGTTTTCCTATCCAATATGCATGGGATATTAGGAACAGTTATTTCTCAGAAAGAATTGTAATGCATTGGAAGAGGCTGCCATGGAGGTGGTGGAGTCACCATGCTTGGAAATGTTGAATAACCATATGGATGTGGCTCTGAGGGACACTGTTAGTGGGCATGGTGGGGGTGTTTTGGTAACTGGACTAGATGATCCTCGTGGTCTTTTCCAACCCTAATGATTCCATAACAACATATAAGATCCTCGCCATCTGAAATGGCATTGGCTTTACATTCCGTATTGACTTTCTGTTGCAAGCCCCAGGTTTGCTTGCTCAAGAGGTTTTGGTCAGCAGTGATACTGTCTCCTCAGCACCTCAGGGCTGAGACCACGTTTTCTTAGGTGAACAGCTCTTCTATAGTGTTGCTGTTTAGACTTCTTGTGTTGCAGAGCAAAAACATGTCTCATGAAAGCTGAGGCAGATCCCCGACAAAGTAATGTTGGCTGTGAGACTTGTCTGTAGCTATGTAAGATCTGGAAGGGGAACTCTGTTTTCATTAACCCAGTGGTAAAACTGCTGCCAGCCTACAGTCTTCCTGTGGTACAGATCCCTGTGAGACCTTCCCTGGGGGAAAGCCTTGCTTCATCTCCATATGGATGGCAGCTGTTGTCCTTGAGGCAAGCGGAATATTCCCTCTGATTTTATATCATGAACATATTCTGCCCAGTTTCTCTTGCCTACTGCACACTCTCCTGCCCACACAGCCCTATTCCCAAAGCATGTCCTACCAAGCACCAGTGCAACTGAGCCTCTTCATCTGCCTGTTTTTTTCCTCAGAGGTAAAACCCGTGCTTCTGCTTCTCTTTGAGATGGAAATACCTGAGCATTTGCTGTAAGCTGCGTTCACAAAATAAGAAGGCACACGATATCTTCATGTACTCAGCCTTGATTCTTTCACAGTACACTGTTTTGCGCTATTGTCTGTATCTGCAGGGAATGCAGTGGTGTTTCTGCACTTACTTTGCAAAGACACCAATGACTATGGGAGCAAAACGAACTGTGTCTTCCCTTGGAATGGAACACCATTTTGTTCCGAGGAACAGATGAAGTATGTATGCATTTGCTTTCTTGGGCACACTTTTCATTTCTTCCTTCATGTTTTGATGCAGAAGCAAAGGTGGGAGTCACTGATACCAATTGGTTGTTGTCAATAGAACAAACATTTTTTGTTTTGAGGTTTCATTAAAAAAGAAATGGGAATCACGCTCTCCTTCTTTAGCTCACATCCCAGTGCCTTGAGAAGTGGTGGCTTTCTTCCAGGTGATGGTCAAACTTAATATTAACAACAGCAATTTCTTATCGATAACTTATAAGGTGAGTGATTCAGCATAATAAAAAGGGCTTGAAGCTTACTGGGATTCTTTTTTTCATTGTCTTTGTTGGGTTATAAAGCAGCTGGGCAAACATTGTTTCATGGTTCTGATTCTATATTAGATTCTATGGCTCTGTATTTCACAGCTATGATAAAAGCAGATACAGCAGTGATGGGACCCGTGTAAGTACCCAGATAGATGATAAAATTATTGCTGCGGAGCCCTTTCGGGTGTGCTTTGTGAGAGAAGGCACTTAATCTGAAGAATAAGGGATTGTTAACTTTTACTATATAGCATATGCAATACTGGAGTTTATTAGCCCATTGTTCAATACAGTAACTGATGTGCTGTTGAAGTATTTTTTTTTCAAAATCCATGAGATGAATAAAGTTCCCAAACTTCCTACCTCAGTTCTCTTATTCGCAATGTGTGTATATTGGTGATACCAGGTGAAAGTGCACTAAATTAGACACCAGTATCCAAACGCAGCACACAGGTGGAACATCATTCACGTCTGTACTTGAAAAACATTTGTGTTTTGTTAGTGGTGGTGGGTTTTTTTTATATCTACATCAATAGAAACTAGATTCCTAGTTTAGGTACAGAGATGCACACTGCTTACAATGCTGTATGATGGCTACCTTGGAGATCTGCAGCAAATGGTTAATTAACTGTTGTTGTGCTGATGTCCAGAGTTGTCACCAAGAAAAGACACTGCATGAAGGATTACAGTAAGCCCTTGCTGTATTTCCCCAGGCTGTAGGACAGGCTGTGTATTGCCAGGTGTGGTCACAGCTGTGCAAGGAGCAAGTAGGAAGAGAGGAAATGAAAGCAGAGAAGGTGCTGCCACTAAGGCCATGCAGCGGGGTAGTCTCATGGAGCACTGCTTTCACTACTTGTTACAGTTAGCGGTAATTAGTGGAGACCATTACCAACTTTTCTTTTACTCTTGTTTTGCACAATAGGTTTTGTGCTTTTATAGTTATATTCAGCTTCTTCTTAAGCTAAGCATGAAATGACAGGTGTAGCCCATAGCTGCTTTCAGCACTCTCACAGGGAGAATGCCCTTCTTTACCTCCCTGCAGTTGGGGGGAGAGCAGTCATCCTTTTTACAATATCTGCATCAGTGGCAGCTTCTAAAGACTTCCTTGCTCGATGTCTGAATTTACTTTTAAAAAATGATGAAGTGTGAGTTTTTTCTGCACAAAAACTGCTTATCCCTCCATTTCAGGAGCTTCAAACCATTTGCTGTCAGCATCCGGACAGCCCCAGCTGAAATAGCTAGAGATGGTTATAGCTTCTCCTGGCAAATGGAGGAGCAAAATCCTACTGTGCTGAAGATGGTTACATTGAATTCTTTTCCTACAGTTGATCTCTACACATCTTTAGGCATGATCACTGCTTACCACATTTCTCCCCCTTTCCAGTAACCATCCTTTGCCAGTGTGTGGAACCATCTGTGGGAGCTGTCTGTCCCTCTGTGCTCTCTTGACATTGCCAAGAGGCAGTCAGTGCTCTGCATCAGTGCTTACATGGGGCTGGTGGTTGTCTCCCAGTGCTTCATGCAGGTCTGCAAAGCTGAAGTGGCTACTTCCCCTGTTTCAGTGTCTGACAGAAATCTTTCCCTGCTCCATGACTCCAGAGTACAGGAAGAATGCAGCGCAATTACACTTTGTTCAGGGGGCACGTGACAAGCAGTGAGATGCATTTTAATGATTTTAATCTGGGTTTATGCAGCACAGAGGGACAGTGTATCAATTTTCCTGTTCATTTTTTTCATCTTGGAATGAATGAATGCTTACTGCCCAGCAGTTGCAGGCTCATAACCTCAGGTTCGCAGATATTTGTCTTGTCATTTGGCTCTTCTCTCAGTTTTCTCTTATCTGTTGCATACCTTGACAATCTACTTTACTCTACATGGGATTCAGAGGCATAAAATCAAGATGTGTTGGCACCACCTCCCCCATTTGCTGTGATCTGAAAAGAGAAAGCCACTAGTGGAGGACAGCCCCTGTGACTGCAGTGTGAAATTAAATACCTTTGGGATGTGAACCCTGGAGAATAACAGTGTCCATGTAAATGCTCTGGTAAGTGCAACACCAGTGTCAGGCTCTGTGGCATCTCTGCTTATTAATGCCCAGCTTCTGTTGGAATAAGGAGAGTCTACCAAGATCAGTGGATCTGAGCTTTTGGAGATAGCTTTTGGATACAGAGTTCCACATATTAGAAAATAACAGGGCTTAAAGTGACATAAAACTTCAACTGTCTGCTGTTGGTAAATACTGTGATCCTTCTCTATCTTTCCATCCCTTGTAATGGCTCAGCCCCACATGCACATACAAGCAGCGGCTATTGAATAGGCATTGCAGATTCAAGGCAAGCTTTTTAACAAAGCCACAACTTAATACTATGCATCTAAGGAAATGGAAACTCCTTTCTTGTAGCTGGGTCACTCTCCAAATATTGTCTGTACAGGTCCACATTTTAGGAACTGTGTTTTTCCTCTATCTCCCAGGGCTTTTTTTCATTACCCCTTACCTAGATGGGTAGCATTACAAAACTTATAGTGTTAGCTCAGGTGTCAGCCCATACAACAACTATCACTGAATACTTTCAGGCTGTCCATCAAGCTCCATCAGCCTTGCTGTGTCTATTTCTTTAAAGCCAAAGGAAACGAGCACCTGCAGCCTCTCAGGGCACCTTTATAAGGGCTGCTGTGGGCAAGGGTTTGTTTTCTTCTCGCTCACTCACTTGTAAGTGCTCAAGCACTTCTTTTCCTCCCAGTGCTTCTCTGTGTGGAAGTGTGCTGGAAGATCTTTTGAAGCCCTTTAGCCCTGTTAAAAGGTAAAGACAAAAGTTCCAAATCCTGCTCTGGTCTTCTGTTTTACCTTTCTCCACCCTATGTGCACTGTGGTGCTATTGGTGTGAAGGTGGGACCATGAGAGAGGACTCCTTCCTTTTCTTCCTTCCTTGCTGGCAGCCCTGTGTGCAGGCATTCCTGTGTGCAGCTGTGCCAGCGCTGCCACAGGGGAAATCTCTGTGCTCGCAGAAGATGGTGCAGCAGTGGTTTTCCCTGCCAAGTCCCAGCGCTTGCCAGTCATTGTTGGAAGCTAGGCCTTGATTTGCTTTTCCCTTCTTTCTGCCAACTCAACATACTGGTGTACTTCGTGATATTTTGGTAGTTAACAAACATTATGTGCATGCTGTGAGAAATATCCTACGTTGAAATGATACGGATGAGTGTGTAACGTATGTCTTCCTTTATAGCACCTTTTAAATGTTTGTTTGTTTTTAGGAACAGCAGAAAAGGAGGATAAAAGAGGAAGAGGTACAAACTGAGAAGAAACAGCAGCAGCTCTTCAAGTTGGTGGCTGTTAGAGAGGAAGGCACAAAGGTAGGATAATGTCTTTGTGGTTATGAATCCTTCATTCCCTCACACAGGCTGTAGAATTGCTGTTGGCTGATGTTGTGCTGCTGTCCAGATACTGTCATGTATCCCTTTCCATATATCCTTGGGAATGAGGGTCAACAGAAAGCTCTGGATCACGGAGATGAGAGTGAAAGGCAGGCAGACTTCAGCAGACTTGTCTTCCAAATGGCTTGGCTCCAGGCAAATCACAGAGGATGTACAAAGTGTCACTGCCTCCTTGAGACCAGCCCAGTTTCACCACCACCTCACATACAAACATGTGAGAGTAAACCCTGAGTTTCTGTGCTGAAACAGCTACCTGCTTAGTGCTTCAAACTGTGGTTTCATTTCCGTAGTGTTTTATGGCAGTATCGTAACCTTTAACAGTCTGTCATGGTTTTGTAATTTTGTAATTTTGCTATCAGTATTCCACATCATAACATCATGTCAAGTATGGATACTTCTGTTGAATGTGCAGTCCACAGAAGAAGACTACATATCCCAGAGAACAACAGGAGTAACAATAAGTCACGGGACCAGGACTCTATATAATCTCGTTCCCAGGCTGGAGTGCCCTCCTTCTTCTCTCGAACTTCTCGGAGGGTGGGAAGCGTTCCAGCCGTGTCGCCTAGAGTTCACAGTAGGCCTCTCGGTTTTCGGAGACTCTCTCTCTCTCTGTTTCGTTCGATTTTGTTAGCCTTAATTATATTATATTGTGTTATCTTGTATTTCGATATCATATTTAGTAAAATAAGTTTTTCCTCCTTAGATTGTCGCTGTTTTATCCCACTCCCCTTTTCCCCCCTCCTTTCCAGGCCCCTGGGGGGGGGCGTGGGGTGGCTTCCCCTGTCACGGGCATAGGTAAATCTAAGTAACCCGTGACAGATTTTTGGTGGAGAATGCGGGCATAGAGCTTTATAGCTTTTAGAACAACTCTCTCTTTGCTCTTAAAGAGCTTCGTTACGGGAGTGTTGGGAGTGTTATCTTTCCGTAGCTGCTCACGGAGAACGTGACCTTGAAATACCAGACAAATTGTCAACATTAAGGGCTGCTGCACATTCTCAGCATTGCTATCTAACTTTTGTGTAGAAAACAAAGGGATTTCTTTCTCCCTTAGAGCAAAGCTAGCTAGCTCTGACTTTTACAGAGCCTGCCAGCTATGAATCCACTCTTCATCCCAGTTGCTCTGTTTAAGGGATTGAAAGCAATTATGATCTTTTTAAAGTATTGGTCAACTATTAACACCATAATTTGGTGTTGTGGAATTGTGCAGATATATAGCCTAATAAGGTGGATACTGATGGAGACACCTGCCTGGTACTTTTATGAGATGTGGTATGGTCAGAATTTTGGCATCTACACCTCAGATGGAATTGTGAATCTTACAAACACTTGCATCCCAGATGGAACAGGCAATTTTACAAATACTTGCATCCCAGATGGAACAGGCAATTTTACAAACACCACCATGTTTAATTCATTGTACAGGCTAAAAAAACCCTTTTTATTTAGGTTGTACTCTCAGATTTCCACACGCTTTTCAATAACTGAGATAGGGTTCATACTTGCATTCATGTTATCACTATCAATGCATGCATATATGTTCCTATGCATTCGTTCTATGCGGAAGTCTCCTCCAGAACCAGAGAATGATGACTGGCAGGGAATATGGAAAGGTTTAGGAAAAGTCTTAGAAGCATGGGGACCCGCAGTGTCATGGGATTTCACTCTTGAACACCTAAGGGACCCTAAGAAATTAAGTGAGTATTTGGGTCAGAGATCTAAGGAGGTAAACCTTATGTGGGGTTTGGCTTATGCATACCGTGCTTTGTATCATACTATTCTGGAGAGAGAGAGTTTCCGATCTGAGATTCGAGCCCAAGTTAATTCTGATCAGTCACAGGAGGCATCAGTAGCAATATCAGTTGCCCCTGTGGAAGGCAAGAAATGGAAACGGGTGTCCATGCGTCTAGAACGAAAAGAAGGAGAAGCACAGGGGGGGGCAGCAGAAGACCCAGGTGCCGGGCATGGAGCAGTACCGAAAAAAGCAAAGGCAAAAACCAAGAGGCATGAAGAAGAGACTGATGATGAGGAGGAAATCACCTATTGTCGACCTCTGAAGCTGACTGAAATCCAAGGCTCAAGAAAGGAGTTCACACGGCGTCAAGATGAAGGTATCCTTGCTTGGTTGCTTCGCTGCTGGGACAACGGGGCCAACAGCTTGTCTCTAGATGGTAATGAAGCTCGCCAACTAGGAAGCATTGCCCAAGATGCAGGTATCGACAGAGGGATTAGCAGATGTTCGGATGGAGCTGCCACTCTCTGGTTGCGGCTGTTAGAAGCCGTGAGAGAAAGGTACCCCTATAAGGATGCTTTGAAGCCTAAATTTGATAGTTGGAATACCGTCCAAAAAGGTATTCAGCGCCTGAGGGAATTGGCCATGGCGAAAATGTTGTACAGCCCTGATCCAAGCGAACTTGACCCTGAGAGAGTGAGGGCCGATCCTGACATGTGGCAGAAAATCACAAGTACAGCACCAGAGAGAATTGCACAGTCATTGGTATCAGGATCTAAAGGATTCGTGGACAGATGGCCCCGAGTTGTTGAGCTGATTATAATGCTTCAAACCATCGATCAGCAGCTCCCCCAACTGCATGCCGCAGTTTCTGCCATCTCACGGCTAGAAAACCGAGTAGATGAAATGTGCAAGAAATTGTTTCCATCAACTAATTGTAATGATCCCGTAATAGTATCAGAAACAACTGATGAAGGTCAATCCTCGTACGGGCCACCAGGTCTAATGAAGGATCTGATCAAACTAGTCCAGTCCTACTCCCCACCTGCATCATCAAAAGTCTCAGCTGTTAAGCGCACACGCTTCCCAGCTCGAGCAAAGAACAACAGTACGATTGCACCGCGTGTTTCCATGTGGCGCTACCTACGTGACCGTGGAGAAGACATGAGGAAGTGGCATGATCAGCCTACTTCTGCACTACGAGCACGGGTGAAAGAACTGCTAGACATACCAACCACCAGTGGAGTTGCTCCAGTCATCACAGGTAACCAATAGAGGGGCCCTGCCCTCAGTCAGGGGAGGGAAAGGGATAATAGAGTTTATTGGACTGTGTGGATTCGATGGCCTGGCACATCAGAACCACAGGAATATAAGGCGCTGGTGGATACCGGTGCACAGTGCACCCTAATGCCCTCCAGTCATGAAGGGACAGAATCAATCCATATTTCTGGAGTGACTGGGGGCTCTCAAGAATTGACTGTGCTGGAGGCTGAAATAAGCCTCACTGGCAAAGACTGGCAAAAACATCCTATTGTGACTGGCCCAGGGGCTCCATGTATACTGGGTATTGATTACCTCAGAAGGGGGCATTTCAAGGATCCTAAGGGGTATCGATGGGCCTTTGGGATAGCTGCTGTAGATATGGACAACATTAAGCAGCTGTCTGTTTTGCCTGGCCTGTCAGAGGACCCGTCTGTTGTGGGGCTGCTACGAGTAAAAGAGCAGCAGGTACCGATTGCTACAAAGACAGTGCACAGACGGCAGTATCGCACCAACAGGGATTCCTTGCTCCCCATTCATGATTTGATTCGCCAGTTGGAGAATCAGGGAGTGATCAGTAAAACTCACTCACCTTTTAACAGTCCCATATGGCCAGTGCGTAAAGCCAGTGGAGAATGGAGGCTGACAGTAGACTACCGTGGCCTGAATGAGGTCACACCCCCATTGAGCGCTGCTGTGCCGGACATGTTGGAACTCCAGTACGAGCTGGAGTCAAAAGCAGCCAAATGGTATGCCACCATTGACATTGCCAATGCCTTCTTTTCTATTCCTTTGGCCGCAGAATGCAAGCCACAGTTTGCCTTCACCTGGAGGGGCATTCAGTATACTTGGAACCGTTTGCCCCAGGGGTGGAAACACAGCCCAACCATTTGCCATGGGTTGGTCCAAACTGTACTGGAACAGGGTGGTGCTCCTGAACACCTGCAGTACATTGATGACATTGTTGTGTGGGGCGATACAGCAGAAGAAGTTTTCACAAAAGGAGAGCAGATAATCCGGATTCTTCTACAAGCTGGCTTTGCTATTAAGCGAAGCAAAGTAAAAGGACCTGCCCAGGAAATTCAGTTCTTAGGTATAAAGTGGCAGGATGGACGTCGTCACATCCCAGCAGATGTGATCGACAAAATCACTGCCATGTCTCCACCAACTAGCAAGAAAGAGACACAATCTTTCCTGGGTGCAGTAGGCTTTTGGAGGATGCACATTCCAAACTACAGCCTCATTGTAAGCCCCCTTTATCAGGTAACGCGGAAGAAGAATGATTTTGCATGGGGCCCTGAGCAGCAGCAGGCTTTTGAACAGATTAAACAAGAGATAGCCCGTGCTGTAGCCCTGGGGCCAGTACGGACTGGACAGGATGTAAAGAACATCCTCTACACTGCTGCTGGAGAGAAAGGCCCCACTTGGAGTTTGTGGCAAAGAGCCTCAGGAGAGACCCGAGGCCGACCCCTGGGATTCTGGAGTCGATCATATAAGGGGTCTGAAGAGTGCTACACTCCAACTGAGAAGGAGATCTTAGCCGCGTATGAGGGGGTTCGGGCTGCTTCCGAAGTAGTTGGGACTGAAACACAGCTCCTTTTGGCACCTCGACTGCCAGTACTGAACTGGATGTTCAAAGGACAGGTTCCCTCCACCCATCATGCTACCGATGTCACTTGGAGCAAGTGGATTACGCTGATTACACAGCGAGCGCGAATGGGAAACCTCAATCGTCCAGGAATCCTAGAGGTAATCATGGACTGGCCTGAAGATAAAAAGTTTGGAACATCACCAGCAGAAGAGGTATCACGTGCTAAAGAGGCCCCACCATACAACGAATTACCAGAAAATGAAAAGAAATATGCCCTATTCACTGACGGATCATGTCGCATTGTAGGGAAGCATCGCAAATGGAAAGCTGCTGTGTGGAGCCCCACACGACAGGTTGCAGAGGCCACTGAAGGTAAGGGAGAATCAAGTCAGTTTGCAGAGGTAAAAGCTGTCCAGCTGGCCTTAGATGTTGCTGAACGGGAGAGGTGGCCAATGCTGTATCTTTATACTGACTCATGGATGGTGGCAAATGCCTTATGGGGGTGGTTACAGCGGTGGGAACAAAATAACTGGCAACGGAGGGGAAAATCTGTTTGGGCCGCTGAACTATGGAAGGACATTGCTTCCCGAACAAAGAATATGGTTGTAAAGGTGCGTCATGTGGATGCACACGTGCCCAAAAGTCGGGCTACTGAAGAACAACAAAACAACCATCAGGTAGATAAAGCTGCTAGAATTGAGGTGGCTCAAATCGACTTGGATTGGCAGAATAAGGGCGAATTATTTCTAGCTCGATGGGCTCATGAGACCTCAGGCCATCAAGGAAGAGACGCAACATATAAGTGGGCCAGAGACCGAGGGGTGGACTTAACCATGGACGCTATTGCGCAGGTTATTCATGATTGTGAAACATGTGCCATAATTAAACAAGCCAGAAGGATGAAACCTCTCTGGGAGGAAGGGCGATGGCAAAAGTATAAATATGGGGAGGCGTGGCAGGTTGATTATATCACCTTGCCACGATCTCGCAGTGGTAAGTGTTATGTACTCACTATGGTAGAGGCAACCACTGGGTGGCTTGAAACATATGCAGTACCCCATGCAACTGCTCGAAACACCATATTAGGTCTTGAGAAACAAGTCCTGTGGCGACATGGCACCCCAGAAAGAATTGAATCTGATAATGGGACACATTTCAAAAATTCTCTTATAAATACTTGGGCCAAAGATCATGGCATTGAGTGGATTTATCATATTCCCTACCATGCACCAGCTTCTGGTAAAATTGAACGATATAATGGGTTGTTGAAAACTATGTTGAAAGCAATGGGTGGTGGAACATTTAAGCACTGGGAGAAGAATCTGGCAGAAGCCACTTGGCTGGTCAATACTAGAGGATCTGTCAATCGTGATGGTCCTAGTCAATCTAGCCCCCTACACACTGTAGAAGGAGATAAGGTCCCTGTTATACATGTAAAGAACATGTTGGGAAAAGGTGTTTGGGTCCTTCCAGCTTCTGGAAAGGGCAAACCTATCCGTGGAACTGTCTTTGCCCAGGGACCTGGGTGCACTTGGTGGGTAATGCAGAAGGATGGGGATGTTCAATGTGTGCCACAAGGGAATTTGATGCTGGGGGAGTGCAGTCAATAATTTTATATATCTATCTATCTATATATATGTTTGCATGTGTAGTGTATTTTAGTTATTATAGTTGTACATTTAGTTATGTTACATGCAATTCTACTATTTAGCTATCACAATTTTACATATGTGTATATATATGTATATATATGTATATATTAACCATGATGTAATAATGTAGAATAAGGGGTGGAATGTCATGGTTTTGTAATTTTGTAATTTTGCTATCAGTATTCCACATCATAACATCATGTCAAGTATGGATACTTCTGTTGAATGTGCAGTCCACAGAAGAAGACTACATATCCCAGAGAACAACAGGAGTAACAATAAGTCACGGGACCAGGACTCTATATAATCTCGTTCCCAGGCTGGAGTGCCCTCCTTCTTCTCTCGAACTTCTCGGAGGGTGGGAAGCGTTCCAGCCGTGTCGCCTAGAGTTCACAGTAGGCCTCTCGGTTTTCGGAGACTCTCTCTCTCTCTGTTTCGTTCGATTTTGTTAGCCTTAATTATATTATATTGTGTTATCTTGTATTTCGATATCATATTTAGTAAAATAAGTTTTTCCTCCTTAGATTGTCGCTGTTTTATCCCACTCCCCTTTTCCCCCCTCCTTTCCAGGCCCCTGGGGGGGGGCGTGGGGTGGCTTCCCCTGTCACGGGCATAGGTAAATCTAAGTAACCCGTGACACAGTCCATGAATCAGAGTTGTCAGCTTTTCCACTTTTGTCATGAGCCTTGTGATTCTTGCTGTGTGTTTTAGCTTCTTGTGGTTAGCTGAAGCTTACTTGCAAATTTTTCCAGTTTAGAAATGGCCATTTCCTGTTCTTTTTAACAACAGAGGAATACACACCGAGGCAGGCAGCCTTGCTGTGCAGCTCCTCACTTGTACAAACTGACAGTGCTGTTGGTAACTGTGGTCGCTGGCTCTCTGTGTTTTGAAGTGGGCTGCAATGAGACTCTCTGCTTTATGCCTCTTTCCTGGCAGATCTAGGGAGGTGGGGGGAATTGGGAAGACAGAGTGTAGACTGGCACGGAAAGGCAAAAAAACAAAACCAAATGAACTCAAACAACCAAATAGAATCGGCAACCTTTTCTCTAGCTGTTTGAATAAAAGGCCTTATACACTTATGTGGAAATGTTCCTATTATTGTTATTATTTCAGCTTTTAGCTGACCATGGGAACATTTCCAAGGAAACCAATTCTCTGGGAAGCCTTTTGTTTTCTGGAAAGGCTGCTAGTGAAAAGCAATTAACATAAAAACATTAAAATTGATCAACTTAAATAGACAGAAGAATGGAGGAAGGGAATGTGGGTGTATGTGTGAAGTAAGAATATGGCAGGCCAGGGTAACACAAGAGGCAAAAAGATGTGATGAGGACTTGGGTGAACATGCAGATGGATGCATAGAAATTGCAGAGGATGGTTGGGGCAGGGAAGGGATCTGTTCAGGGGATACAGAAGCAGGGAGGATGGCTGGGTCCTGATCTAACCTGTAGGAGTATGACAAGAGACAGATTGGAGAGCTGTGGAACAGTGAGGCAACAAGGAGTTCCAGGAATGAGGGTGGAGATACCCAAGTGTCTCTCTGTTCTTTGGGTCAGGTATGAGTTTTGCTTTGTATGTTTGCCCAATTCTAGATTCCTGTTGTCATCAGCTGTGAAAATGTTCAGCTTTTACTGTGATTTTTAGATCAAGCTTATGTTCTGTCAGCTCCTGAGTCATTTTGCTTACCACAAATGCTGGGTGAAGGCACTGGCAGCTGTGGTGTTGATGTTTTTATGTTACAAAGGACCTGGTGCAATGTTTTCCCCACCGTTTCTTTGGTGGGTTTTGTACCAGCTTATCTCAGCCACAATTGAGGATGCACAGGTACAGAACATCTCCTTAGCCCTTCAACCTTTCTATAGTTCTTTCCTCCTGCATTTTTATTTATTACCCTGTTCATGTCCACACAAATCACTTATAGCCAGTCAGAAATAGTGCTCAGTCATACTCAGGGAGGGTCTGGGTGTTTCAGAAGGAGACAGAGGTAATATAGCAGGCAGGAGACCGGTGGAAAGGAGAAGAAACAGTAAATCCTGCGCTGTGACACCAGTCTTCCCGTGGGAGGGATGATATGAAATTACTGGGGAGGAAGGAAGGGATGTGGAATTTGGTCAGAAAATCACCAACCAGTCAGGATGTGAGTTCAGCGATGCTCAGAGTATATCTGCATCCCAGAAGCATGTTTGAAATAGAAATACACTAAGGCAGTTGACTCAATAGAAGTGAAATGGGAAAGCTTGTTTCAAGCTGGCTGATGGTCTTTCACTCTTAAGTGGGGAACGAAGCATTACATGAAAAAGCAAAAGGAGTGAGACTATCAGGGCAAATAGATTTGGAACTGGTTGAAAAGAAACAAAAACTCAGGAGTGCCACATACACATGAACAGTCCCTGTCAACTTTACCTGTGCCAGCTGTCCTACTACTGCTGTAGAAGGAGACTTTCCAGCTTTTCAGGCTAATGTTTATGTTGGTGCTTTTATGCAAGCCTTCCCATCTATTCAAAGTGCAGCCTATGCTTCAGTAGATCCATAGTACCCTGTACCAAAGGGTCCCCCCAGTTTTATCCTTCTGCCTTGTTTCAAGATCAAATTCTAATTGAAACAAGATGAGGCAGACAGGATGAGTTTCTATAAATAGGTTATAAAATATCATCTTAACAGGAATATGTATGACCCAGTTCAAATACCCATATGAAGTATAAGTGTTAAACGCATTCCCCGATTAGATACAGTAATGTCTCCGTGTAACTTGTTTCATTCATTGGCAGATATTTATTTTGGCATATCTCAGCAAACGATAACATATTTTCTGTTTTGGTGCCAAGTAGATGTATTTTACTGATAGTCTCTGCTGATGTTACACTTTGAATTATCACTGAATTTGTTGCACATATAATATAGAATCATAGAATTGCACTGGTTGGAAAAGACCTGAAAGATCATTGGGTCCAACTGCAGCCTAACTATACTACCCTAACTAATAACCGTCTGCTAAATCCTGACCCTCAGCACCACATATATGGTGTATTTCTAGGGTTTTATTTACCATGATTTTTTAAACAACTGTTTCATTTATGTTACCTATTGTCTGGTATGCAGAATAGATTTTGTTTGCTTCTTTAACTGAATCCTCATTTCAAATGCCATTTTTCAAGATACCGTATTTCATGGTGACATACAATTTATCTGAGAAACCATGTTGACTCTTGTAGAGGTTGTGATAGAGGATCTGAGAGCCATGTAGGGTGTTCAGCTTTCACTTGCGTTTGTGTAACACAGTATGTAGTTGTCTCAGCCAACCGAGATTACCTGTATAAGTATCAGAGGAGTCAGCGTTCAGTTTTTGTTATTCAGTTTCTTTTATACATACACAATGCTCTCAAACAGCTGGTTACTGAAGCAGAGGTTTGGCAAGGCTCTAATTTTCATTACTTGACTCTCAGCAGTTCATATTTCCTCATGCTTTTTTGCCATGTTTTCTTAGAGGTTGCACATATCACTCTTTCTGATCTGCAGCAGCATGCACATTTTCAGAAAAATACATGTTAAAGTGTAAATACACTTTCACTATTGAAAACCTAGGATTAGTGTTGGCTTAAAGAAACCAATGTACATTTTCTAAGCAGGCTCATGTGAGCTTAAATAAATGAAATGTAGACTTTTAAACCTTATCCAAATTCCCTTTGCTTGACACATTCTTGCTATAGATAGCAAGCCATCTGAGCCAACTGACACTGAAAGACCAGCACAACAGTATCATGTTTCTATATTATATTAGAAGAAACTACTCCTTACCAACAAAATCAAGTGCAAGGTCCTGCACCTGGGTTGGGACAATCCCAAGCGCAAATACAAGTTGGGTGGAGAATGGCTTGAGAGCAGCCTTGAGGAGAAGGATTTGGGGGTGTCAGTTGCTGAAAGACAGCATGAGCTGGCAATTTGCACTTGCAGCCCAGAAGCCCAACTGTATTCTGTATTGCATCAAGAGAAGTGTGACCAGCAGGTCAAGGGAGGTGATTCTGCCCCTCTACTCTGACCTTGTGAGACCCCACCTGAGTACTGTGTCCAGTTCTGGGGCTCTCAATACAAGGATGAGAAGTTGTTGGAGTGGGTCCGGTGGAGGGCCATGAAGATGATCATAGGGCTGAAGCACCTCCCCTCTGAGTACAGGCTGAGAGCACTGGGGTTTTTCAGCATAGAGAACAGAAGGCTCCAGGGGGACTTTATAGCAGCTTTTCACTACTTGAAATGGGACTACAGGAAAGCTGGGGAGGGATTTATCATAAGGGGTGTGCAGTGACAGGACAAAGGGAAATGGCTTTAAACTGGAAGAGGGTAGATTTAGACTAGATATTAGGAAAAAAATCTTTACTGTAAGGGTGGTGAAATGCTGGAACAGGTTGCCCAGCAAAGTTATAGATGCCCCCTCCCTGGAAGCATTGAAGGCCAGGCTGGATGGGGCTTTGCGCAACCTGGTCTAGAGGGAGAAGTCCCTGCCTATAGCAGGGGGGTTAGAACTGTATGATCTTAAAGGTCCTTTCCAGACCAAACCATACAATGATTCTTGTCTGTTTTGTGAAGTTACTGAGGTCTTTATAATGTACTGCAGTGCTGGCCATTCATGTCCAGGCTGCAGAACTTCTCAAATATTTTGGAACCTGTATTATATCTGTATAAAAGCCAAGTATTTGCTATATCAAGTGTAAAAAACAATACATTCACCAGTCATAAATGCAGAATGCAGACCCTAACTTGAAAAGTTGGTTGGCGGTCTTGGACATAACCTAATGGAAGCTGAATTTAAATATCCTACAGTGCCTCTAGCGTGAGAAGTCACAGAGCTGGGGTTACCAAGTAAAATACAGAGGTTTATCAAGGCACAGACAGGAGAGGTTTTCAGGATGGTCACATCTGGCAGTGTTGACACTGAATGCTGTGTGTGTGACTTCTCATTGTGAAGCTGCTGTTGCAATTGCTGCTAATCTGGTGCATGCATCTTAAAATGCTTTTTAAAACATGGAAGCCTGAGTATTAGGGGACAGGAAAACAGAGTAAGTGGTCGTGGCTCTGAAGATACAAAGGTGCAATCCTTTGGCTAAAAGCACATATTGCTTCTGCCTCATCATGGTTCTTCCCAGTGACTGAGTAGGTGACAAAGGTGGACTGTTAACTCAGTGAGGTGTGACATTGCAGGAGCTGAGGAGACCCACAGCCTTCTGGACACTCCTGTACCCTCTGCACACCTGAGGTGCTCTACTCAGCTGCCTGCAGTATGATGTAAAGTAGATATGGCCCATTCATAAAGCTAGTGAATATGTGAAATAGTAGATATGTGCCATACAAAAGTAAGCATCTCTGGGAACCTTCAAGTTAGCGTGTAGATTTGACAGCAGTAATTTAAGCCAAATTGAGACCAGTCAACACTTTCTGCAATAAAAACTCAAAACCTCTGTACAAGGCAGGACTCTGAGTAGATGTGCTGAGTGAAGCGCCGTTTAGACAGGTTTATCTGCAAATGGAGGAAGAAAAGGGCCAAACTGCACATATACAGCCTCATAAAAAATACGTTCTTTTGCAATATGAGGGGTGATTGCTGAGTTTTCTAAATGTATTTAACTCACTATATCTCTTTTCAATGCCTTTTGGGCAGTTATTTTTTTTTTTTCCAGATAGTCTTGGCCTTTATAGAAACCATTATTTAACATGGGTGACCAATTACACGGCGTATTTGAATCCTGAACAAAAAGTACTTTGAGGTATTGGTATAACACTAAGCAACCCATAGGCAGAAATTGTTTTTACTGACCTCTTCACTGCATGGTTAAAGACAAAAAAAAAGCCTGTAACAAACGTACCCACTTGTGGTCAGGAGAAGCATGAAGTACAATAAATTAGTTTTACCAAATGCTTCAGTTACTGTAGCTGGCAGTAAGCTTGCTTTAACTCTAGAATAGAGTTGTGAATAAACTCTCTAGTAGATTCAAAGCAGTTGTGCAATACTGTGCTTTCAGTTCCTCACGCTTTGGTCTTGCTGACAATCACAGACTTGCTGTGCCTACCAAGAAATGTACTCTATTGAGGTGGCAGAAAATTTCAGCAGTTCCTAAATGCAGAAGGCAGCACAGCTGAGCTATTTGGGATGAGATCACCATGTCACAACTGCAGTTCCAGCACGGTTTTGCTCAAAAATCATGGGGGAAGCATTTCCCCTATCCACACCAGTGATGAAAAGGAGAGAGGGGCTGAGGGTGGCAGGAGCTCCAAGTCCTGACTCACTGCTCATGGTGGCCAGAGGAGGCCTCAAGTCCACAGACATCAGCAGCAGGAGGGAAGTGGCTGCTAAAGCAGACTTGTGTGAACTTTCCTTCCTCTTCCTCATTAAGAAGAATTGTACTTTTCTTCTGATATGCACCTTCTCACGTAGCATTCACCATAATCATCTAGAGAATCTCCACCTGCATCCTAACCAAATTGCCCTCTCATGGTTCAGTCCGTTAGGAACTGCTTCAGCACTCTGGTCAAGGCAGGCTGTGGGCTGTTTGGCCTGGTGGAGATTGGCTTCCATCTGATTTTATTCCCAATGCAATGATCAATTGCAGTGAAATGCGTGCAGACCAGCAAGAAAATGAAGGAGACTCTAGTGTTAAGAGTTTGAATCTTTGTTTTTCTTTGTCACCTATATAAATTCATTAGATACGCTGATGTTTTCTCCCAGAGGAGCAAAGTACCATAAGGCAGAAGATGGTAGTGAACACATTAAAAAGATGGGGGGGGGGGGGGAACCATCAACCCAAACAGCTGAAGAGTTTAAAATCAAAACTGAATGGACCCTGAGGTGCCTGTTGCTTCAGTAAGTGCATCTTTCAGCTTTGGAGGCAGCTTGCGTGGCAAAGGAGAGCCCCTCTCCTGCAGTGGGGTCAGCTGGATGTAGGACCTTGGCTGAAAGTGTGGAGGAAATAATGTGTCAGCCACCACATGGCTTCCCAGTTGGGGTCCTAATTTTCCCTGAGTGTGCTGCAGAAGTGAGGTCTCACCTCTTGCTGTTGCCAGAGCCTGTGCTGGTTTATCAAGAAACCCCAGCAAGCTGCACAGGTACTTAGGCCATGAACTTAAAGAAGTTTACTCCTGAATTGTAGCCAGGGGGCTGCAGTTCTCACCTGCTGCTTGGTGCCTGGGGCCACTACTGGGGGGGGGCAGGATTGCTGGCAGGGGGCCCATCACCATGCCAAATGGACAGAGACACCGGTGTCTGTGTCACCGTGCCTGTGTCCAAGCCAAACAGCCACTTCCTGGAGTCCCAGCTTGTAGAGGAATGTCACTGTGCGTCATTGCTTGGAGTGGAAATTGGATAATGCTGCTGAGAGAGAGCATAGGCCACGGCCAGCCCAGCTGTAGGCATTGCTGCTGTGAGCTCATGACAGCACACGGCTCTTTCCTGCAGTTGACAGCAGGAGGGAAGAGGGAACCTTTCCCAGGAAATCAGCCTGTCCCAGCCAAGCATCTGCGTGTCCTGGGAAGCCTGCACAGACACACTGCACTGCTGGTGTGGCCCCAGAGCTCCCCAGCTGCATGATTCAGAAAGTTTTCTTAGCTTTCCCCCTGCCATTAAACAACTCCTGATGTCCCAGACTTCTCGTTCCTTTCCCAAACATCAGCTAATCTTTACTTGGCCACTAAGAAAACAGAGATGAAGATACGATGGTCAATACAAAATGGCTGATTTTTACAGAAATGTGGGGCAGGTGGAACCACGGTCGTATTTCTTTCCTCCTTTTGCATTTCCCCCCTTATCAGTACATGCATTTCCTGTGCAGTGGAGTTCGCATCCCGGCAGTTTTAGGCAGCCTGAATCACTTAGCACAGGGCTGGGGCTGCACTCAGAGGTGAGGCTGCCCACCTGGCTTCCACCTAAGCCAGTGTGTAGGTAGGGATAGGTAACGGTGAGGCTCATTGGAGAAGCTGATGAGTCTTTTCGTTGAAGATCATATCTGCAGTAAGTGTTAATGAGCTATGCTGGCTTGGGGGTGGAGGGAAAAAGATTGTGAGATACTTCTGTTGTCACCCTGTTCACTTGTGTATGAATGGAGGTGCCTCTGTCTTCCCCCTTCTTCTAAAGATCAGTAGCTGGCTGATTTCTTTTTTAACTCGAGCGTTCAGAAAAACATTGTTAAACTGTGATGTCCCCAGGGGTCTGTGGTAAGAAAACAATGTTAATTTGCCCAGTCTAGAAGCAGAAAGCTAGGGAGAAAAAAAAAGAATAAAATACACTGTGTTCTTTGTTCTAAATACCTGGAATTGAGGGCCCTTGTTGGAAATAAGTGCCATAAACGGCTTTAATGGTTTTTATTTCCCCTCTTATTTATGGGGTAGTGCAGGATTGCTGCCATAGCACTCAGTGTTTCATTGCACAGCACAGCTAACTATTTTCATTTTTTTAATGAGCAATGGCTCTAATTAGTGTCGATATCCCGTTGGGTGTGCACCTATGCTTTATTGCATTTTCCAAAGGTTGTTGTGTCATATCAGCTTCTAGAAAAGTTCGAGATAGCTGCCTGTGTCATGGAAAAATAAGGCTTGATTAACAGAGGATGTGAGAAGCCAAAGAAAACACTAGAAATGTGTAAGGCAGTTAAGGTGGTGCAGATCAGTACATACAAAGGGGTGTGTAAATCTGTGAACATTTGATGTGATTCATTTATTATCAGGAGGAAAGTCATTGTTACTACATTCCTGCTTGAAGATCCCTGCTTATAGAGGTAGTTACTTCAGTGTCCCACTCAGCTCACAGTCTCAGTACCGTGAAGATTCAGTCCTGCTTTTTCCTCTTTACTGACTTGGAAATAACAGTGATTTTAAAAGCGGATCCATCAGCAAACCTGCTGATACATACACAAGGCCAGGAGGTGCTGAGGCTGTTGGGTATCATGTTGTAAGTTTCCTCCTCCTGGGTTTGTTCTCAGTAACTGCTCAGTGGTTTGGTGCAGCTTGTACTGCTTGTTTTGTGGTTGCTATCAGACTGGATGTGAGCAGCTGCCATGTGCAGAAGCACTGCCGACAAAGAAGCACGTGGAAAGCTGCAGTTATTTAACTGTTGAGGTGCATCCAGTAACTCAGTTATGCAGAAAGCACAAATTATTGTGTTCATACCCTGTCATTGGAAGACAAATGTCCATCATACAAGATCATACAAGAGAAAAAGTTCTTTACAACAATCCTAAGACTTCTAGACTTGGGAAAAGGTGGGTCCAACTTGTGGTCAAATCCTGCGGATGACAGTCTTGCTGATCTCAGGATTTTCCAAAGATTAAAACGCAGATGTTTGGATTTCTCAAAACCCCTTTAAACTTCAAAAAAAACAGATCCATTTCCCTCTTCCCCAGATACCCGAGATGGCCATAAACTACTTTAGCATCCTGGCAAGATTTCCTTCAATAGACAATCTATTGAATAGCTCCTAGAAAGCTCATCAGCAACTTTATATTTTAGCACATGAAGTCAAAGTTTATCCCTTAGCTTTTGCTTAATGACCATAAACTACTTATAAGGTGCATCCCTTGTGTATGCACATACAATCCTTTTTTCCACTCGTGCTATTTTTATAACAGACTGTGTATGTGTGCGGGGTGTCTTGTATGGGTATATATGTATAAAGTCTGAGCCAAGAAAAAGAAAAGGATGTCCAAGTAAAACCCAGCAGACTTGTGATGGTGACCATCCCCAGCACTGCTTGTGGTCTTGGTTCTTCCAGGAGTCCAAGGACAGTACTTGTCCTTTATATAGCCCTGTATGCTGGCTCATCTAGTTGAGAATTTGTGTTAGCCAAATTAAGTGCAAGCCGCTTAATAGATGGACAGAGAAAAACCCATAGCACTCATGAACCTCAAGCTCCTAACAAAACATTTGCAATGCACATATTTACATTAAGGGTTTGTATGTAGAGTTACAGTGCAGGGCAAACATCCCTATCTTGACGAGCTGGCTGAAAGAAGGGCTAGTAGGAACAGAGGAAGTGCCAGAGTGTTGGACTGAGTGAAATCTGGCATGTCTGCCTATAAGTGTATGTGTCATTTCTTCGTTAGCTTAAGCTCTCTGAAGGTTTTCAGGTGGTGACTGCATTGCCTTGGGTAGCCATATGGTTTGAGAAATGGCATATACTTGCTGATGGAAAACACTTTGTATACTAGCCAAGCAATTTTTCATTTTCTGGTGAACTCATTCCCTTTTAGGCTTTGCTTCAGTGGTCCTTTTGACAGAGGGATTGTTGTAGGGATACTTCTGGTTTGGCCTGCCCTGGGGTTTCAATTACCATTTGCAGGCTGTTTTCTTGGTAATGTATGCCCTCAGCTTTCACATTGTGGTTTCAGTTTTTCCTTCTCGCTTGGAATTTTCTTCTTGCTTGAAATCCCCTTGGATTTTAATTCTTGTAGTGCTTCTTACCTCTTTTCAGTAAGTACCTTCTGTAGATCTCCAAGTGAAAGCTTCCTTTGAATAACTTGATTTTCATTTATTTTTCAGTCCTCATTTTTAAGCTAACTACCACAGAGCTGTGATGGTGTGAGGTTTTTGTTGCTGTTGGCTGGTTGTTGGTTTTTGTTTGAGTGGGAGGCAGAGGGAATTGCATCCCCTTCCAGGGAAGGTGGTATTACTGATTATGCTATGGAGATTATCTCTTAGTGGCTCATATTCTTGGTTAAACTTCAAAAAGTTTAAAACTTTTTTAAGTTTAAAAGTTTTAAACTTTTAAAGACAAAATCCAGCCTGTCATTCTGTATCACCCCCCAAAATGAGCTTTAATTTCAATTATTCATTTTTAGGGGTCTAGGAAACAAAATATGTTATTCTTATGCATCCTCTGATCATCTTCATGGCCCTCCTCTGGACACTTTCCAGCAGCTCCATGTCTTTCTTGTGCTGGGAGCCCCGTACTTCAGCAGTACTCCAGATGGAGCCTCATGAGAGTGGAGTAGAGGGGGACAATGACTGCAGGGCAACATCAAAGACCTTGCTCAAGTCCAGGTGGAAGACATCTGTTGTCCTTCCTTTGTCCACAGATGCCATCACTCCATTATAGAAATTCACCAGATTGATCAGGCTCATTACTTTTTGTCCATTTCTTCTGCCTAATGTATCTAAAGAATTCCTTCTTGTTCTTCACATCCTTTGCCAAGTTCAATTCCAACTACGCCTTGGCTTTCTTACATCCATTCCTGTCTCCTCAAATGTATTGGCTTGAGTTTGTGATGTAAATTTGGAAAAGCAGGAAGTAGAGTGTATTGATAAATAGATCTTGGAGATAGTAGATTAATGGTCTGATGGCAGAAAGGATCTAGGATAAGGATCAGGGCACTGTCTGTCCTTGATTTGTTTGTTTGTTTGTTTTTTTTCCCTCCTCTACTACTGATGCTTTCATCCCTTCTGATCCAGCACTGGTAGCAATACTGGGAAC
The DNA here is from genome assembly GCF_054131305.1 of Coturnix japonica. NCBI lineage: Eukaryota > Metazoa > Chordata > Aves > Galliformes > Phasianidae > Coturnix > Coturnix japonica. The sequence continues at coordinate 92,235,927 of NC_140664.1, read as the reverse complement.
CTTTAATTGACAAGAAGCATGTGCTGCTTGTGTTGGATAGGGTGTTGAGTCAAAATCCACCAAGTTGGTAAATAACATTCCTAAGGCTTCAGGAGAAGCAGCTCCCCAAAAGATAGGTGGGCTGAGCTTACTCAGTTGTGCCCAAACCTGCAGTGCTCTGTAACCTCACACGAGTGATGGCTGAATCCTGGATGACTGCCCTGACATCTGAAGCCCTGCCTTCGAGTGTGCCCAGGGACGTGTCAGCCTTGACAGAGCCAAGCAGCTCAGTGTCAGCCTCTTGCCCACTGTCTCTTTTCCAGCAGCAGATGCAGCACTTGTGTGACTTTTCACTGTTGTTCCAGATCACTCAGCAAAAAGGCAATTGTGGGTTATTGCCTTCATTTGCAATATGGTCAGGGCAGTGATGCTGCCGCTGCAGTTTCTGCTCTCCTTATCCAATAGCCCAGAGGAGAGGATGCTTCCCCCCACTCTTTGATATGGGCTCAAGTCTTTTCTTCTACCTAACAGATTTAGGTTCCTTTAGGAACTTTCCACTATCCAGTGAACATCCAAATCACTGGAGTTGTGTACAGTCCCCACTCATTCTGTTGTCATAGTTCATAGAAGGATTAATTAGGAAACTGATGAGTGAACAAAGCGTGTACCTGAAGAGTGAGAGAACAGGGTTCCATTGCTTTCTCCCAAAATCATCCACGTGGCTTATTTTTTTTTTCTAGAAGCTATGAACAGTCCTTGTGGGGGTCAGTGCTGCAGGGCTTCAAAGAGATCTGCATGTCCCAGAGGCATTGCATCCAGGAAATATACAGGAAAGATAGCTTTTGCATTCTCTGTCCCAGCGTGGCACTTCAGAAGGACACATCAAGGCTCATGGATAATTTGGCTTCCAATTCGTCCTAAGATAAATTAGAAGAATGTGGAGACAGCTGCTGAAATAAACTGTTTGCAGATGAGATTTCCCTGAAACAAGCAGGGTTTGATATGCCATTTCCAAAGGGTTATGAAAGCACAGGGCCAAACCAGCATACTCCCATGGAACATTTCTTGTGTTGCTGGAAGGGGGGTAATAACTAACTTTCAATTTACAAAGCTCATGGGAAGGGGAGGAAGTTGCTTATATTTGTTTCTTAGCTCTGGTGTTTTGCACAGCCTGGTACAAGAGATGGAGGATAACAAATATCTGTCTGCTTGTGCTTTGCCGTTGGCTTCAGTAACAAAGGGCTGTTTGACAGGAGAACAAGGCTCGTGCCTATGAGCTGCTCTCTGCTTCATTTGTGCACATGAGAATGATGACAGTCGCTGGCTCTACATCTCCTGCTATGACATACCTTCCAGAAGGGGAACTGTGTGAAGTAGTGAGCTATGATCTACTTACGTTCTCTATTCCAAATATAAAGCCACCCTAATGTCCTATCTGTGTTTCACAGAATTGATTAAGAATCACCCACAGAGTATTTTATAAATGTACTTGTATATTATTTTATAAGCTTTATGTATTTTATAATTTTTTTCTCATTGACATAGCCTTATATCGACAGGCAGTTGGTTCCGCAATTCCAATGCATGCCCATTTACCCTATTCTCTAAGTCCAGCACTTGGTGAAAGTCCTGACATTGCCTCTTTATTAATGGTAGTATCAGACCCCGCACTGCCCCTGTTGTCTCCTGGGAAAGAAATGCTGCTCAGAGATGCTCCTAGAGACTGCCAGCTTTTTTTCAGTTGAGGGCACTTTTGTCCAAAGCTGAAAGGCAGGCTCCCATCATGAGACTGCCTGCATGTATTCAGCCCCACTGGGTTAGAGGTTCTTCACAGGCTCCTCGAGGCAGTGCTAGAGTTCAAGAAGCATCTGGACAATGCTCTCAAACATAGGGTTTGGTTGATTTTTGGGTGGTCCTACGTGGAGCCAGGTGTTAGACTTGATCCTTGTGTGTCCCTTCAACTTGGGGTATTCTGTGTGCTTTGATGGCTTAGCCACCTGCTGAGGGATGCAGCTGTAGTCACAGGGCAGGGGAATTACATGTTGTACAGCTCCTTGACACTCTGTAAGCAGCCTGAAGGTATCCCGCAATTAACCACTCTTAATTGTTTCAGCGGGTTTCAGACCAGACACAAACTCTTCTGTATGGATGCGGCCCCTCTTTTGTGAGCATGTGGGGATTGCCAGCACCCAAGTTAGTTAAGCTGGAAGACATGAAAGGATTTGGGCCAACTGAGCAGTATATTAAAAGATCCTTAATTCTGTGCCCTCTGTCTTCTCAATGCACGTAGTGAGCTGATGCACAGTACTCAGGCAGTGTGTGTGTGTGATGACCTCCACCACCAGGAAGAAGTGAATCAAGAGTGCAGGAAAACTGCTGTCCCTTAGAATATGGATGGGATCACAGCCAAAATTCAGATGTTCCCTGTTACTCGCTGCTCCCATTAAAGGGTAGGAAGCAGTCTTGAAGAATTCTGAAGTTTTATGTTAAGAACGTTCTTGTGTGTGATCTGCGTTGAAACATTAAATTCCTATATATAGGGTACTTTTCTGCTTTGGTGCAAACTCTGCTTTGGAGCCGAGGCTTAGAGAGAAAAGGGTCATTGTTGACACGTGCAACACATGTAGCATCTTGTAAACAATTTCTTCACTTGAGATAAGAGTAATTTTTGCATGTGAGATTTGTGACACAGGAGAAGACTTCAGGTAGCCCATGAACCTTCTACAACTGGCTGGACATACTGCAGCCAAGTGACAGGCACAGTACTCACAAGCATCTGGCAGGAGATAATGCCCAGAGAATGTGTTTGCAAACAGTGAACACAACCAGTACCCAAACCAACTTATTATCTAGTCTGCTGTTACTTCAGTTTCATGTACCAATTACTGATTTTAGGTTACAGTGTCAGAGAAAATGCCGTTCTGTATTTAATACATGTGATCTCGGAGGTCTTAAAAAGTATGCAGCTATGTCACGCTTAGCAGTAGTTTAAACAGTTAGTTATTATTATTATTAGATCTCCCAAGATATTATTGCGATTGCTGTCTGCAGGCTGTGATTTACAATAGTGTAATCAACTGAAAGGACTGCATTCAGTACAGCTTTTCAGATCATAGAAAAACAAGCCAAGCAACACTTGCGGATATCAAATGGACTTCAGTGCTTTATTACATGAAGATGTATTACCCTGTTAAATCCCACCCACCCAGCAGAGAAGAAGCGGTTTGTAATTGCGACACACACGCTAAAATGAGGGAGATAATGCATTTCTTCTAATAATAGATGTATCATCATCCTGGGGCGACTGAACTGTTCAGAAGTAATGCAGAATACTGCTTGGCTGTTCTTGGTTAACAGAGCACAAAGTCAGTTGTCAGTTGTTTTTATGTTTTGGTTTTCTTGTTCCTGGAACCTAACATCATCTGTAAGACTTCTTCCCTGAAGTGTTTCAGAACGAGAAAGCTAGGTGCTGTTTTGTCTGGGTATGTAAACCATGTACATTAGAGGCAATTTAAAGTTTGATAGTAATAAATTATTGCTGGGTTAATTTACTACCTTACATCTTCAGGAAAATATATATATATATATATATATGCAGCGAGTTTGAGCTTCTTTCCTAATTTCTAGTTCATTTTTACTTTGATATTTTTCACTACTAAGAAGTCACAGAATCATTAAAGTTGGGAAAGACCATTAAGATCATCCAGTCCAACCACCAACCCACCATGCCCAGTGACCATGTCCTGCAGTGCCACATCCACATGGTACTTGAACACCTCCAGGGACGGTGACTGCACCACCTCCCTGGGCAGCCTGTGCCAATGTCTCATCACTCTTTCAGAGAAGTAGTTTTTCCAAATATCCAAACAGAACCTCCCCTGAGGTTCTGGCACAACTGAAGGCCGTTACCTTTCATCTGATCACTGTTACCTGGGAGAAGAGGGTAAATAGCCCCTCACCACAGCGCCCTTTCAGACAGTTCAAAAGAGCAATAAGGTCTCCCCTGAGCCTCCTCTTCTCCAGGCTGAACAATCCCAGTTCCCTCAGCAGCTCCCCATAAGACCTGTGCTTCAGACCCCTCACCAGCTTTGTTGGCCTTCTCCAGACACGCTCTAGGGCCTCAATGTCTTTCTTGTAGTGAGGGGCCCAAAACTGAACACAGAACCCGAGGTGTGGCCTAACCAGCGCCGAGTCCTCTCCTTTGTACTTATTTCAGTCTCCTTGTGCTGTAAGAGCTTTGATACTTACTGGTCTCTGTCAGAAAAGATGAAGGCACATTTCCCAGCACACATCTGCTACTCTTATCTATGGAAGACCATATGTAGCAATTCTGTGGGGATCCAGAATACTGCCAGAGGAGAAAATGGAAATACATGACAGTGAAATGGCAGGGCTCCAAAATGAGCAGTACCTTTTTAAATTGCACTTTGGTGGTCTCCAGGATGTGGGGCTAAGGCAGAGGAAAAGGCAGAGGCAGGGAGCTTTTAAAGAGTACAAACTAACAGGGAAGCAGCAAGGAGGCAGGTAAGGCAATCCTCCTATCTGGAAAGGGGTGGGAAGGGTGGAGGCAGCAGCCACAGCTGCTGGGAAAGCTGCTGCTCTCAGCTGTCTGCAGCACTCGCCTTCCCTCTGGATATGTTGCCACCAGCATCACTGCCCCACAAGCTTCAGGCTGAAGCCGTCCATGTCTGTAGTATGTAGCATACCCAGGTGATGCTCTGTAGGCATTAACACCTGTACATCAACAGACTGGTCATTGCTATGACTGCTGGCTTTTTCACTTCACATATGTGACAGCACTATTTGTCAAAACATATTTTCCTGAAGTCTGAAATGGTGTTTGTCACTGCTTGTCTTTTTAAATGCCTTTCTTTAGTCCTCTCTGCAATTTACATTCAGCTTCTTTTATTTATGTCCCGGAATTACTTTTAAATATAAATGCACTTCTCGATTTTCAGTTCTTCTGAGGCTGACAATAACACATACTTAAAAAATACTCTGAGTAGCTCTTCACTTATCCATGTTTTCTGCTCTGTACAGCAATGCTGCTGTTGCGCAGTTCTCTCACAGAAGGCACTGATACAAGTAGCAGCCTGAAAACTGCTCCCCAAAAGAACTTAAATGGACTGATCAACAAATTGGCTAATGGATCTTTTCTCAGCTTCCTGCTAAAACAAATACATTTTAACTGCTGCACATGGTAAACTGCTGTTGATCAGTGTAAAACTGTGTGGTTTCAGTGTCTTTCAACAAATACTGCACAGCGTACTAAGTGGAGTGCCGCATACGATGGTCTGCATCAAACGAAGTTAAAAACTAGGAATGAGAAGGGAATCCAGTAACCATGGCATGGCTAGAAAGCGATTAGGGGCTGGTAATGTTTTTTGCCAAACCTAAGCCACATTTACTTTTCTAAAGCTGATTCATCAAGACACTTAAGTTTTGAAAATGGACTGCATAAAAACTGGAAAAGTAAATGATTCTGCATCCAATGCAGGAGTGCCTGGAACACTTCTGATAGGGAGGGAGCCTGTGCTTCTCAACAGTCATTCCCAAAGAATGCTGAAAATACTTGTGGGAGAGAACAAGTTGGTGAAATCTCATTTTCTAAGCTAGTGTCTGTTTACTTAAAGCAAAAGTGATCTTAGAGCAGTTCTATGTTTGCTTTCAATATCAATGTTAAGCTTATCTGATAAACTTATCTTCTGTTAAAATAGCCATTACAAAACTCAAATGCAAAGAGAATGTGGCTTGGATGCCTACTGGTATGAAGAGAGATATCCTGTCCTATTATTTTTTGTTCTATGATACAGTTGCAGCATTATCTAGTACCCAGATCTTTGATGGATCTATTGTAAGCATGTCAAAGACTTTTCAAATTACTTTGTTTTTGTAAATATTAGATCACAAAAAACAAGGACCGAGTCACACATTGAACAATGTAACCCATTGTTAAGTGATTTTTCCTGTTTTAGAGTTGAGATTAAACTAGCATTACTTATTCTTACGAGAAAATGTCTGTACCAAAAACTACCATTGCTATAGAAATGTGTGTGGAAGATGCAGTTTAGACATTAAGTAGCCCCCACTGCGTGCTCCTTGTGCCCTCAAAGATGGGACTTGCATAATGTCATAGTGTCCATGATGGAACCTGGATGAAGTGAGGACTGCCCACTTCCCCCTCAATCTTAGTTTCAGAAAATCATGATTGTTTCTGATGTCAGCAAGTACCTGTCAATCCCAGCAAGATTCTGAGCTCTCCTTCCTTCCCCTTTTCTCTGAAGAGAGACAACTTTCAGTTGCTCTCACATACTCTCCTGTTACTTCAGAGTGCAAAGGTCAGTGCCCTCATCTAGGAGGTCCTGCCTTGCTGAAGACCATCTGGGTGCCAAAATGCCACTGGACAGAGGAATTCCTGTTCTTATAGCATCTTTTCCTTAAAAAGTCTGGGAAATAAGTACTTTCTCTGTACTAATTAGTAATAATAATGAACTAACTAGCAGAGGCAGAACAAGTGAGTTGTGGAAGGAAGCGCTCAAAAATTACCAAGTGTCACAACTAAGAGTTTCCTGGTGATGTGGCTTGAGTCCATTATATCGACTCATTAAGCTATTTTAAAATGAGTTTGAGTCCACCTTTATGTATGCTGACCTTTCTTCAATGCAAATATTTGTGTGAAGCTGTTCACAGTGCTTTGTACCTTAAGCATTCATCTCAATAGCAGCACTTAGCTGGTATGTTAACTTGGATTTTTACAGGTGGGACAAGCTTCTTCATAGCCAAATTTAGAGCACATCTGCAAGGCAGGTCTTGGAAGCTGAGATGTGTTGGAACTTTTTCCTTTATTTAACTGGCTGTTTATTCTTCTGAGCCAGATCAGTACTTAAATATATAGAGTGGGAATGAAATCCTGTCTCTAAAGAAATTAATATAACTTGGACATTATGGTGCTGATCCGTGTCCTTAAGGTCTTAAGTTATCTTGGCCACCAAACCAAATTGCTTACGAATTGGAAAAGTAATGTAAAATGTAAGTATTTGTCAGAATTAAATCCACATGTTCATTCAAATCCATGTGTCATCAACAACTTCCAGATGTAAATATCAATGGAGTCCTGCAGGCAGTCTGTCATAACTCTCAAACCCAGCACCATTCCAGGGTGACACACAACAGTATTTGGTCTTTTCAGGAAACAATGCTTGTTGCTTTCCTTAAAGCCAGGTATCCTGTAACCACATCTGAAGGGAGCATCCGAATATAGGCAAATTCTTCGATAGTACTAAATCTCAGCTTGCTCTGGGGATCTGTGTAATTTGCCTGCAAAAGAAACAACGGAGAAGATACTATTCAGATAAAATCTCAAATCAGAATACTCTAATGAAGCACATAATTATGAGACCGGTAATTACTGACTTTCTTTTTTTAGTAACAGCACTGCTATCCTAGCATGTGACCACAAGTTTGTATGTTTTCTTCTTCCTCGTGTCAAAATTTATGAGGAGTTAACTAACCCCCAGAAAATCACATTAGAAATGCATTGAGCATCACAGAGGGCTAGAACAGTCTCATCTAAAACAACTGCAAAAGAAATTTCCCAACTCTCTAAACTCACCCTAGCAACTCTGTGCCTTGTGCAGTTTCTCCCAAGGCAGCTCTCCAAACCATCAGGCTGCTGCCAACAAATTACCCAACAAAGAAGCTGAATTATGGGTGCACGGATAGCTTTGGACTGATTTTTCTCTTCCTCTGTACAACTTAGCTTTTAATTTACTTTAAAGCGGTTGCTAAAGCAAGGGAGTCTCAGCTTATGGTACTGTGACTGAACTGATAAGAAATTTGAACTCCACACTTAGCTTTGCTGCAGATGTCTGCTTTCAGGATAGAGCCTGGCCAGCTAGCCCTGGGCTAGGCTCACATCCTCTGCTGCATTTGGGTTTCGAGTGCCTGGGAGCAGTGCCAATCTCATTCCATCCTCTCCCCTTCCGTGTCGCTACAAAAACCCTGAGCTCCTATGAGTTAATGGCAGCACAGGAGAATGGGCTGGAAGATGGCAGGTTTCAGCATAGCCTCCTCTCCACCTTCAGCCTCCAAGATGTTACCATTATATTCCAAAGTGCCTGCCAAGGACCTGCAAGTGTCCTGTGCACCCTTCCTCAATGGGAGTTGAGTGTAAGGCGCAGGCAGCTGAAATCTCTTGAGACGCTGCTACTAGAGCAGAAAAGGCCAGGAAGGTACAAAGTGTTATAGTGTTACAGCATGGAGCCTTCCACCAATTTTACGTTGGAAAGGATCTGTTGAGTGTGAAACAATCCACGTAATCGTCTGGTCTGATAAGGCTTAGCAGAAAATGAGGTGTTATTTGTAGCATGTCTCTTTACAAAGAAATGCTATAAGGTTAATTAAACGTAGGCAGCTAGCAGGCAAGCCATCAATTCATTTCCAGACAAATGGCAAAGTTAGGACATTAGGACTAAATTTATCCCTGGTGGTAACTTTATGGCTATTCCAGGTGTTAATTTACTTCCTTTTTTTTCACACTGTAAATTTGGCCTTAGGAATCTAAAGAAAAGCTAAGCAAGCAAACTGCTTCTCCAGAGTGCAAGGCTCTGTAATAAACCAGGACAAACGATATGTTTGTGCTGCACATCAACCAATGTTAAAATTATGGCACTTCTTCACCATTCTTATACTTCATATTGTGCTGTACTGCTTGTACACATTAGCATGTGGTATGTGTCATACAGCAACTACCATACAGTGAGTGTCACTAACTTAAGCTAGCGCTTCAGCAAATGCCACAAGATAGTAGGGAAGTGAAGTAAGAGGATTTTGCCAAGAATGAACTCTGCTGTACTTCAGAGCTAAATCAAAGGCTGCAAATACATGCTTTTCTGATACAATAAATAATCTTGATCTGTTTCTATAATAAAAAGAGAGATTCAAATATTTGAAGTTTTGATGCTTTGCATTAAATTACTTTGTTTTGCACGTTAATATAGCTAAAAACTCATCTTGCAACTTTGGAAATAGTTCTATTTTGCAGTGTCAATATATTAGATAATAGCTTTTGAGTTCTAGGCTGCTTTACAAAGATAAATTGGCTGCTCTGCTTTGACCAATGGTGAATTTAATTCCATTTGTGTTACGCACAGAAAGAGAAGAGAATCAATAGAATTTAATTGTGGCAGTTAATATAACTGCAGATATACTGATGAGAGTGTTTTAATGCACTTCTCTTTCTTTTCTTTTTTCTTTTTGTACCTGCTAGACCATTTAATTCTTCCCTAAATGAGCAATGCTAAGGAATTTATTTTTTTCTCTGTGGGGAATCCAGCATTCCCATACAAAATACTTCCTTCCACAAAGGCTTTCAGATTTGAAACAGTAAATATTACAGTAAACATTACACTAGATTTCTAAGATATTCTATTACTTCACATCTCTTCCTAGTAAGAATCTTTAAAATAAATGTAGTGCTTCTTAAGCACATTTCTGGCTCAGCAATTCAGAGGATGCACTGTCTCAGTTTCTTTCTCAGTACAGGAGACTGAGTGGAATCTTAGAGAATGGAGACTATTTACACTAAACTAGAATAGTTAATATAGAATAGTGTGAAGGGCACCGGTGGAAAGGAAGAGCTAGTAAAGAAAAGCTGGGGAGTAGAAGTCTGCTTCCAGTGGCCAGCCTACCTCTTAGCTGGCAGGGACACACTTCACTTACACCTGCACTATCATCTTGCTGTAGCTGCAATGACTGACTATGCAACACATCAAAGGCTGGTGCTGGGAAGAACTGGTTGGTTCCTTGGACATAGGACAGACAAGGACTTAATCCTTTATGCCTTCTGCCCCATTGAAGCCCAGCAGAGGTGTTGTATCAGCTTTAACAGCACCTGTTGTGAATGCCACTTGAAAAGCAACTCTAAGGGGAGAGTAGAGAAAAGAGAAGGAGATCTTGCTTTCCCATTTCCTCTTGAATACTGGGTTACCAGCCTTGATCCAAGCAACTCATTTCACTTCCAAATCATGCTTGGAGGCACAGCTGAGAACATGCCACCTCCTAGGAGGCTTTTCTAAATGTGTTACTTGAAAAAGTCAAACGATGATAGATGTTGTCAAATCAAAAACTCAAATGTCAGGATGTACAGGATTACTGTTGGCTCTACAGCTGTTCTTTAGTCCCCTGCTCTGTGTATCCACTCTCAGGCAGTTCTTAATTAAGTGCTCACCCACTGTTTTCCCAACAGGGACTTTCATCCAATTCGGTGCACAGAACGCAAGGTGCCCTCTTAGTGAGAATGTGTTTAATCCTTTGTTTTATCTGCACTGATGCCATACAGTGAATATTCCTGGCTAATGCACATTGCTCAGCTCTCACTCTGAAGATAGAATTGTTAACTTTCTGAGGAGCTTTTTAGTGTTAACCTACATCAACATACCATTTACAGGCATCCCAATGAGGTAACATCATCTCTGTGGGGTGAGACAGCACCCTATGCATTCAACTGATGGAAAGGAACCAAAGAATCTGTCAAAGGCTATTTTAAGTTACAGAGTTCTCGTTGTTGTAGTTATTTGGTAAAAACCATTACTTAATACTTTCTATAGTCCAAAATGCAACCTTCCTATTCTTTTCAGTTGTAGTAAATGCATAGGCTTATGCATAATCAATTACCGAAGAGATCTGAATCTGAGCATTGGCCAAGTGAAAAATTACACTGTTATTAACACCTGTTTTAAGTAAAACATCACACAGGAACAGAGTCAGCAACAGATGCAAAACGTTTGTTGGGCAGAGTTCAGTGACTTGACTCATGTTTTGTACCAACAGATTCTTTGGATGATTCAGGTGCAAAATTGTAACTATCTTGACTTTTTGGAGCATGTGCAAACCATAACTAATGTCAAACGTGGGTTTTGTTTTGTTTTGTTTTGTTTTTGAACAAAACAAAGAGCAATAAAATTTTGGGAAGAGCAACAAAATTTTGCATAATCTTGTTCTTGGAGGTTTCTTAACCATCTTTCAGATATTTTCCCAAAAATATACAATGAAAAAATCCAGACTCAGGGAAATGCTGAGCATGGAAAGTTTCAGGGTGTTGTGCTTAAAGCCTGGCAAAATTGAAGTCATGCAGACTATGGGCCGCCAGCTTTCACTGTAACAAAGCAGAGTTGAGAGTGATGGGGACCAGTGCAGACTCCACAGCTGGGAAGTAGTGTGATAGGAGCCAGCTGGCAGGATGAGGTGTTTAAGCTGCCCTGGCATCTGTTGAGATCCTGAGGACTTGGAGATGCAGGGATAGTATTTGGGGTTTGGCCCTAAATCACAGGACAATTATTAAGCACAAGACAGAACAGCGGTCTTAGCATGTACATTTCTTGCAAAGGCATGTACCAGTTCATTTAATTGTGGAAAGTGAAATGCCAGTTTTGAAGAGGAAAAAATGAAGTACTTACTGGAAGTCCTGAAATGTCTGAATATTTCTTTGCAGGCTTAAAGGATGGAGGAGCATCAATATTAAAATCTAGTGGGAAACAAAAGAATAAATTCAGTGTACTCCATACATTTTAAAAAGAAAACTCAGAATGTAAAAAGAAAACAAATATTTAAAACACTGGGTTTGATTTCAGGTCTCTGTTAAAGTAGCACTGAGGCAAAGGACTGTGAAGCAGAATCACCTCTGATATCATTCAGTCTGATAGGGCTGTAAGGAACAGCCTGATTCTGCTCACTTCAGTAATCCGAGAGATCAGTGAACAGAACTCCATTCTGTTCCATTTTTCCTTTTTTTCTGCAGAAGGGAAAATGCAGTATGGCTATTTAAAATGTGCTCATCTTCTCCAAGTCTGAACTTTTTCCCTTGCAGTCAGTTAGTTGCAGAGAATAGCAGATAGCCATTAGTGCACACATGCTGTATGTTAAGGCCATGAAACATTACTCAAGATTGTAGCTCTGAAATGCTATAATCCAGAGAAGCAACATAATCTTTTAAATCAGTTAAATCTTTAAGCATGTACCACTTTAAGCCCAGTCAATGACCTAGAAAATTGTCTGAATGTTTAAATTAACTGATGGAAATTGCTGTTCTCTGATGCCCTTTAGATACCAAGTCTCATTCATTTATGAGATATGACTGTTTAAGATATGACTGGCATGGCTAAGTAGTTAAATCGCTGATTTTCAATGTTTACAAAACTATCTTGTACCTGGCTCATTTCTCTACTCCTTCCTGAACTCCTTTGCATCTCATTTGGCTGCTATGATAAACTGAAACTCTCCATCCATATCAAATCATAGTCCCATAATTCAGACGACATTAATGCGACAGAGAGCTGTTCTTAAACAAGCAAGTGAATTTCTTTTGCCACCCTCTTAAAAAAGCCTTTAAATTTACTGTTGCAAATGACAACTAACAGAAATCGGCAGCCTGTGGGCTACACTAGGTAGGCACATGCAGTAGCCTACACTCTTCTGTAAGTTGCATCTAAAACACTTAAAAAAATGGCAAGTTATTTTTGGTTAAAGCATGGATTTTGACAGGTATTATGTACCTGCCCAATTCTGAAATGGCTCTAGTTGCTTAAACAAAATCTGAGGAACAAATTCTACCTCCAGCTAAGTTCAATAGTATCCTGTACCTTACAACTCGTCTTGAAGTACATTGTGATTAAAAGTAGTTCTTTAATTCTGCTCCTGCGGTTTTACACAAGCTGGCTGTAATCTGGAGTGCTAATAGTGTTGACTGAACTGTGTTGAACTAAGTAGGGGATGTAGGACTTAAGTCTCCCAAGAATCTGGATAAGGAGCTGGATAGAAAACTTGGGCTGAGGACTTGGCTACCACAGGTATGTGGCTAGCAGAATCTCACTTGAAAATAGCTCCGACAGAGCTAATGAAGCAGCAGCTACTTGTGTGCAGATGCACCTTCATGAGACATACAAGCAGCTCCTCAGCAGTGAAGAACTGACAAAAAATGCAATGGGAAGAAGTTTCTAACCTGGCTCTGATAAATGCACTTCTCTCCTAGAACTCGCTCCTCAAATGTATCCAAACTTCTTCACAATGCTCCAAATCATTTGTGTTCCCTTACTTTTTCCTTGGCGCTGGTGTGATCAGGCTAGTCTGAAATGGACCCCATTCAAGCAGGATAGTGCATTCACCGATGAAATAGTTTAGGTTCGTTTTTTAAAAAGTTATTTGTGTGGATTTTATTATTTATAAATACATGCAAAGCATCTAAGCAGCTTACAGCTAGGATCATTTAGTTGCCATGGCAATGCCCTTTCAGAAGCAAGAATTTGTTTTAGGTTCTTCCAAGTTCTGTTCTTCTTGCCAGCTGCTGCTCCACCAATGCTGGAGTGCTAGAATTAAAAATAATAATGTTCAGAGAAAAAAATAAAGAATACAATTTCAGAGCACCGTACTTCTACTTCATAGTCTTTTAGATACATCTCATCCTGTCACAAACCATTTGTTATTCTCACTTATTTCATCAGCAGACTACTATAATGTACCCTTTAATCTTAGTTGCAAGAAAAACAAAGACTTTTTGGACTGTGTCAAAGCTACTATATGTTTAGGATTAACTGAGGGAAATGAAAATCTGCTTTTTACATGGAAAGAGAAAATCAATGCGGTTAGGTTTAGCCTGAGATTACAGGATTCTGTATGCAATCCCCACTATACTAGAACTCATACTATGAAGTTGTGTCTGAAATTGTGATTACACAGCTAAATTGTCTCTCCCTTTTTTATGGCACAGTACAGGTGCAGCTCTCGCTTGTTTGAGTAATCCACGACTATAGAAAACATAACTGAGCTTGCAAAATGTAACAAATGCTATGAGAAGCTTTCTGGAAATTTTGTTTTTCTTTCAAATGATGGAGGGATAGAAAAGGAGTAATAAATGGAATACTGGCTGCTGAGACAATTTTGCATTTTGAAAGCTATGCTTGCAGAAGGCTTGCTGCTGGTGCTATAGTGCTGGTTTCACTTATTAAATGGAATACGAAGTAATTTATTTATGCCCCTCCAGAGACAGAAGATGCACAGTATTACTGCACTTCTTCTAAATGATCAAAGGACACAGATTTACAGCATTACTTCAGAACAGAAACTGTTCTCAGAACTGGGGAGTTGTAGTTATCGCTGATAATAATTACTACCTGCCACCTCAGTCTCATCAAAACTCAGCAAAGTTCTCTCTGCTGAAGTGCTTCTGCTGTGATTAGTTTATAAATTAGGCTGCTGAATTGCTGAGGACGATAGCAGAAAGGATTCAGTGAGAAAGCTGTTTTTCATAGACCTAAGATATATTCAGAAAAAATGTTCATGAGCTGTCGATGTATCTGTGTTGGCAATGCACATCCACTACAGAAAGTATGTGCAAAGCGTTGCTCTGAGAGTAACACCTTAGTAGCAGCCACTGCAGAGACTGCTGCAATATGAGATGGAAACAGATATACCAGCAAGTTCCTAATTCAAGTTCATTACATGAATTTTCCCACAAATCACTGCACAGCCATTATTTTTCAGCAATCTGGTATATCCAAAGCTGGCCCTTGGGGGCTGCTCTGAAGCCCAGTGAAGCTCAGAGGAAGCATCAACCCAACCTAAGCAGGCCACAGTCACACACAAAGTTTTGCTACTGGTTTGAACCTCTCTCTCATCCACAGTGAAAAAAAGGAGGCATTGTTCTCTGAACAGTTAACCAGAAATTCAGTGTTTACAAAGTAATCTCTATCACGTTTCTGTGTAACACCTGTTTAGGGGTATGGCTGAGGCCAATAAAAAGCAAACACATTAAGAGATGCATGACATTTGACTCGTTTTGTTTAAGGTAAACTGGGCTGGAAGAAAGTCATCCAAATTGTTGTTACTAGTTCACACAGACAAAAAGCTAGTTAAACCTCAATACATTTCTTCTCAAATTATTGACTACGTTTAGGATAATGATGTTTTTATTATAACTGCCTATCATTGCTGAATCAGCTGTTCAAGGCCCCATACATTCATTACAAATTCAAGTACGCAAACTTCTGTATTGCCTCTTTAGAAATGGGGATGACCCTCTAAGAAATGAAGGCTCAGCATGCCTTAAGGCAATTTAAATCCTACAGGGAAGCTACATGGAGTGCTCCTGGGCACAAATGGAGCTTTTCCACTAAACCCAGTTTCCCAGAGACGCTAGTGCTCACTGGAGAATTAGCACGAGCCAAGTATGCAGTTGTTTCTTTGACTGCTCTTCTCGTGACAAAAGTCTGTAAAGCAGGCACATAGCAACTTGCAAGTCAGAGATGAATTTTACACCCCCTGCCAAATCCTCGCTTAGTGAGCAGTGTGAAGCCTGATTACTCAGGTTTTATGCTGAGGGATATTGCCTCTTATTCATACAAAATTAAATCTGGGATAAAATCCTACTTTCGAAGCACTGGCTTAAGACCAGCAGTCTGAGAAGTTTGCTTGCCTAGAAAGCATTAGTACAGTGTGCCAATGAGTTGGCCCTGGCAGAGCAAGATATTAAAAACAAACCCAGCAGTGATAGCATGACTAGCTCTAGCCTTCTTTCAACTTCTCCCCCAATTTACATCTCATATTGTTTTAGCAGACTGTATTTCATCAGCTGTCAGGGTTCATGCAACTTCTGAATGCCGGAAGGCGAGGCTTTTGGGGAGCACACAGCGTTTGCTTCTAAATCTAGCAATTACTGCAAGCACAGACACCACAGGTCTGTCACAGTTTCAGGGACTAGGAGAGGAGCAAAATGCCAGCCGCTAATGACTATGTGGCTGATTTTTAGTTCAATTATTTTGCAGCTTCCCCTGGTTAGGAAATAGGAGGTAGGATTTCTACATGCACGGTGGTATAAATAGTGCTTGTAGATCTGCTAGTTAGTGAGATACTGCACCATAAGACTTCTGCACCTACCCTGATCTAGCAAGTTCTGTTCCAGAGTTTAATACAGTAGTTCTCCCTCTGAAAGAGTGCCACTTTCATGTCCTAATATGATGTGCACTTCAGACCACAATGTGGCGTGGACTTCAGGTGAGTTACTAAAGAACTGCCCATCTTTTATTTAGCTGTTAAGCTGACTTTCTTAATATTTACATTAGCAATGTGGTTAAACAGAAATGTAGGCAGGGTTTTATTTGAAGAGTTTAGAATTTTAAACTGTTCATATACTTACAATGAAGTTTGGATCTTTAAATGGTAACGGCTTGACGGCTGTTTCCACTGATCCTGTGCTGGAGTCCGTGTTGAGAAATTTATTTTCATTCATGACCTCTCCACCTGCACTCTGAAAAAAGAACTCAGGCTTACTGCTTGTTACTGCAAGCAAGTTCAACCAAAGACTGCACTTCTACTTTATTACTCTGTTCTGTTCAGCCTTTTTTTTGAATCTTTTAAAGATGCTGCATGGCAATGACAGCAGTATGAAACAACATTTGTCAAGCAGCTTACAATGACATATAAAAGGGAGAAAAGGAATAGAGTGGCCAAAGGCTACTGACTAAAACCAGCATTGGTTTGATTTCAGTATTAATGAAAGCCATCTCTATGAAGTGCAAGACAGAATGTGAAACCAGAAGTAGCCCAAGCGTGTACTGGCTGTTTCAGAGTGTTTGGTATTAAAGCACTGATAGTAACAAGGACTATAAATGTATAAAAAGTTGCTTCTTTTCAATGTTCTAAAGAATAACTGAAGAATCAGTTTATTCTGCATCCTTGACTTCAGTCATGCTTGCGCAGGGACTGAAGGGAAAAAAAGACATTTTATTATGTGTATTATTTTTATAAGCAAACCTCCCAAAAGCTACACGGATACTGGCAGGTGTTCTCTAGGCTATTCTCCTTGGTTTATTTATTCAGCAGGAAGAGCAGTGGGAGAATGTGTGTGATTGGAAAGCTAAGAAAGTTGTGTGACTGTCCAACCAATCTCTGATATCTGTACATGGCTGATTCTGTGTTGTTCTTTTATGAGCACCCTACAACTCTATGCTAGTCAGAACTTGCTCACTCTACATACTTAAATGTGTTAGTGAAATCCCGATCTGTATTGAAGCCAATGAGAATTCTGCCATGGAGTCAGTAGTTCAACCAATAGGATTTAAAACTCTGATTATTTTTTCTTGACAAACAAAAAGCTTCACTAAAAGCTAAATCAAGATTTACTGAACGAATGTTTAAAATGTTTCTCTACCTTTAGATAGATAATACTTATAACAAAAGAAGTTCTTCCATGAAAATCTACACTGCAAAACTTTCTGTGCTATTAGACACTCTTAAGTAGGAGGAAAAAAAAGAATGATCATTATTATTAGTGAGTTTGGGAGTATCCCTAGAATTTGGGACTAGGAAGCAAGGTCCTTGAGCCAGCATAGAATCACAGAATGGCTCGGCTTGGAAGGGACCTCAAGGATCATCTTGTTCCAACCCCCCCACAACAGGCAGGGTTGCCAGCTACTAGATCAAGTACTAGATCAGATTGCCCAGGGCCCCATCCAACCTGGCATTAAGAACCTCCAGGGACAGGGCACTATTACTCTCTCAGTAAAAAAACTTCCCCATGACATCTAGTCTAAATCTCCCCTCCTTTAGTTTAAAACCATCTCCCCTTGTCCTATCACTAGCCTGGTAAAAAGTTGATTTCCCTCATGTTTATAGACTCCTTTATAAACTAAGCATGTCCTTCTCCATGTGATTACAAAGGAAGTGTTTGTATTCATAACTACATGCATAAGTAATTATAGGATTAGGAACTGTGCGAGCTGAACTCTAGTTTGGGGAAATACATTAGTTTCTCAACATACTTTAATACAGCAAAGAGAGGTCTGACATATTCAAAGAAAAGAAGCTGTCAGGCAAAATAGTCATGTTTCTAACATCTTATTAAAATAAAATGTATGAATAGGGATGATCTGTTTTCAAAACCACAGTTGGCACTCTGTAAGCCCATACCACAGGGGATACTGTCATAGTAACAGCAGTGAAGGAACACTGAAGCCTGTAGCTAAAACCTGATTCTTCCCTTGCTAAGAACAGTATCAAAAGGCAATGGCTGTCACAGAAACAAAAGAAATGCAAACGGATGTTTAGAAACGTGTGTTACATGAGTGAGCAGTGAAAATACTCTCTTAAGTAATCCTGAACAGAGTGATTTTATACAACATGTTGTTAGGCTTCCATGTTCTTCCAAATGCACGCTTCCAGCACTTTGGATTTCAGCAGTGAATGTTACTTCACTGTTAATCTTGAGAAAGACAAGGCTTGAGATACAATATTACTTTTGATGGATAAATTACCTCTGATACTGTTCATCGGCAGTACAAATTCACAGTACAAATGAGCAGTCACAGTTGCTCTTCAAAGTCTTTTTTCCTTTAATCTGGTACCATTTGGTCTGTCTTAAATACAATCCCGCAGTTTCTGATTAATTACTTCATCACTTTTGCCCCTTCAGTGATCTACTCCTAAATATTCCATTGCTTGTGAAACAGGTTTCAAGCAGCATTTGAACAATGACTCATAATAGTATCTAGTGTTCTGAGTGAGAGTAAACAGAAATGGATAAACAGTAAGGGGCAAGAAGCGTCCTTGTACACTCAGTGCTTAATTTCTGTGTACATATTACACTTGCTGTCCTCACTGGGTTTTTCTCAGTGGGTTCAGTGCTAATCTTGCTGGCATGCTGGGCAGGAAAGCAAGGAACAGGACAACTCACAAATGTAAATTCGACATGTTGTTTCTTTGCCAGACCACCTCCTGAGGGATTTCAGGTATTAGCGCCGCTAAGAGTCAGGATAACTCACGCTGAGGTTGTGCATTTTGCTTGTGCACGGTGGCAGAGGCATCAAGCTCTGGAGCTGTAGATGCTGCCTGCCTGGGCCCCATGAGCATCCACATCATCTCCCAGTCCCACTGGGGCAGAAGCAGAGCAGTAGCTTTGGGGTCTGTCCTAGACAATTGGAGAGAGGTGGTTCCTCTCCTAGGTAAAGGGGCAGGCTGGTGTGCAGGACTGCAAAGCAGTCTGCAATTGATAGCACAATTTGGGAGCCTTGTGCACACTGGGAAGCAAATAAGATTGAGTGGAGTCATAGAATCACTCAGGTTGGAAAAGACCTTAAAGATCATCAAGTCCAACCACAACCTAACCATAGTACCCTAACTAACAACCCTCCACTAAATCATGTCCCTGAGCACCACATCCAAATTGTTTTTGAACACATCCAGGTGACTCAACCACCTCCCTGGGGAACCTATTCCAGTGCTTAATAACCTTTTCTGTAAAGAAGTGTTTCCTAATATCCACCCTAAACTGACCCTGGCACAACTTGAGGCCATTTCCCCTCGTCCTGTCACCTGCCACCAGTGAGAAGAGACTTGCCCCGCTCTCACTGTAAGCACCTTTCAGATACTGGAAGACAGCAATAAGGTCTCCCATCAGTCTCCTCTTCCCCAGACTAAACAGCCCCAGTTCCTTCAGTCTCTCCTCATAGTGCATATTCTCCAAGCCCCAAGTACTGTGATCCCAGTTAAAATGCAGGGAACTGAGATAAAAGACATACTGTAGAGGCATGCCAGTTCACTCAGTCAGTATTGCTTGCATGAAGGCTCTGATTTATAACAGTAGCACTGCAGACGATTGACAGTCAGCAAATGTGCTTTTCTTTCTGGAAGAGCATTAAAGAGTTCAACAGGAGCACTGTTTCCAGAACAACGTACTGCTGCACAGAGCTCCATCCAGTGCAGCCTGCAGCTTCCCAGCTGATAATCTCAGCAGGTTTTCAGCCTCCAGCTGGAAATGTCTGAATAACCTACAAATTGTTGTCCAGCCTGTTTTAAAACATTGGGATGTAAACCTTAAGAAACATCATTTCGTGTTTCAGGTTTTTAGTGGTTTTTTTAAGCTTTTACAATGCCAAGTGAATTTTAACCAGTGCAGATCTACCTTTGTACTGCAAAACCCTTCGTGAAAGTAAATAATATGCTGACAAATACAATACATTAGTTAGAGCCTGAAAGAAGATTCCTTGGTGAACAATTACTGCAAAGTAAATGTAATCTTTATCTTTTAACATAAGTCGAGCAAAACTCTCTCAGCTGTGCTTGTTTGCCCGGTCATTTTGTTTGTAAGATACCATTCATTCTTCACTGTCATATGCTAGAGAAAAAAAACAACCAGGAATGAATTCAGATCCTATCAAGGGATCACAGTCTCATCAGTGCAATGAGGAAGTGCATGTCACTGGGGAACACGTACTGCTCAATGTGTGCTGTAACCCTCAGTCACATGTGGGGGAACTTCCCCTTCCTGTGAAATTCACAGCTGTTCTGCAGCATATTTTCACTACTAAGCCAGTCCTGTCTGCTACCCTCTGCCCTACAGTAATCCCAAATGCTTTGCAGTGAGGCTGGAAAGAAAGCATAACCATGGGATGAAACTCTCAATAGCACTTTTATACTTTCTCTTTAACTGAATAAAAAAAAAGAAGTGAAGGTGTGATTGTAGCACAGCTGAAGATGCTTACATTAGTTTTACTCCAAATTAACAATAAAAAATGCCATCAGTCACCACATTCAGTCATTTATTCCTTCTCATTGACCCTTCTCCTGACTGTCAACCTCCACAGGCATCTGTGCTGCCACGTCTTCCCATGTCCCATTGGATACCAAGGAAAAACTTCTTTACAGAAAGGATTGCTATGCACTGGAATAGGCTCCCCAGGGAGGTGGTTGAGACACCATCCCTGGATGTGTTTAAAATCCGTGTGGATGTGGTGCTTAGGGTCATGATTTAGTGGAGTGTTGTTAGGGTACTATGGTTAGATTGCAGTTGGACTTGATGATCTTTAAGGTCTTTTCCAACCTCAGCAATTCTATGATTCTACATCACCTCCGTCTTCTGCCTCCTCTTTAGAGTGTCCTCATTAACCAGACACACAGCAACCTCAACTGGAATGGCATGCTTTGAAAGATGGTAGGCAGCAGGTCAAAGGCTTCTTAAGTGATCACTTGGACAGTTTTATTCCTCCCATAAAGTTGTGTTTATGTGCTTTAGCTGAATTTTAACCACAACCACAGTGTGACAGGTTGGCAGCATATTTCACTATTAACAGATGTTACCCTCCTGGGATAGAGTGGAGCAATACTGGGAAGTGTTCCTTCTGTTTTGCAATCTTTTCCGAAGACTATAAGTTTTCAGTGCATGCCAGCTGGGTGGGACGCAGTCCTCTCTCTATGCCATTACACATGAAGACTAGATGACAGCCACTCACTGAAGCTCAGGGTTTCACCTGGCTATGAGGGTCTAAAGAGCAAAGACCTGTGGCAAACACTCAATTCCTAAAAGTTTGTCTGAAGAAGAGACCTGAGCTAATCCTTGCTACCTTAGCATTGATTCCTTTTGAGTAAAGCCAAACCCCAGGAATGAGTCCAGCTTGGACCCTACTGCATACACTGTCTGTACAGGGAGAAAACTCACATTGGGAGGCTGCCTGTTCACATACTAGTTTCAATCTTAGGTTTTGGTAGATCTATTCATTTTTTTTTCAATATATTCTGTTCCAAATTCCCTACCGCAGATGTATTGGTTTTCACATGAGTTCCAAAGCTTGCTCCATCTGTCTGGTTTTAGTTAGGGAGAGGACAAGCAGAACTTGTAGATCATGGAAGCCGAATTCTTTGTTTTGGCTATTCCCAGGTGGAATCGGGACCATGGGATTTGGGATGGGTGTCTCTGATAGGTCTGAATACCAGGTAGAATGAGCTTATTATGATAGTGCTCGTCTGAATCGTTAATTTATTTATTTTATCCCTGAAGATGAAAACCGTGTAACAGAATATATAAAAAAGCATATAAAGTATGAAACAAAAGAACCAAATTTTGGAGACCTCAATTTGTACATTTCTGGCATCCTATCAGTGCATACCACGCATGTCATGCCTTAGAAACGGGATTTGCACATTACTGAAGGCACAATGTGATCTTCTGTGGCCATTTTTGCCAGATGTCACGGTTTCACGCAGCAAAATTTAAAAATAGAATTTCCAAATAGAAAGTAAACTGTGCAACGTGTTGGCAAAACAAAACTTAAGAGCACAGATACATTCTGTTAGAGCCGGAAAAGGAGCTTTCTAGTTTAAGGGAGGACAACCAGTATGGGAAATGCTGATTATCTGTTTTCTGCAAGTCATTCTTTAGTTAGTTTTAGCAGTACACCGGGTTGTGCAATTGAACTCATCTCTGTAGTTTTCTGCTTTGGTTTTACCCTGAAATCCATTTTCTCTGTATTCAGCATTTCTAATTCTCTGGCACTGCCTTACAGTGATATCTAGGGGGCTGTAGGTCACTGCTGAAAAATAAGTGATAAGAGCAGTCTGGTTCTAAATGAAGTGCTCAAACTCATTGATAACAGTGCCCCAAGCACCTACTTTGGGTTTCTGAGGAGCTCACTTAGCTCCAACGTTTGTATGTGAAGCCCAAGGAACTGTCAACATGGTTTTTACTTAGTTATTTTTGGCAGCAGATTTTCATAATCATAATAAGGCAAAGACATTCTTTGTTTCATGCACAGTTGTGTTAACTCAGCCTCAATACTAGTATTTGTCTATTTATCATCATTATTATTTTGCAATAGGTTTCTTTTAAAGCAGCAGTATTCAGCTTGTAGCAACTGACTGAACTTGAAGCTTTGGTTAAGTTCTGTGACATCCTGATGAAGCTGTGGCACGCAGACAGGGAAGAAAATGGCAACTTCTAGCAAAGATAGATAATACCTGTATTTTCCCTAGCAACCAATTACAGTGAGTGAAAATGCCATGCAGAAACACAGTACAGATGTCACCAGATCACAGCAGCAGTGATAGAAACAGACTTCCCAAAACTGGGAGAAGATGCTGAATGTCAGCTTTTAAGACAATCCCAGCTAATACTGCACCTAATGGAACACTGAAATGAAGCCTGATAGAATTTCCCTTGCCAGTTCTGTGGCACATTGTAGTGTTTTAGGAATGTTCTTCCTTCAGAATGAAGAAACTATTTCATCTGCTTATTTTGGGGCAGGAGAAAAAAGATTTCAGCTTGGAACTCTTTGAATGCCAGAAAGGAAAAAAAAATATCTTGTGTATTCACAGCAGATTTTGTTCCCAGTACTGCAGGATACTGAGAAACTCAATTTACTAAACACAAGAGAACTACAGTGCAGATCAGTGCTCTTGATTTCAGCTGGCTAATAGAGTGGGCACCATGTTCAGTCACACACACAGTGTAGTTTGGGAGAAGTCAGTGAGTTTCACTGTTGCCAACTCAATCTAATGGGAATGGCAGGACTCCTGGTGCAGGTTTCTACTGCTAGAAATCGAAAGAAAAACCTTAAAGGCCTATCAACAAAACCATTTTTGTTTAAATTAGCACAATTTAAAGATGTCTGAATGGTTCTAACAGTAACAGTTTACAATTCCAAGTGTATATGACCACATGACTCCCAAGTCCCTGTCCAGCAGCTTGTCTGCCTGTACCATGAAACCAGGAACTGGAAGGCAGCACTTCTTCCCTTCTAACTTGCTGAGTATTTGCACTGATCATCAAGAGTTAAAGGATGATGCAAATTAATTCCAAACATACAGCTAGAACGCAGAAATAATCCACCCAGTTTGGTGTATGAAAAGGGGGTTGGGGCTGTGGGAGTGGGACGTGGAAAAAGTTCCAGCTGCATGCTAAATCAATAAAGATGCTAAATAAAGACATACGCACCGTCCAGAAAGCAATCTTCACATTATGCTTCCACGCTGCTGCTTGGAGATGAGTTAAAACATCTTATGTTTCAACTGCCTTAGAAAGGCTGAGTAAAATTTTACTCATGTGCTAAAAGATTGGACTGTCACAAGGTGATGGATGGCTTTTCTGTGTTCTCTGTAGGGCATTTCAATACCATAGACTCCAAGTGCTCTTGATTAAAAGGCGACATTCCCATTTAGGGTCCCGTCACTGCCTGAGCTTCAAACCATTATCATTCACCTGCACTGGTGCTTCCAGTGACAAAATACTTACCAAAATGTATAAAATACTAATTACTTTAGTCACTTTGATAGAGGTATAAAACACCCCGAAGCAAAGCTCTATTACATTGTGTGAGGGTTTGAATGCAGAATTAAAAATGCAGCCAAAGGGAGGGTAAGATTTTAATTACATTCCTACCTCTCAAACATTGCTTGGAAAACTAGAAGAAAAAGGCCTGGCAATTCTGTGACACAAGAGCTGCCTTTTACTGGTGCTGTTCACTTAAGAAAATAAAATATCCAGGAAAACTCTTCAAAATGACTGAACTTTCAACGACTGACTAACAGTCTTCAATAAAAGCTTCGATTTCTCCTCAAGAGATTTCAGAAGCCAAAGATATTTTCCCATTTTGAAACTTCCGAACTTGGACAAAGTTTTGTACCTCACAGATATTTTAAGGTAGAAAGAATATTACTGTTTTCTATGGGGAAAAGCCTCAAATAAAATGTAATTGGGACACAACTGTGAATAGCTGCACGCTATCCCAGAAAAGTGTGGCTTAATTTGCATTTGCCACAAAGCTCCCTTTGGCTTAAATAATTGCAAAGGAACTCTCACTTTCAGATTTCACTTTGCAGACTCAAACTATCCCTTGTTTGTAATGTTTGACAGTTTTCTTTATTAGTTGTCTTTATTTCTTTATACTTTAAGGGAATGTATAAACAGGAGGGGGAATGGCTGTTTACAAGGGTGGACAGTGACAGGACAAGGGGGAATGGTTTTAAACTGGGACAGGGGAGGTTTAAGTTAGATAATAGGAGGAAGTTTTTCACTCATAGGGTGGTGATGCACTGGAACAGGTTGCCCAAGGAGGCTGTGGATGCCCCATCCCAGGAGGCATTCAAGGCCAGGCTGGATGTGGCTCTGGGCAGCCTGGTCTGGTGGCTGGCGACCCTGCACACAGCAGGAGGTTAAAACTACACGATCACTGTGGTTCTTTTCAACCCAGGCAATTCTATGATTCTATGATATGATTGTATGATTATTAAGAAAAATGTATCTTAGACAAAATTATGAGCTGAATGGCATGCTGAAGCAGCTTTGGAGCTAAAATGTTAGTGTACATAGAATGAAAAAGCATGTTAATTCATGCTTTCTCCAAGAGTAAACATAACTGAGCCCAGCTAACAGAATATTTTGATTCCTCACAAGTAAGAAATATAAACTGATGGGGCCTCGTGTCTAAAAATGTATGGAAATAATAGAGTAGCAAGAAAGACTAGAGTTAATCACAATTGATTTTTTTTTTATTATTAAAACTGCCTGTACCTTCCTTTCTCTATTAGAAAAAAATAAGTTCGGTCAAGGAGTTTGGCTCAACTGCATGATAAAGTTTTCAGTACTTCATTTGCTACAGAACAGCTAACGCCAAAGCACTTCGGGGGAATAAAATGGAGGATTACAACAGCTGATGTGCTTTTCTCACTGTAATACTGCTCAGGAAGCATATCAAAATCCCTCTGTCAAACAACAGACTTTGGTCTCAAGTTTGGAGTAGAATCCATGTCCATGCACTGACCTGCGCCTGAATCAGAGACAAGGAAAGTAAAGAGATACCAGCTCCTACAGCTGACAAGAAAGCAATTGCATTCTGTAAAAAATACTCCCTTTCCTGATTTTAGTTTGTTCTGTAAATCATTATCTATTTTGACAGGAAAAAAGTTTGAGTATTCTCTTTGAGGAAGGGCATTGTTTCAAGCAAGGACAGGTGCATCCATCTTCCAGAGTTCTTACCTATTTTTCTTAGGCAAAATAGATAAGTGTCAATTAGAATACTCTAATTTTATATCCATAAGTTGTGGACTAACTGATAAACTGGTACAGACAACAAAACTTTATGTTTTTATCCCCTTTTTTTTTTTTACGACTTGTAGGCCCTCTTTGTGTCTGTCTTAATTGTCACTTGAAGTATATAAAAGTTCTCACTTTATTTCTACTGTATTTCTGCTAACTGTACTTCCTGCTGTCACAATGCATGAGGAGATCTCACCCATCTTACTGCAACCACTTCAGTCTAAAGTTACTTGCATGAGATTTTTTCATTTATATCTAGGTATTTAAGACTTATATCGAAACATGATGTCAGAAAGGCAAATGTTAGGTAGAATCATACAATTATTAAGGTCGGAAAAGACCATTAAGATCATCTAGTATGATCATAAAGGTACAGTGGCATGTGAAATAATTCACTTCTAAAGCAATTTAAAACATCTCTGAACACACAAGAAGTGACTTTCTTGTAGTGAGGGGCCCAAAACTGAACACATGTACAACCTCACCAGCACCGAGTATAGGGGATGATCCTCTCCTTGCTCCTGTTGGCAAAACTATTTCTGATATAAGCCAGGATGTTACTGGCCTTCTTGGCCATCTGGACACACTGCTGGCTCATGTTCAGATCAGAATCAACTAATATCACCAGGTCCATTGCCTTTCCACAGTCTTGCAGCCACTCTGCTCCAAGTCTGTAGTGTTGCCTGGGGTTATTGTAGCTGAAATGCAGGACCCAACACTTGGTACTGTTGAACTTCATCCCATTGGCCTCAGCCCAGCTGAGATCCCCTGTAGCACCTTCTTCAAAGAGCAGTAACTGTGTTTCATGCTCCAAAGGTCTAACAACCTCAACACCAAGCAGTCCTGCTCTGAATAGCAGTCTCCCATGCTTAAGCAAAACTGTAGATGATTTATCCTACGAATACATGCATTTAATTGGATAATGACAGAAATAGTGATGACTGCACCAGAACAGACAGTATATGGCAGATTTTAACTCCAATGAAAAGGTGATACAGGTATCTATTATATGCTATTCTGAGACTACTCAGGAAAAAGGGAGGAGAGTACAATGCTAATTTCAGAGCAAGTTTCTGAAATGTTTCTGCAGAAATATTTCTACAAGCCTGTGGCTGTTTGCTCAGTTGTGTAATTCTGTGGCAGTAGAAGTCACCTTGTTGTTCTATGTTGTTATATATTGGAGATGAAGAACCATGGTACATCCTGAAAGGGCCAAGCAGTTTAGTGCTTTGCATATAAACTTGTATCCTGACTGCTTATTTTGCTGGATTTAAAGCAAAACAGAACTGTTACAAGACTTGGCTTTACCACTACACTGTAATTAGTGAGCACATTAGTATCACATCCATTATCACCAGTGAGAGAGAAAAACAGTTTTTAGTATTTTCTGATGGGTTTAACAGGGTTTTTTAAGAAGTTTTCTACAATCAGTGATCTAGCAAATAAACAACAACAAAAAAAACCCCTCTTTTGGACAGACAGACAGAAGGAGGAGAAAAGGATATTTCTACGGCTGCAACAAAAACCAATTCTGGCTGCTACAAACTGGATGTAGCAAAAATTAAAGGCAAACTTCTGATCAATGGAGAATATTGAAGAATGCTCATTTGAAACTCAAATGAACACTGCTAGATCTAGACTAAGTAAATAAAGGTAATTAACTTAAGGAATAAGGACTTTCATAGCTGACAACCTCAGACCAGGGCTAAGGGGCCTGAACGTGCTGCGAGCATGTCAAGGTGTAATGGTGTTTTCCTGTTTTGGTTTCTTGACTTTTAGAGGTAACCTATCTGTAAGAATACTGTGCTGTTCCTCAGAGAGAAAAGCAGTTCTAGCAAAGTATTGTTACAGCAAAGGAAGAATAAGAACAACAAAACATAGTCATTGGGTCTGGGGTTTCATTAAGACACTGTGGGGAAAGTTACAGTACAACTGCAGTACCCAGAGTGGGCTATTAGCGTAGGACTGAATGACCACGGAGAAGATCACAGTATCACAGTCTCATGTGGGTTGGAAGGGACCTTAGAGATCATTGAGTCCAACCCCCCAGGATTCGAGCCTCTGTGTAGCAGAGTGGCACTTCTACCACTTGCGCCACAGGGGGGATTCGAACTCAGGGCCTCCAGTGTTGTAACGCGGCATTCCTACCACTGCGCCACCGGAGGCACACAAAAGAAAAGATGGAGATGGTTTATCACATAAACCAGGTGTGTGAAAGGAGATGCTCGCTGAATCACAGCATGATGAGGCTGGAGGGGCCCTTGGGAGGTGGCCAACCCACCTCCTCCTCTAGGCAGAGTCAGAAATGAACTTGAGCCAGGTGGCATGAGCACCTCCAAGTACAGTGATAGCACAGCTCTCTGGGCTGCCTTCCATGTCTCTAATAAAAAAACCAATATCCTATAAAACAGAAAATACTGTTTTTATTAACAAAAAGCTCTTTTGGTTGTGAGCAGTCATATAACTCACATTAATTACTTCCCTAATTTCTGCATGTTCTATTTCAGCAGTATTTCGCTGTAGTCTTGATGGTTTCTGGGCATAAAGTTTCTAGGCAGAGGGGCTATCTTTTATTAAATACATCTGTTTATCTGGAAAATAAAGACAAGCTTCTGGATGGACTGCGTAACAACTAAAAAGAGAGATTTTTTTAAGTCGCGTAACATACATATGGTTGTACACAGGGTTTTAACTCTCTTCTTCCTCACAGATGACAAGTATTTTCCCAACACTTTCTTCCCTTCCCTGATTAACATCACCTGTGCTCCTGGGCTGCCACTAACCTTTACTCCAAAGATGGTCTAACTGACTACCTAACTACACTCTAAGCAATTGTTCTCAGACTGTAATCAGATTTGGAAGCTGCTGAATCGTTGTATGCTTAGAAGGTCATTTGATTTTACTACCTCTACCACTTTGTTGGTGATATCCATAATTGTATACCTTCTCAAAGTTATACAGGAACTATTACAGGTGTCTCAGCCTTTCCTACCCTTCTTCTCACTCTTTTATTACCTTGGAAATGCATAAATCTGTAGAAGCAGTAAATAAGGCTGTAGCGATATAGCACACAGCACTCATAGAAACACAGGGGCTCCATCTAAGTCTATGCTATAGTTTAATTAGATATTACTCACAAAATGATTTCCTTCTTATCCATTACAAATTTGTCTTGGAATAAGTCATACATTCTTATTACAACATAAATACTTGTTATTAGATGGCATGTCTACCTAGCTTTTTTTTATTAAAAAAACCACAAAAACATTATGAAATACATAAGCAGAAAAAAAAAATACATAAAAGAGGCCATTCTGACAACTCAATACCAGACTATGCAGTCATTCTCTCTGGAACAAACAAAATGTCCATCCTCAGCTGCAGAGGAGGAAACATTTTCATGCCTCTCCCACTGCACCAGACTGGCTCCTGGCCTGGCGGTTAGGGTGTGTGTGTGGAAAAAGGGGCTCTGAGTCCCCTGGGGCAGAGGCAGGAACAGAACTAACTTCATGCAGGGGATCCAGCAAGCAGCTGGAATAACACCTCAAAGGAAAAAAGCAAGTAACAGTGCCCTGAGCGTGACTTCTGTTCTGCTTTTGAATGAAAAGAGGAGAGTAAACTCTACGAAAGGGCTGACAATAGCAGGACACGGGGAAATGGTTTTAAGTTGAAAGAGGGAAGATTTAGGTTGGATGTTAGGGGGAAGTTCTTCACTAGGAGAGTGGTTAGGCCCTGGAACAGGCTGCCCAGGGAGGTTGTGGATGCCCCGTCCTTGGAGGTGTTCAAGGCCAGGTTGGACGGGGCCCTGGGCAACCTGATCTAGTAAAGGTGTATGTTTGGTGGCCCTGCCAGGCAGGGGGGTTGGAACTACATGATCATTGAGGTCCCTTCCAACCCGGGTCATTCTGTGATTCTGTGACTTAATATTGGCCTTTGGAAAGGCAGATGTTCATGGTTCTGAATCCAAGTGGAAAGAGTTGCCTAAATCTTCAGGGAGAAGCAGCATCAGGACCCAGTCCTAGCATTTCCCTCTAGCATATTTTGGTGGCATTCCACATGGATTGCTGGGTGGCACAGAATCACCTCTAAGGGGCTGATAAGCAAGCAGTAAGGCAGCTGAAGCTTTGTCCTCTCTGCTCCTCCATAGGCAAGGGCACAGGATGTGCTAATGAGTCAGATCTTGAACTGCTGCAGTTTCCTCATAGTTTGTTAAGGTAAACTAGTGAAACCTGCAGTTAAGAACCTCCAAGCTCAGGCAACAGTTTCACAGTATCACAGTATCACAGTCTTGTGCAGGTTGGAAGGGACCTTAGAGATCATCGAGTCCAACCCCCGGGATTCAAGCCTCCTGTGTAGCAGAGCGGCACTTCTACCACTTGTGCCAGTTCACTTGTAATGGAGAAGTGTTTTGTTGTTGTTGTTTGTTTGTTTTTCCTGCATTGTCCAACTTCTTCCCCATGTTAACTCCTGCCTAACAGATCCCCTGTGAACCAGTCCAGCTCACCAAGGCAGCAGAGACACAGAGCATATCCTAGGAGAAGGGAAAGTCTGCTAAGTGCTGCTGAGGGCCGGGCAGGCCTGGTGTGAAGCTGGCAAGGCTGTGGGGGTGGGGAGATGTGAAGAAGGCAGAAGGAGACTGGGCCACTCTCCTCTATATCAAGATAAATTACTAGGCTGGTTAACTGTGCCTCCCAAAATTGTAGGTGTGCTTTCCAGGGAGACAAGACGTGCTGTTGATGGATATGAATGCTGCCGTGAGGGCAAGCTATATTTTGCAATGCAGTGTCACGATTTTTATGGCTTTCTACGGCTCTAAGCCAAAATAAACTGACGATGTCTCAATTCAGTGTTCTTGGAATGCTTAAAAATGTGTTCAAAACACTGCCATGCTACCAAATTAATCTCTATATTAGCCTTTCTAATAAAAAATTAATACATTTATATAACTGCATTGCTGTTTGTCTAACTGCACTGCCAATGCACTGCTAAAGCAAGAACTGAAATACTATCTGCCATGAGCATTACACCTCACAAAAACATGAAGAATGGGCTGACAGCTGTTCTAACCTGCACTACTTGGTTAAATTACTCCAAGTTTTCTTTGGTTAACCTGAACCTTGTAATGTGCCGAGTGGCCCCTCAGATTGCCTTTCAGGAGCACTGCCTCTCAGACAAAATGTCACGCTAAAATACACGTGTAAAATGTTGTATAGATTGTTCTTTCTCTTTCAAAAATAATAATAATAATAATCCATTCTGTTTTATCTCCTTGCAATAGAAGCAATGAACCATATTTATGATTTCTTTTAACCTTCTTGTATGCTTATTACCAATCCTGACACTGAGTGCGATCACAGAAAGACTCTCCATTATCTTCTGGCTAAAGGAAAAACTAAAGTTCTCTTGCCAGCATAAAGGGAGATGGGTAAATAACATGACACCAGCACACTGATGCCCACAGTACAAATCAATACCCATATGCTTTTACCTTTCTACAAAAACCCCACATCTGTGTTTATTCTAAATCTTAAATCTAATCCCATTTGGTGGGGGGACCAGTAGTTCTCAGAGTCTGGCATAGATTGGTTTGGAATTCACATGCTGCTATGATTACAGATCTTCTATACCCTTCAGCGTGTGACAAACATTAAGCAAAGTCAATGCTCAGCTCTCGGCTTCGACAGTCTTCCTTTTAATCCAGATTGTTACATAAATCAATCCCCTCTTCTTCTTAAAACGAAGCTGAACATAAAACACGCAGCACTTTAGACACATTTCCCTACAAAATACGCTAATTGTTTTTAATTATTGTTTTTCCTCCTAGGGGACTGCAGGGATTCTGCTGTTTTTAATTGATTTGAGTTCAGATGTGCAACTGACAGAAACCAGTACCTCAGGAGAATCCTGGCTCTCATTAGTGGACAGCCTGAAAACAAGCTGTTTCTTACAAGAGTGCAAAAAACCTCTTAGAAGGGATGCTTCATATTTCAGCTTATCACAGCCTGCTGTATCACACAGACTACCATCTTTGTGGCCATATATATTTAAAAGGGATGTATCTAAGCAATGATCCTATCTGCTTCATTCAGAGACCTGCCAATTCTGGGGATTTTCCATGCTCTGAGTTCTGGTGATGTTGCAGTGTGATGTTTCATTACGATACCCGTCCACGGTACAGCTATCACAACCTGCCCACTGCTGCCTGAACTCTTGTTAGGGCAAGGCAGTACGGATTCAGATGGATGAGTTCATTCTGTAAGAGCCAAGACTCTTGGGTAGAAATGTGAACAAGAACGCAAGTGGCTCAACCTGAACAGCTCACCTCAGGAATTCTTATCAGTACCTAGCAATTGGCTGCTACGTATCCTGATAGCTACTCTTTATCCAATTTAAAGCATTCTTTATCCATTTAAATCAATTTAATTAAGTTTGAGTTGACATCCCTTGGGAGCGGATTATGTCTTTCTTTGTTTGAAGCGAGCAGTAGCTTCAGATTGGGTCCAGTTCAATGGTTAAATTCATGTTTTTTTCTGTTACTGTCATAACCTTAAGGGCTGGGAGGTGTTTAAACAGAAAAAAAAACCACAAAAAACCACAAAAAACCACAAAACAAAAAACTTCACAGCATAATGAAAAGACAGCTTTTTCATAAACTGGCACGTGCATATATACTTATGCCTCCCTTCTACTGTGTTGTATCAGGGTCTTGCTGTCTCTGGGCAAAGGGATCGGAGACAAACACAATTTCTTTCTTAAATTTTCAGCTACGAAAGAAAATTATGCTTTCCTGTTACAGTAAGTCTCATCATGGACAGTATTAGGAAAGTAAGTTTAGTGTTACACTGGTTAGGCCTGTAAAAAAGGTCTGTATTCATAAGCAATTCATTTCTCCCGTCGAATCAGCAAATCATTATTACACTGCCATACTGCAGGAGGTTCTTGTCCCGAAACACAGCGATAGCAGCAGTTTGGTGCAGTGGTTGCAGTCACACTCCCTGATTCTGTGGTTAAACTCATCCTTCCCTAACCTCATTTTTCAGGAAATTAGAGCCAGATCAAATGGACTCTTTAAAACAAAGTTATTTTTAAATTGATTTGATGGCTTCCTACTTACAGTGATAGGCTTGGTAAAACAGCAGAACAGGAGAACTGATTAAATTTACTGATGGTTTGGAGTCCAATTGCACGCTATTTATATCCCCGGGTAAGCTCTCTATTGTTAGCTTCTGAATACATAACAGCAGCCATGCTAATATGAACATAGCTAAGTCTTGTGGAGAGTGAAGCTCCTAATCAGGTGATCTTCAGGTGACAATGTTGTCATGGTTTAATAATTTTGCTATCAGTATTCCACATCATAACATCATATAAAGCATGAATAATTTTACTGAATATGCAACTTACAGAAGAAGACTACATCTCCCAGAGAACATCACGGTCAGAGATGGGTCACGGGACCTGGACACTATATTATCTCACTTGCAGGCTAGACTGACGTCTTTTGAGTTCTGGCGTTCAGGGGAGTGTGTGGGAGCCTTCACCATTTCGCCTAGAGTTTACAGTAGGCCTCTCGGTTTTGGGACTCATTCTCTCTCCTATTTTGCTTGATTCGTTAGCTTAATTTCAATTATATTATATTATGTTGTGTTATCCTGTATTTCGATATAGTATTAAGTAAATAAGTGTACCTCCTTAGATTGTTGCCGCTGTTTTCTTTTCCTAATTAACTTTTCCTTTCAGCCTAGCGGCCCTGTGGAGCCCGTGGCCCCCCGTCACGGACGCAGGTAGATTTTCATTTAAACCATGACAAATGTAAAATACCATCATCCAGTTACATTTTACATTAAAAAATGGAGTTCTAAGCTTATCTTAGAACTGCTCTTTTTGTTTTAAGGCTGCACATTAGAGGAGCTTATTTAAGAGAACCTTACACCGTTCTGAGTTTTGTATTTTCTAACATCAGTGCAGAGCTCCTGTTTTGGAGCACAGAATGAGAAAAAGGGAAGACACTGTGAAATATATATATGAGAAACACTTACGTAAAATGGTTTCCAGTAGCAGTGCTGCAATATTCGCAGAGATAAAATCAATGTGTTTAATCTTGGAAGTAACTCAGAAATACCACTCAAGTCTTGCAGAGGAATTAAGTTCAATTGTTACTTTCAAAACTGTACCAAAACTTGCTACAGAGTTGGGGAGAGGAAGCAGGAGAGTTCTTGATGTAAGACATAGAGATTTTGGAAAGGGTCCAGAGGAGGGCCATGAAGATCATCAGGGGGCTGGAGCACCTCCCCTATGAGGACAGGCTGTGGGAGTTGGGTTTGTTCAGCCTGGAGAAGAGAAGGTTGCGGGGTGACCTCATTGCAGCCTTTCAATACCTGAAGGGAACTTACTCCCAGGAGGGGAGTAAACTCTTCGAAAGGGCTGACAATAGCAGGACTAGGGGAAATGGTTTTAAGTTGAAAGAGGGAAGATTTAGGTTGGATGTTAGGGGGAAGTTCTTCACTAGGAGAGTGGTTAGGCCCTGGAACAGGCTGCCCAGGGAGGTTGTGGATGCCCCGTCCTTGGAGGTGTTCAAGACCAGGTTGGACGGGGCCCTGGGCAACCTGATCTAGTAAAGGTGTACGTTTGGTGGCCCTGCCAGGCAGGGGGGTTGGAACTACATGATCCTTGAGGTCCCTTCCAACCCGGGTCATTCTGTGATTCTGTGATGTATTCCTGCAGTTTAAGAAGCAGCTTATGTCCATTCAAAACGTGAGACCTACTTTGATATCTTCCTCCAAGTGAGGCATTTACTGCGCTTCATCACTCATGTATGAAGTTGTTTCACAAGCGTGTAAGCAAATATGCATTTACCACATTTAGCGCATCTTCTTTCTTTGTCCTCTGACTAAATTATTTCCAAGTCCCTCTCTTATCTTAATGCAAATTCTGCCTTTGAAGCTTGTTAGCTGTCAGGTGCAAGCATTTTGGCTCACTGGTCGCATCTTAACACAGAATAAACTCTTTTAGATGCTTCCTGTTGCTCTAACCTTATGTGAAAATACTGCTGTGAACATTAAGGCAGAGGAATTAGTGGCATTTTTTAGATCAGTGTGGAAGATACTCATTCTACCCCAGGTAAAGTAATAGTAATTAAAAGGACAAGAGATCTGGAGACAAGTCTGCCCATGAGCTTTTGTTACTTCTGTCAGCAGTGGAGCTGAACCAGCAGAGAAGCTATTGGAAATCATTGGGCAAAGACATCTAAGTGAACGGTGCTATGTAAGCCAAAAAACAGCACTGGTTTTCACACTTGAGGTTAATATTTTAATATACATAATAATCCTCAACATTAAAAATCATTTGCTGCAGCAAAGACTGAGGTATTTTTCAGAGGCACAACCACATGGGAGGAATAATTGTGCAAGGCTGATAGAAATGATGTAATCGATCTGCAATAGTGGTTTCCTGTAAACTCATTTTTAATTTTACGTTTGGTAAATACAGGCTTTGTATCCCAAAAGCGTGTGTCTCCTTCTGTAGACGTGACCTACAAGCCCTATGGGCAACGTTCTTCCAAAGCAAACATGACTCAATACCTCTGGGCTGGTAAGTCATACAAACTCCCAAGAATGTTACTTGCTAATGCCTTAAATGTGTATCTTAGAGAAAGTAGTAACTCATGTGCTAGAGCATGTGTCAGAGAAACATCATCAAAATGGGGTTTAAAACATCTGTATGCTGTGTGGTCCTTGTGCATTCTTATATAGTACACACATAGTTAATCTAGCTGATTACAATGCTACTACACTCAAGCAAAATTGTTTTATTTAAAAAATAGCTCATTTTGGGTGATTCTTTGATTTCTACAGTTTTATCACACCAGCATATCCTTCAGTGTGAGCACTATGCTGATAGCTACTTGTGACAAGAAGCTTACGAAAGAAGAGCAAGGTAATCACAGAATCACAGAATGACCCGGGTTGGAAGGGACCTCAAGGATCATGTAGTTCCAACCCCCCTGCCTGGCAGGGCCACCAAACATACACATTTACTAGATCAGGTTGCCCAGGGCCCCGTCCAACCTGGCCTTGAACACCTCCAAGGACGGGGCATCCACAACCTCCCTGGGCAGCCTGTTCCGGGGCCTAACCACTCTCCTAGTGAAGAACTTCCCCCTAACATCCAACCTAAATCTTCCCTCTTTTAACTTTAAACCATTTCCCCGTGTCCTGCTATTGTATTGTAATGCAGAAGTCATGCTGGAAGGAAACAGTTTTGTTTTATTTCAGTGACGGAATCACAGATGTGAGGAAACTCTAAATTGGCAATGTGAAATGTATTTTGAAGTAGGCCATGCAGAAGTTACCAGTTAATGTAAAGGTCAAAAGCATACAATGTACTTTAGAGTACATTAGCAGAGTCCTCAGATCCTAAGCTGACCTTGCAGGTACGAAGAGACCTCTTGGTAGGGATCCTCTTACCTATAGTTTGCTAATTAACCAAGGAAATAATTCACTATTTCCCCATTTGTTTCACAATGTCAGTTTGTTTAAAATAGAAACCATACCATGCTGAGCTAGAGCATGATATATTTGGCACCTGAAAGGCTGAAATGAGGCTGTATAAAGCTGTTGAAAATATCAAAGAGGCTACTTAGGAAACTGAACCGTCAGAAGAGCACCAACTACTACATCCAAACTTGTGCTGCAAGTGGTGTGTGTTAGGGGTGTGTACTTACCAGACAGCTAAATGAAAGATATTATTCATGTGTCATTAGAGATTAACTAACTAGTTAATTAATTAATATATTCAGAAGGCGTTGATCTGCTTAAAACTTGGATAGTTTTAAAACAGAGCTCTAAGTGCTTGTTGACAGGCTGTATTCTGAAGAGCTCAGCAGGCTAGAATTACCGTTTCCTTGTGTCACAGGTTTCCTTATTCAGAAAAAGTACATTACTCAGCAATTAACTATGGACTATGTAAAGCTTCTGGAGTGCACAGATTAAATGAGGTACTGAAGAAGAATGTGCTCAGTGATCAATGTTTCTAACTGAAAAAATGCAAAGTGCCCATTTTCCATTTCATTTCTGTTCAAACTGGCTCACTCCAGAGCTAGTCAGCAACATTGGATGTGATAGCGGGAAGATCAACGAGCTGTTTCTTGTCCCATTTCTTAGGTTAGGCACTTTCTGAGCCTCATTTTTTTTCTTTTCCTTATGGGATTGATCTGAGCTGCTGAAGTCAGTGGATGCGTATGTTGGCTTGAATGAGAAATTACTCCTTTCTCCACTGAAATCTCTGGTGAGAAGAACTGCAAAAAACTATTTATCAAAACTCAGTTAAGGTAGATCATGGTATCTCATAATACTGGAAGATACCTATGGGCTTAAGTTTGATGTGAACTTCAGAGAACAGTTTTAGAGGTTGAAGTACTGGAGAAGATTGTTAAGTATAAAGGATTTTATACATGCACAGAGACACAGAACAGTCTTTTCCATGCTGGAAATCCAGATTCTTATTGCTAACAGACCTTGAAAAAAGTTGTCAAATGCAATCATGCCAGGCAGTAACTCTTCATGGTTGCAGTGCAGTTTGTTAGCTACATTAATCACTGTGGCTCGTACTGCCTCTCCTGGGGATAAGACTGCCAGAAAAGGAAAATAAACTACGTAAATGCCACAGGGAAAAAAAACAAGAGTTACAAGAGCATCATTCAGACCACAGAAAGGTTTCTGTCTGTGCCTCGGCATGAGCACAATGGCTTTCATTTGTCTGGAGAGAATCACAGAATCACAGAACTGTAGTGGTTGGAAGGGACCTCTAG
Source organism: Coturnix japonica (assembly GCF_054131305.1). Lineage (NCBI taxonomy): Eukaryota > Metazoa > Chordata > Aves > Galliformes > Phasianidae > Coturnix > Coturnix japonica. The sequence goes on along the minus strand of NC_140664.1, from coordinate 92,198,287 downwards.
AGATCATTGAGTCCAACCCCCCTGCCAAAGCAGGCTCCCTACACCATGTCACACAGGTAGGCGTCCAGGCGGGTCTTGAATATCTCCAGAGAAGGAGACTCCACCACCTCCCTGGGCAGCCTGTTCCAGTGCTCCGTCACCCTCACCACAAAGAAGTTCTTCCACACATTCGTGCGGAACTTCCTATGCTGTACTTTCATCCCAAGATCTGCAGGAAAATACATGCACGTTTCCCTGATCTGATGGCTTGTGTGAAAATAAGCAACCTAACAGGCCATGCATGCTTTGCAGCTATAGTACTATTATGGTCCGTGAAAGAAGAACCACGTATGGGATGAAATATAAAAGGCAGGCATTTCTTTTTCCAGCCTTTTTTATGCTGGCTAACAAAATCCTTCTAGAAGAAGTAATCCAGATGTCATTGGGAATTGCTTCACTGTGAGGGCGGTGAGGCGCTGGCACAGCTTTACAGAGCAGCTGTGGTGCCCCACCGTTCTCCGCATGCGCGGTGAGTGAGGGAGCGTGGAAAAGGCCGCTGCACATGCGCGCTGCCCGCCCGTATGCATTACCTGCGAGCCGCTCGACGCCGCCACTTTCTTTTTCTTGGTCGGACCGCTGCCGGTTCCCGGGCTCGCCGGGCGCTTCTTGCTACGGGAAGAAGCGCCGGCTGGAGATGAGGTCGCCGCGGGAATCAGGGCCGCCATTTTCCCCCCGGGCCGAGCACTGCAGAGCGCGGCCCCCTCCCCCTCTGTCGGCAGCGCCGCGCAGCCTCAATGAGGCCGCTGCTGCTGGGCGTGCGCATTGGCGGCGCACCCCCACCTCAGGCCGGCTCTGTGAGGGAGGCGGTTAACGGGGGTGGGGCGGGAGGTCCGGGCTGTAACCACCAACGTCGTGAGTGTGTGAGCCCCTGTGGGTCAGCAGCTGTGGGGGAGGCGTTCAGCTCCTCGCCCTGGCCCTGCTGAGAGGCGTTGCAGCCTTTCAATACCTGAAGGGAACTTACTCCCAGGAGGGGAGTAAACTCTTCGAGAGGGCTGACAATAGCAGGACACGAGGAAATGGTTTTAAGTTAAAAGAGGGAAGATTAAGGTTGGATGTTAGGGGGAAGTTCTTCACTAGAAGAGTGGTTCAGCCCTGGAACAGGCTGCCCAGGGAGGTTGTGGATGCCCCGTCCTTGGAGGTGTTCAAGACCAGGTTGGACGGGGCCCTGGGCAACCTGATCTAGTAAATGTGCCAGGCAGGGGGGTTGGACCTACATGATCCTTGAGGTCCCTTCCAGCCCGGGTCATTCTGTGATTCTGTGGCAGAGCTGCCTTATTACCTGCAGGCAGGACTGACTGTGAGGCTCCGTGTGTCAGGAAGGATGCAGTCAGTGGTTTGGGAAGGGCCATAACGATAAAAGGCCGTGTAAGGCCCGGAGGAATGAAGCTGTGGTGTTCAGGGACGTGATGTAGAGGAGGCTTGTTAGGGTAGTATGTTTAGGTTGGGTGACTTGAACTGTGTGCCTAATGTGTAGGGTACAGCACTGTCTGTCTTAAGGCTGCACCAAACAAGGTTACACAAAGTACTTTCAGACCAGGAGAAAGGTTGCTGAGTCTTGAAAATGTCATGCTTTGTTGTTTTTCTTCTGTTTGCATCTAGTTCCCTTCAATTCTCAAACGATGAGCTGCAAGAAACCTTCTGATAAGCACACTGTGTTATTGTCCACCGTATAATCTTTAAATGCAAGTTGCAGATAGCTACGGTTTTTGTTGCGTTTTCCACTTTATAACCACAGATAACAGATAGTGAATGCCTCTCTGAGTAACTCATACTGCTAGAAATGTGCTTGCTCCCAAGCAGGCAGACATGCAGCACAACATCCTGTTGTAATGTGGAGTGCGACTCAGTCCAGCAACTTTTCCTCTCCTTTGGAATCTGGAGTGACTTTGCACTGGAGCTGTGTATTACAACAGATGCATGTTGCTTAGGAGTGCTTTTCCAAGGGCACTGGGAGCCCTCTTATTTCCTATGCTGCTTTGTACTCTACCTCAGGGAACTGGTCAGTGGCAGTAGGTTACAAACAGCTCTCTAGCTGCTCGACAGCCAATAAACTGATTTTTAGCTTATTTTTGCGTTCGTGCACCTGCATTCAAGTTAGTGTTCAACTCACAAGCTTTATTTATTTATTTAGCTATCTCTATGCAACACCTGACCTTTAGTGGCAGCTGTGTGAGACCCAGTGCATGCCCCCTGGAGAGGCGGAGGTCCAAGATGTTGATGCTCAAGCATAAAAATTAGGTCATGTTTATAGACTGCTGTAATGAGTGTAGAGCTTGGTCACAGTAGGGGTGGCGGGCCACGCTGTGTAAAACAAAAGCTATGGAGGTGGCCTAAGAGAGTCGAGAACAAAAGCCTGGGCTTTCAGGCTGCTCTCCAGGCACCTGTGTATGCAGCAGAAAAGCAGGACAAGATTTGCTTTCCAGGAGCATAATCAAGGCTGTATACAACCTCCAAAACCCGTCTTATTCTCATATGTAGTTTCTGTCTTTCTGTCTGAAGCTGTGAGCAGTATTGAAGAGCAGACTGACAGCCATCGTTACATTTGTCTTTACTGTTAATGATTATTCTAGGCTGATGTGTGCTACATGGTTTGCATTTCTTCCTTCTTCAAATACCAGACCTTGTCACATGATGGTGACCGGGCACTGGCAATCGCAAGGGAGTTGTATCCCCTGACAAATCCAAAGCTGCACAGTGTTGGTCTTGTCTTAGTCAGCATTATTTTTGATTCCCAGGGCTGAGTCCCTTCTTTTTCCCATGCACGTGCTGTGTACTCAGCCCCCAGGCATGCACTTCTTAAAAGAAAGCATCATAGGAATGCTCCTACAGAGAGGAGCATCTTTAATGCTCTGTAGAGGAGTTGTTGCACATGAATCATGCAGAGAACTAATGTGCTGCATCAGTGGAAGTTTTTAAATAGTGTGCAGTCAAGCACTTCCTTATCTATGCCCCTTTTTATCAATCAATTTACTAACAACGAAATTAGAAGGCCCATGGGAATCGCAGCAGTACTGAGTGCAGTGCAATTCTACAAGGTACCGAAGGCTGTAAAATCCCAGCAGGCCCTTAACTCATTGGAAGACAGCAATAATGGCAGTGTCATTGTTGAGAATGTCCACAGGGGATGAGTGGTGGAACGGGGGAGCCAGCAGGGCTCTGACATGGTGAGGCTCCCTTCTGCTTAGACCCTGAGTTCCTGCCTGCACACAGCCCTGTGGAAAATGAAGAGTCGCTGTTCTGTGATGACATGCAATGTGTAGCTGGTGTTCCTTCTGCACACTTCAGTGCGTAGTTGTTTTGTCCTGCAGGTGAGGGCTCGCCTGCAGAAGTGCAAATTGTGGTTGCTGGTTTAGCTGAGTGTGACGTGGCTCTTCCTGCTGCTTGCTGTGAGCCTGGCTCAAGGTGAGCACCAGCTCCTGCACTCGTACTGCAAGGGCTGTGTTGTTGTTTGCTGCCTTGCTAATAAGAAAATCAAATCCAGCTCAGCAGTAACCCTGCATGTGAGCAGCTCTCACCTGCCTCTTAGTAATAACTTCAGTGGAGTATAAAGTTTTCTTCTACTTCTTGCAGTAGTATGTGAAGGGAAAAAGAAGGACTTTGGAGCCCTAGAAATTAGGGAAGAAACTCTCAGGCTTTGGGAATCAGGTTTTTTTCCTTTGGAATTTTTTATCCTGTATATTCCCCCACACGCACCTCCCTGCCCTTTGACTTGATGAAAAGTTACTGCAGACAGCTTTCTCCTTGTGGCTTGGGGGATAACCTGTGGTAGTGTTGTGGCACGTGAAGGGTGGTGATGCCTCAGGATTGGACAACTGAAAAATTTCTTCTTAATAATAAGAAGAAAGCAATGAGGGGCAAAAGCTTTAAGAAAACTGAGTTGGGGCAGCCCAGAAGTAGAATGGAGAGCATGGATGTTGTGGTGTAACTTCACTGGAATGGGCTCCTCAGGGAGGTGGTTGAGTCACCATCCTTGGATTTGTGTTAAATACCATTTGGATGTGGTGCTCAGGGATGTGATTTAGCAGAGTGTTGTTAGGGTAGTATGGTCAGGTTGTGGTTAAACTTGATCTTTAAGATCTTTTCCAACCTGAGTGATTCTACGATTCTAAATACCGTCCTCAGATGGCCGCATTCAGGTTGCACAGGAGCAAATGCCTTTGAATTAAGCACCTTAGTACTCTTCTGCTCAACCAAAAGAAGGTGGCCACTTTCTGCAAGTGTTAATTTATTCCGTTCCAAGCTTTAAAATTAGATCTCTTTCAGTAATTAATTTATATCTCACTTGATTGTTTGGCTTGTGACATTCCTACTAGTCTTACTTCTGTACTACTAGAAAAATGAGAGGTTTAAAAGGAAATCATCTGCAGCTTCACTGGTTGAGCCTTCTACATTACATTCTTTTATTTTCTAACCTGCATTTCAATTTGTAAAATTACTAGGTATCCAAAATGGTGATCGTGTGTACATAATCCCTTTGTACGCTACTGAATTAAAAGAAAGGTTTTAAAAAATCTTATACAACCTCCTCCTGCACGTAATTTTGTATCAACAGAATAGCGATAACTTTCCGCTAGATGGGAGCTATTATTTCAAGTTGAATTCACTGTACGAGTTGTGGCAGCTGAGAAATATCAGGTGATTATAGTTCTTTTTCTTTCTTACCATCAATGTCTCCTGGCAACAGCATCACAAAACTTCTCTGTTAATTTATCCATCTTCATTGGCACGGCATAGATGCAGTTTGGGATGTAATTTTTAACTTAAGTTTCAGTTAAATTTTCTGAAAATGTATGGCTTTTTTTTTTTTTTTCCTTTCCTTTTAATGGCGTATATGTGTACTGGGGTGCTTATTTGCATTTTCATAGAGGCTCTGGAAAAAGAAAGGATTGACGTTCTTAGCTTCACCGCTCTATCAGGTAAAAAGCGCTGGATTCCTGTAGGGTACCTTGTGAGGTCTTGTGGCATTTTATACGTTGTTCTTTAAAAGTACTCGGAGGCTTTGATGACTTTTCAGAGCTTGCAGCATGAACTCTTGTGATTTGCATTTGTTCCCTGCAATTTGCAGCTGCAGGGACTGCACTAGCTTTGTTTAAATATAATGCCAAATGCCTTTAAAATAGGCATTTGAACCTTGGATTAAGGACTCTACTTTTGTAATATTAAAGAGCTTTTTCAGCACACATCAAATATCTAACATTCGGTGTAATCTTCCTGTTAGAAGCTTTCAGAAAGCCATTTCTGTATTTGTAGTAATGCAAAAAGAGAAACATGTTCTTTAGAAATGCCTTTTGTGCCATTTTTCCAAGGCCTTCCCAAGATTACCTTTAAATCAGATGAATTTGGTGCATCAGAAATGAGCAATAGGAGATTCAAAATGCCCTTCTATATAGATTTTAGTTGTACTTCATTTGAATTATTATTATTATTTTTTGCTGCTAACTTAGTAAAGTTATTCTGGCTACACCTTTGCCATTTACCAGTGGAGATACGCAAAGTGTGGAATTCTGGCCAAGAATTACACAGAATCACAGAATGACCCGGGTTGGAAGGGACCTCAAGGATCATGTAGTTCCAGCCCCCCTGCCTGGCAGGGCCACCAAACATACACATTTACTAGATCAGGTTGCCCAGGGCCCCGTCCAACCTGGTCTTGAACACCTCCAAGGACGGGGCATCCACAACCTCCCTGGGCAGCCTGTTCCAGGGCCTAACCACTCTCCTAGTGAAGCACTTCCCCCTAACATCCAACCTAAATCTTCCCTCCTTCAATTTGTATGAATTGTATGTGTGCTAGATCTGGCAGGCTTAACTGAAATACTGTGTAGGTAAGATAATTCTAAAGCAAAAGATTACATTGAATGGAGGTTTCACAATGGCAGGGGTAGAAGTCAATGGGAAAAACTGATCTAGTGTTTGGTTTGAAGCACAGTTCTATTTGCTTAGACTGTGCAATAAGGAAACCTGGCATTGTGGAACCCTGTATAATTTACATCCCAGGTAATTATCTATTATGGGATATTTAGCAGATTTTCAATCTGCCTCAAAGAATTTAAAGATTGACTTATCACGTTGGATTAAATCTCATCTTTCTGAGAGTAAAAATTGGTTAGGAGTTTCCTCATTTAGTTTGCATTCAGAAAACATGGTGAGTGTTGTCTGTAGTTGTTGCACGTGAACAAGTTCCTGATTTCTGAAATAGCCAGCCGAGAAAGATAAAAATGATGCTTGTTTGCATAATCTTTAATGCCAGGGCTTGAAAACGCTGCAGGTTTGTGAACTAAAATAATGTGGACTAATTAAGTAATCTGATTTGTGAACGTACGATCTGGACGGGGTGGCAAATAGTTTGCAAGCAATCTGGAGACTGAGTAGAGTCATATAACTAATCCATTAATATTCCTAAATAAAGGATTAATTTACAGCAATATAAATGTCCTCTGGAATTTGTTAACAGAACAGGAGTTGAGGTCGCTGCATAAACTGCTCACAGGAATTAGCATAGGAAGTTCCGCACGAATGTGCGCTAGAACTTCTTTACGGTGAGGGTGACGGAGCACTGGAACAGGCTGCCCATGGAGGTGGTGGAGTCTCCTTCTCTGGAGATATTCAAGACCCGCCTGGACGCCTACCTGTGTGACGTGGTGTAGGGAACCTGCTTTGGCAGGGGGCTGGACTCGATGATCTCTGGAGGTCCCTTCCAGCACCTACAGTTCTGTGATTCTGTGAATTAGTTGCTTGTTAGAGCGAGCCTTCTTGTGTTCTACCACTTCTACTTATTGAGTAGCGCTTGCTTGTGTACCAAATTGGTATACAAGAAAAAACCCACAAAAAAAAACCCAACAACTGAAAGCTGACATACGCTCGATAACATCTTGTTTTGGAGCTTATTTGCTAAGACTCGCTTTTAGTTTTGTTGTTTTTCCAAGTGCAAACTAAGAATTCAGGTGCTAGATAAGCTACTCTCTGGCATGTGCAGAGCTGATGATATTGTACCCAAGGTCTCAGCCAAGGTCTGGGAGAGAGAGAGTCTGCTGAGTGCTGCTGTGCAACCCAGACGATAGGACAGAAAAATAACAACAAAAGAACTTCAAACCTTTTAATTTGCATATGATACCAAGCCTAGAGAAGGCCATAGCTACAGCATTGGGTTAGAATTTATAAGCAATTTAGTTCGGTTGGTTTTGACAAACATAAATTCGTACTTTATTTTTCACTGCCTGTGGTTTAAGAATCTAATCTGTTGATCCTGGGAAATCTGTAGGGTCTGTGTGGGAGGTTAGCAAGAGAAGCTTTTACTGCTTGGAATCAGCCTAATTTCTGTGATATGCCTTTTGGGGAAAAAAAATATGATGTTCCACTAGACAAAAAAAATATATTGGAACTGTATTAATCATGGGCTGGGGGTTAAAATGAGTAGATGAGAGTTGCAATAGAAGGCATCAGAGAGCTTGAGTGAACTAAGCCTGAGCTGAATACGAATCACCAATACTGCAGTGCCTGGAGACAGGCACGTGGCACCAACAGGAAGCCTGCAAGGCACATGCTGTAATCCTTTCACTTGTCAGAGCTTTGGTTAGGCTCAATTTGAATGTTGTGTCTAGCTTTGGGCGTTACACAGCTGGATCCTCTCCAAACCTTTCATATCTTTCTTGAAGAAAGCTGTATAGGCTATTCTTTATAGACTAGCTGCACTCTAAGCATCATTTTTACTGGTAATGACCACACTAGAAGAATCTGTTCTGGTACTTACTGTGATGCAGTCAAGTTGGTAGAGGAACACTGTTATTTATTCATTTTCTTTCAACGAGTGATTGACTGCACTGTAAGAGAGCTTGGATTTTGTTGTTTTTTTTCTTCTAGGTTTTAGTAGGTAAAATCAAATAGACTAGTTCCATTGAAAAGGATCTTCAAAGATCATCTAGTTCACTGACTGACCAGGACGAGCCAAAAGTGTAAGCGTATTAATGTGGGTGTTGTTCAAATTTCTCTTGAGCATGAGGGCACCAGCCAGCTCTCCAGGAAGCTTGCTTCAGTGTTTGACCACCGTTGTGGTAAATGAACGTTTCCTAATGCCCAGCCTGACCCTGCCTGGCAGCTTTATGCCATTCCTGTCCTGCCATCAGTGACCAGGTCACAGTCCAGCACCTCATCCTGCTTCCCTTCAGGGAGCTGCAGAGAGTAATGAGGTCTCTCAGCCTCCTCTCCAGACTGTGCAGCCTGAGTGCCCTCAGCCTCTCCTCATAGGACACGCCTTCCATCTCTGTTACCAGTGTTACTGTCCTCTTCTGTATGCTTTAAAGGACCTTAATATCTCTTTAAAATTGTGGAACTCGGTACTGCACGCAGTAATCCAGGTAGGTTATGCAATTCTAAATACAGTGAGAAAATTGCCTATTTGACCAGCTGGCTATGCTGTGTTTAATGCATCCCAAAATGCGGTTTGCCCTCTTCCCTGCCAGGGCACACTGCTAGCTCGCTGTCACCAGCACCCACCAGTTTCTTTTTGAGTTGTTTCAGCTGTTTTCCTTTGCTGTACTTCCTGCCAGCACTAATTGCCTGGTGCTCCAATCTATCCAGATGACTCTGCAAGGCCTCTCATCCCTCCAGAGAGTCATCAGCACCTCTCAGTTTAATATCAAAAGCAAACTTGTGGAGGATGCATTCCAAGCCTGCGCTAACACGTTGATAAAAATGTGGAGCAGAACTGGACCTAAAAATGAGCCCTGTGGAACACGGCTGGTGACTTGGCCAGCAGTCAGCTGCAACCTCTTTCACTACAGCCCTTTGAGCTCTGCTGTTGGGTCAGTTCACCACCCAGAATAGTGGGCATCTGTCTCATAGTTGGATAATTAGCCCAGAAGAACTCAGAAATACTCCTAGATAAGCTTAGGTCCAAGGATGTAGAAAACCACTGTAAGAAGATGGTCCAAGGAGAACTCTTTCCACATCTGCATAATGAAGAAATAAGGGGATTGATTTTGCAGTATTCAGGCTGTATTACAAGAAGGGTTTTTTTGTTGGTTTTTTTTTCTTTTTTTCAGAGAAGGCCAATTTTGCTTTTTTTTTATAGCTTGCTTTTGAATGTTATAGGAAAAAAAAAGGTGAGACATCTGCCACAGAAGATCAAGCACAAGGGATTCTGCCAAGAGACAGGAGAGCTGATTAGATGACCTCTCAAGAATTTTTTTGGTTCTGGTTTCTGTGATTCTGTCAATTCCATCATTACTCAAAAAATCATGTGCTTTCCCACAAAGGAGGAAGAATGTAAGGCTGGCCATACGGGGTCAGGCTGTTTAACCCAATGCTCCATCCTCAGTAGGAGCTGAAAGCAGATGTGAGGGAAGGCAGTGAATAGGGCAACTACACGGGATGGTGCTTCTTGGTATTCTCCCTGTCCACCTCCACCTGTGAGGCCAGCACTTGGTGATCCAAAGATGATTTCTTGTGCAGTCAGTGGCTATTGGTAGGTTCAGTGTGTTTGACTCTGGTAACCCTTGAACAAGCCACAGCATCCTCCAACCAGAACTTCTTCAAGCTGAATCATGCATGTGAAGACACAACTCATTAGCCTTGTTTGCAGTCTGACTCCTTTATAGCTCTTATCTGATTACTTGTATTTTGGTGTTGTGGGGTTTTTTTTGTGCTGTTTGGAACATTTTCAGCTCTTCAGTGCCTTCTTTGAGTGGGAGGGCACAAAATGTACATGATACATAAAGTGCAGGCAGCCCATAGGTTGCAAGTTGCAAATATTCTCTGTTGTGTTCTCTATTCCTTTCCAATAATTGATTTTTTTCTGTTTGACTGCTTTTGAGCACTAAGCATATGTTTCTGTAATCTGTCTGTCATGACCTCAAGGTCTCTTTTCCTGAATAATAATGGTCAACTCATTGTACGTTCCCAATTTAAATAGCTTTATTCTCCTGTGTATATTTTTATGTTTATAGTGAATTTCCTCTGCTGGTTTATTGCCTAATTACTAAGTCACATGACGTCTGTATGTAGTTCTTCATTATGAGCCTTCACCTTCAATACTTTGAGGAGTGACTGAAGGAACTGGGGCTGCTTAACAGCGGAAAAGGAGGCTGAGGGGAGATTTTATTGTTCTCTTCCAGTATCTGAAAGGTGCTTACAGCGAGAGGGGGGTTGGTTTCTTCTCACTGGTGACAGGTGACAGGACGAGGGGAAATGGCCTCAAATTGTGTCCGTGTCAGTTTAGGTTGGATATCAGGAAAAGCTTCTTTACAGAAAGGGTTGTTAAGCACTGGAATAGGCTCCCCAGGGAATTGGTTGAGTCACCATCCCTGAATGTGTTTAAAAACCATTTGGATGCGGTGCTCAAGGACGTGATTTAGCAGAAGGTTGTTAGGGTAGTATGGTCAGGTTGTGGTTGGACATGATTGTGTGCCCCGGTGGTGCAGTGGTAGGAATGCCGCTTGCAACACCGGGGCCCGGATTCGAATCCCCCCTGTGGCGCAAGTGGTAGAAGTGCCGCTCTGCTACACAGGGGCTCGAATCCCGGGGGTTGGACTCGATGATCTCTAAGGTCCCTTCCAACCTGCACAAGACTATGATACTATGATGTTCTTTAAGGTCTTTTCCAACCTAAGTGATAATATGATTCAAGGATGTACTCTATCAGTTGGTTCTCCACTGTCCATATGCTTTTGGATATCTCCAAAAAATACGGCGGTAATAGTGAATGTGATTCTCTTTTACACAAGAAACTCTATTCTTTTAATCAATTACAGTGTTTAAAATCGAATCCCAGTAGTACTTTCCTAGTTCTGACCCATTGCTTTACTCTGCTTTACAGCGTTCAGAATACAGTGATTTCATCGTTGGTGAAATCATTGGTTTTGGTATACTGAAATGAATGCATTTTACTACCTGAAGAATGATTTCAAGGGAGAACCTCGTTAACAGTATGCTGTTATGTCATGTTATAGAGATAAAAGATTTGCAGATTCATTTGAAGCTTTTCAATAGGCTTGATTAGTATTTAAACAAACCATGTTCTTTATTTCAGCCCTGTTTGGTGTTATATTATTGCTGAGATTATTATAAAAAAGAATAATAATAAAAAAGAAAAGGCCATGTCAGCCTGTTATAATGTCTTCTTTTTTTAATCTTTTAATTTGGAGTTGAATGTGGCTCAGCAAGATTGAGTTTCCAGTCAGAGTTGCGCTCTGCTTGTCACATCAGGAAAGGTCTGAATTCTTATTTGCCCTAGGTGGATATATACAGCCCATGGCAAATAGGGAATTTTGCAAGTGATTTCACAGCATGAGCAAGCTAAGATCTCTTCTCCTGTAATGAAGAGGAGCCCGTCAGTAAAAATGTAATGCTTGTTATTGCATAATTAAAAATGATGCATCTGGGTTCTTCTCAAGGTTTTTCCCCTTCCCCCAGTTCCTTCCTTCCTCCAGCACACGCTTCTGATGTGGAGGTGTGCTGTTTCCTGTAGCAACTATTAAACACAGTTACACACAGAAGATACTGCCTTTATCACTTTTAATCGTTTATGATTGTAAACATTTTCTGTACTATTTTGACCAAATGTAATCATTGAAATTCCTTGTTGGAAAGCTTCTGAGGAATCTGGCTTTTCCACATAAGGAACCAAGAATGCATATGATTATACCTAATAATTTCACCACTGTCAGATTAGATTGATTTTTAGTCACTTTTTGGCAGATTAGATTCAGCTCAGGTGCTCAAAGCGAATGAAGGCGCATTAATCCTCACTGACATTCTGTCTCTCTCAATTAGTGGGTTCTGAGAGATGGTAGATACTGCAAGTTTGGTTGCATGAAGCAGTTTTGTTCTGACACAGACGCTAGTAAAGCTGAGGTTTAGGTTTCCAAAAGCAACCACGAGGAACTTAAGTGTCAGGACTTCCAAAAAAAAATCCTGAAGAAATAAAAGGAATAAAGGATATTTCAGGCAGATGTAAAGGCTGGGTAAAATGATAGCATTTACACTGAGATTTTGGGGGAGACTTGTTTTTAATTAAATCTCTGTAAGATGTAAGCTTTTACTGCACATATCTTTGTGTAATCAAAAAAGGGCTGTCACAGTTTTGCTTAGGCTAAGTGTGAGTTTGCATGGAGAGGTTCCCCTGGTGCTGCAGAGCCTTGTTTGACATGTAGGTGTTCCCATGTAGCGCTGAAGGTCAGGCACTAATTTTTTCAAACTGCATGTGGTCAGGCTGTAATTTTAATTATTTCCAAAGCAGTAGTGCATTAGCATTACAAAAGTGTTGTAGTGAAGGACAAAGTACTGAAAAACGGAGTGCAAATAAATGACACTGCAATGTGTGCGTGTCTTCTGATTTGTCGGAATTAATGCTGGCAAAGCTTTGCTGTAGCTCCAAGTATATGTTTATTGCTTAATTATCTCAGTTTCTGAAGATGCTCATTGCGTAATCTGGGGAAGCAGTAATTGAGTCCATTACTGTGGATAAACAATTGCTAATTTATAGCGCTTCAAATAAAATAATCTTCACTGTAAACAGATGCTACAAAATGTAAAATGTTGATGCTTATCTTACTTTTACCATAACAAAATCTGAATTTTCTTGATTTTCTCAATATGCACTTCACCAACACTTGTTGAAAATTGCTTCTTTTTACTTATTATTTCTTTGACTAAGATGTCTGCTCCAACTGTATTAAAATACTTTTGCTTTTCACACTTGCCTTATTTTTTCTGGTTTGGTTGTTTGTTTAATGTAGATAATAGCTAATGTCAAGAAGCCAGGTCTTTTTAATAACTTAAGAAAACTGGCTTTTGATTAAATGAGAACAATCTGGGATGTAATTTTAGCTGGTGAAGCAATTACGGTGTGGTAGGCATGTAGGCAGTTTTCAGTCTCCTACTTAAAAGATAAAATAGCTTCATTTTGTTTGAGAAATGTTTGGATGAATCTCAGTTTAGTGTTAAAACAAAGAGGAGAAAAACCTTCAGCCTGGTAGGAGCGCCATGTTTGTATCGTGAAGTAATTTGAAAGCATGGTGAGGTGTGGGTCGTACTCTGAAGTAATCCATATAGGAAGCAGATTTTCCCCTCATTGATGGTTATAAATGATCCAGTCATTTAAACTGTGAAACTACCAAGACCCAGCTTACCAGGATTGCCACGGTCCTATCTGGCTGATTTCTGTCCTGGTGAGGCAGGGTTTCTTCGGATTCCTCTGGAAAACAGGAACACTCTTCAGTGACCACTGCAGGAGTGAGAATTCATCCAAAGACAGGAGTTAACTCCACTTAAATAGATGATGTGATGCTAATATTGAAGTTACAAGACTTCTCTTGTGAATGTCTGGTGAGAATGAAGTGGCAAGCTGTGCAAAAGTATTTCTCTCCTCTGACTGCCCACTTGCTTTGATGACTTACCTATGCTTATATGACAAAATATGCTATGCAACACGGATAGACTGGATTTTCGTACATATATAGAGATTTTAACGTGTATTTATTTAACTGGAAGTCACATATATGCACACACAAACATACATATTGAAAGATGAAACTTTATATACATTTATGTAGGTGTGAGTGAGAGCATGTGAAAAGCAATCTGAAGGGCTCTCTTGCTATAGCTGAAATTTTGCTGTTGACTATAATAAGGGTGGGTACACACCTCCTGTTAGGCAGAATTATTCTCCTAGTCTCAAGGGGCAATTTTGTGTCTTATGTCTGCAAAATGAAACCGATCTCACAAATACTTAGCCCAGAAATGTTAATTTAATTTTGGAAGCAGTCCCACTGAATTTTATGATCCCAGAGATGGTAAATTTCTTGGGACTTTTCCTTTTTGCCATATTCAGTGGTAAGCACAATCTCCATTAGCTTTCACATTATCATCTACTGTTACTTATAGCAAAATGCTTTTAGGTTTTGGCTTGAAAATGGTAATTTGAACACATAAGCACAAAAACCATGTGTCAGAAGACAACAATTACATTAGAATTATTGCAATATTACGTCTGAATAATCTGAGTGGGCTTTGTGAAATTTCAAAAGCTCTTTTATTGTTTTTTAGTACCACTGCAGAGCTCATCTGATTTGGCCTGAACAGGAAAAAAATCATACAGCCGTAATGTAAGGGCTGTAGACCAAAGATAGTAAATTCCCCAACCCGCTGATGACCAATGATGGTCAAAGTAAATCCGGCTGCTATGAATGGACAGTAAAGGTAGAGAAATGCAGCTTTTGTCAGCTCCAGAACTGACGGCCAGAGGTATGTGGCCGTTTCCTGTTGGGTTCATCCTAAGTCTATTCAGGTCAACAGCAATCTTCCAGCTGGCTTTACCACCTTTGGATGAGCCTTCTTTTCTACAAGCTTCCCAAATCACATCTGTATTTATTAATAAGCAATACTTGATACGTGATCTCATTGCAAGATAATGGAGACATCCTTTTTTCTTCCCAGATGGTTTCAATTTTTTAGTTTAGGTCAGAGGACAACTCAACCTTGCCCAGAAGAGCATTTACAAACTTCATAAGTACAATGATTTAGCCAGAATGGTATTTCTATTCTGGTGGTGCAAAACCATGATGCACACTGACCAGAGCTCAGCGTGAGGCCTACAATGCATGACCATATCGCTTTAGCAACAGGCTTGGGAAGAATTCTGTGAAGCTGTGCATGCTCTTTAAGATATTTTTATCTTGAGGGTTACTCTGCAAGCATCTCGCCCTCTGATTATTTTCTCAGAAAAAGAGAGGGGGTAGGAAATAGGAGGAAGAGACAGCAGTAATGAATACAAATGTAACCAATAAAACCAAACTTGTCTATTATTGCAATGAGAAAATCAGGTGAGATGAGTTCATTTGTGTATTGGTTTTCACTTCAAAACAATATTTGAAAGGCCCGTTATCTAATGCTTTGGTTTTCATGTTAAAAATATTGTATTCTGGCTCAGCGCTGCTGTCAAGAAGTACAATATGTCCCACCTCATTAAGTATCATCTCTTTCTTCTCCATCTGTCCTGAACAGCAGGAAAACTAGTTTTCAAACAGGAAAATAATCAGTTTTGTACGTTTCGTTTCTTCTTCTCTGTATCTGTGTTCATCTAAAAGTATAATCAAATTTCCAGGGGAGTGCCCCTGAAACGCCACCGCTAATAAAGGCACTGTTGAGAACATCAGGAGCTGTTGTTTGGGATGTAGCAAGGTGAGCAAATGTGAGAAGCGAGAGCCCCAACAGAAGTATAGTGGACGTGTTAGAGAAGGAAAATTTAGTGCATTTACTAATTTAGTACAACTGCAGACTGTGGTTGACCGACATCATAGCTAGAAGAAGTTAAGAAAGAGAGGCATTTCCTCTTCTGTTTGAATGTGTAAAGAGGTGTTCGTTGCCCTTTGCATGTTAGAAGTGCTGTGCTTTGTGCCTTCAAAAACATGCTTTATATAGAAGTAAATAACTGTGCATTAAGAAAGTGAAATGCCCTGGAGGTTACCTAGTTCATTACAAACAGTGCTATTCAGATTAAGGGCCTGACCCACTATAGCCAAAGCGTGTTTGTTTGGCTGAGTAGCTAGTAGCAAATTACAGGTGCTGGCTTTGCTGTAGGAACTAAGGGAAAAGCTACTGCAAGGCCTAGGTAACAGCAAAACCATCAAAACACTGCCCGTATTTTCAAGAAATAGCTTGCATGGCATTCAGCTTTAGGGAATTCTATCGCCCTTCAGGTTAAAGCGAGTTTCCTTATGGGACTTGTATCAATGCCATCTCCTTATTCTTCACAGCAGCCATTCAGGGGTCCTGCAAGAAATCAGTTTTAAGCCTGCATTGTCTTTCTGACAAGTGCTCCCAAAGACTGAATGACGGGCTCTGATTAAACGTTCTGGTTTCAGAAAGACCTCAGATCACGCTGATACTGTTCAGCCGGTTGGAGCAGTGATACTGAATGGATAAAACCATGTAGCTTTAAAAGGTCACTCCTTTGCAGAGACAGAGAGGGTTGCTGTCGGCAGAAGTTGACTGCACACAAGGCTGGAGTCCCACATCAAAGGTGTTGAGTGGAAAATTGTATTTTCAGCTGAGGTAATACCAGAGGATGTGTAGCAGTGTGTAAATGAATATTGTTTGCTATATGAAAGAAGCAGCTTTCTAAAAAGTAAACAAACACAGCTTCAGAGACAAAGCAAACAGGCTATGAGAATTTACTGCCTGTATCCTAAAATACACCTTCAGCTCTGTTGCAGACACAAAAGGTAAGAGAACTCAGCGTGTGACAGAAGAAATAAGCATGCAAATCAATTTGGCAACAAACATCGGTTACCGATCTGCCATTAGGTGATGTTTAACAATCTGAGGGTAATGAAAGCAATTTTCAGAGAGAAAAATTCTGGGCTGTGCATGTGCTGGGGATGATGTCATACAATGAAACAGTAACTGTGCAGACCATAGATGATCTTTTAGCTAGAAAGATTTAACGCTTACTTTGCAAGGCAGGAGTGTGTCCTAGAAGAAATCACTTGTCACTAAGCCATCTCTTTACTTGCAAAAAGATATTTCAAATATAAAACACGTATTACTGTTTAACAGTGATAAGCAGTACTGAAAACGAGAGGCATGCGTAACAAGAGTATGGCTTAGGGAATGGGAATGAGAGGTAAGAGCTTAGATCCTTCTGGCCCTTTGTCACTGCCACACCTCACAGCCTCAAGCTCCCCAGTTTGCCTCCCCATATGCAAGAGTTACCTTGCTTGCATTGCAGGGTGATGTGAAATTAGGTAGGATTCAGCATGGCATCTACTGGCTGTGGTATAAGTGTAGCCATTTGTCTAGCAAGACTGGGACAGAGCTGTGTTAGCAAAATCTGTGAGTCCTTTGGGTAAGAAAGTGCAAGTACTCCCAGCGTGTCATAATGCTCAGATCTTGTGCACACTGAGGTAGTCAGAGGAGGAGCAAGATTTCGTTGAGATGCAAAGGTGCAACCTCCAAACAGTATTTGGGAAATGCCAGTGCTGTGCTTTAGTCCCTGACTTTACTGGCAGCACGTGCCAAGATGCTGTGGCCTAGGGCAGCTGGAAGGCAGATCACAAACCCAGCAGGTACTGCTGTCTTCCATGTCCACCAATGGGCTCTGCGTCATGCTGCTGACTTTCTCAGACCAACAGGCTCCACACAGGTTGTCAGCCCTTCAGGAGGGCTCAGAAAGGAAGCATCATTTCAGAAGGGAAATGCTGCCATTGGCTTTCTTCCATCAGCTCTTTGCCCCAGCGGGCATCAGGGCCCCACAGGGAATGGTGGTATGTGGGCATTGTATTAAGCCCTTTATCTGAGCTCTCTGGAAATACCTACTTATGGAGCTCTCTGCTCACGCACATCTGCTGTTCATGTGCACTTGAAAGCTCATAGGCTTTTGCATGATGGGAAACCGTCTTAGAAATGGCACTCTGGAGGGTTAAGCCTTATTTTAGAACTGGCTGAGGAAAATAAAGTTATGAAAATAGATTCCTATCAAATTAAATACATACATTTACTTTAAGTGCTGCTGTCCTGGTTGTAGAGTATATGCTCTAGCTTTTTCTCATCTGCTCCTAAGGGTATGGCTCACTGCTTGCACAGTCTCTTTGCTTGTTATATTTGATGAAATAATCTTTCTGTGCTGTCCACCTGTGCTAGAATCTCTGAGCATATATCCAAAAAATGATGTGGCTTATTTTAATTTAGCAGCAAAAAGATGTGGTGAAAAGGGAGGGGAGGTTTCTGCGGCTGTGTTGTATAATACAGATGAAAACAGGTTTACTCTTGGATCCACAGCTTTACTACCCAGGCAGAACTATTTGTACCACGTAAAGGAAGGGTTAAAATGTGCAGGCAAGTCACAAGGTGGCAAGGGAGAAGGAGATGGACAGTTCAAGCAGCAATTCCTTATTTTGCCCATTCCAAGTAGCACTGTGTTGGCTGTGGCAGCTGCTGTAGCTAGAGGGCTGAAACAGCTGCTGCCAAGCACTGCCTTGAGGTGCTGCATTTTTTTCTCTAATCCCTCCATGCTGGCCTCGTGCTCAGCTATGGTGCGCTCAGTACTGGTGCAGGGTTTAGGAATCGGATGGTGAGCATTAAAGCAGTTCCAGATGTAGTGATTTATTTTTTTTTTTTTATCCACTTTGTCTAAAATGAGCGCGTTCCTGGAAAGAAAGTGGTAAATGTGCAAATAGCAAAGATCCTCACTGCACAGCATGACAAAAATTTGTACGAATCCCATTACACAAAGGTATGCTGGGTAAAAGGTTTTTTGCTTTGACATTGTGAATTGGAAGGACTTTTAAGAATAAGAGCTGTAAGAATGTTAGACAATTTCATAATACTTGAAAATCGTTAACAAAGAAGTCTGACCAGTCGATTATTCCTTGGTTTTACAGAAAAGCCCCTCTGTACTTCACATGAATTATTTGACTCCATATATGTCATCCAATGGTTCTGGAAATCAAAACCCTAGGGAAAGTCTACAACTTCCTGTAGTCTGGGTGGGATCACAGGGGAGAAGCTGAATTAAGACACAGAGATGATACATGTCTTTTGCTTTTGCCAGCAGCCTGTGTGCTTACAAAGCTCATATGAAGCAATTAAGTGTGGACAGTACATGTCTATTAAACACATACACACATAGAGACCTAGCTAAGAATGATCTGCAAGGTTATTGTCTCTGCAGACCTCTGCAGATCTCATGGAAGAGAAAAGAAGTGAGCTGCAAATCACCTTTGTACTGAAGAGAGAAACTAATCCAAGGTTCATCTGGAAGCAGTCAAAGTGCCACCTTGCATTTGTCCTAGCCCTGGGCACACAGCTTCTAAGGGTGTCAAGGAAAGATATTGAGCTAGAAGAACCTGTGGCCTGACCCAAACCAGCCATTTGTGCAGGTGTAATTCATTTGTAATATCATTTAGATAAGCAATAAACGTAATTAAATAATTGAACTGCACTGGGCGTTGACACTTTAAAGACTTTAACTGGACAATAAAACTGGAATCTACATTATGGGTGCGGTTTTTAGGCTGAACATAATATGTGGAATTGCTAAGCAATGCTCGCTTTACTGTATGAACACCAGACTAATGGGAAAACCTACAGGTACTTACTAAGGGCTTTTTTCTCCTGGAAAGTGAGCAAATAGCATGCTTTTGCCACATCAATCCATTTCCTTCCTTTATCTGCCAATAATTTCTTTGGAAGCTTGTAACTGAGAAGAAATGTTCCCGCTTTCTTCTGCCGTTTGTGCGTCACAACCGTATATATAATAAATAGTGCTTTCCTAACACAACTGTTTGTTAAGTTCCAATATTTGCCTCCACCAGGAACTTGCTGAAGGCAAATGGGCTATTCAGATGTCACTGAAAGCATAATACAGTGATGCAGTGCATCTCTACAGCAATGTATTCAGCATTTTATTCTGGTTAATCTATGGTTGTGTTGAGAAGACAGCACCTCTGTTTTGCAGACCTGCCTTTGGAAAGCTCCCTTCCTCTCCTTTGCTCTTCTGCATACGAGCCTAATTATTGTCAGCACCGTGGAGGTGCCAAGTTAAAGCCCATAGCTGCCTCTTTTGCAGACATTTTTCAGAAGATCCCTATCTCTCTCAAGGAACTGTTTTCAAAGTGGCCTCCAGCACCCCCCAAATAGCCTTGTTTCGTGTTTGGCAAAAACTGGTTTTGCTGACCCACTATGTTAACAGCGCTGGCACATTGTGAAGGATAGACGGAGCCATTTGCGTGAGAAATCTGTTAGGGCTCCTATGTGAAAACATTTAGTATCTTCTCTTGCTTTAATCGCTTACTGTTTTTTAAGCCAATGACCAAAACATCCTGCTGAAACAGGGACACTGGGATCTCATCTGCAGGAAGAATGAACATTGTTAGATAGGCCTTGCTATCATGTAGACTCAACAGTATATCAAGCAAACGTATTATTTGCTGGTTTTATTGTTGTTTTTAAGACTGCTTGAGAAAAGTCGCATTAACCAGGCTTATAAACTTTCTAACGGCTACATAAAATTGTACCTCATCTTTGTTTATCCATAGCATAAAGCTACTCTGATAAAAATAAAATAGAGGCTTCATCTTTTAGAGGTTTACTATACCTTTATGTTGCCCTCAGGCCACTTCTATTTTTCTTGGAAGAAAGCTCATTCATATTTCTCCCAGCATAGGACAAATCAATCCCTTTCACTTTGTAAAGGCTAGAGCTGTTTGTGATAAACCCTCAGCCCTTGAGGTCACGTGTATATTTGAGTGAAATGTGATAGTTATTTTTTCTTTTGTGGCTTAAACATCCACATTTCGTAGTTGTGGATACTCTCATTGGATTAAATGTTTTCTAATATGTTGAAACATTTCATTGTTGTGCCAGGAATATCCTAGAAATACAGCACTCTTATTTCCCTGTAACGCAAACTTCCAAATAACTATCAAAACAAATTATGACATATGGAATAACAACATACTATGTAAGAGTAATGAATATGCTCCAGGTTTAATGTAGATGAAAATGGAAGTACTTCTATACCTGCCAAAACCTTTCAAAAGTGTTTTGAATACTGCTGTTTATATTCTTTGAAATGGAATATCTGGAAGCAAATTTGCTCTTTAGCAGACTTGGTTTAAATCATCCTGGACCTCTGACAAGCAAACTGACAGATACAGCAGCGTGATCTGATGTTGCCCTGAACTTTGTTTTCAATAGAATTAACAGAGGTAAAGACTGAGGATGTGTTTTGATAAACTAACTCCTGATGAGGGACTAACACACTGGAAATGGTGGGCTCCAGTACATCAAATAGGGCACTTGTAGTATGCGGTCAGGATAGATTGTAAGAATACTGAAAAAATGATCAAGACTCACTAACAGCATCCTCGCTTACCAAATGCTTTCCCTAATGGTTCATTGTCTCCTGCAACTCCTGACCTTCCTCTGTGGCACTGTATGTAGTCCAGATGTTAGTAACATAGTGTAGCTGTTATTCTATTTGGACATGGAACCAGATGCAGTAATTTGGGTTGACAACCTGATGGGATATCCATAGGATTAGGCTTACCCAATTCAATGTTGGCAGTCTGGTGTTTTTCCATGCTTAACTTTTTCCCAAGGTATAGGACAGTGTCATACTTCCAGTCCAACACTGGAGAAGGAATGGGTGAAAGAGATGTCTTGCCCCTGATCACCACAGAAAAAGAGCAAAGCACAAAAGAGTTGTTCACTCTTGGGCACAGGGAGTATCTGTGGAAAGTGAACACGCTGCAATTCTTGTACCCTGAGAAATAAGGAGGTGCTCTACCCTCTGCTCCAGGGAGCCAGCACAGATCCCAGACATTTCCTCCTCCCATCCTTACAAGTGAGGTAAGACCAGCTTAAGGGGTGGGGAGGAATCCCCCATCTCTCTCAAGCTGTCCTCAGAAGAGAGTTTTTCCATTTTCATTCCTGTCAAGACAAATTCACCCAATACAGCTGCAGCTCTGTTGGAACAAATTCGTGGTATAGGTGAGGAGTAGAGAGATTACCTGCTCCTGTTTGCTTGGTTTGAGTAAATGAGCTTTAGCTATCTAAATTCATTGCCTGACACTGGAACAAATGGAGGACATAAAACACTTTGTTCTTGCCGGGGCTGGAGGCAAAACAAACAAACAAACAAACAAAAGCAAGTTGCATTAAACTGATAGAAGTTCTTGGACTCTGAAGTAGAAGTCGTGTATGACTGCCTTCTAGTTCAGAAGTGTGACTGTACAGCTGTGGGCAGATGATTGGCTTCTGGGAGGGGGGGGGGTTATTGAGAGCAGCATGTTGAAAAACAGAGAAAAAGGATATGGGGGGATCCCAGCTGACCGTGAGAAATCAAATTGTGCTCTTTAAAAGAAAACTGATTACCAGACATATTAAGCTTTAATCTTATTTGCAGTTAGTAGCCCCAAAGAGAATGCTTTGTTGGAGACCTTCCAAGAACAGCTATTGCAGACAGCTTGTAAAACAAAGACAATCTGATGGAAATAATGCAAATACAGATCGACATTCGCTATAATAAAATTATTTTATGACCCCCTTTGTAACAACCTCAACAATAAACACTAGTTTCTTCATTGGCAATTAGCTCTAGTGGGACAAACACTTCCCCACGGTTGACACGAAGACAGTACTTATGTATTTCTTTCCTTTTCCAGAGATGATTGTATCTGGCATATAAATAGCTTTTTATTCCTATGATTTTCTTTTAAAAACACCATTTAAACACCGAAGGAGTGCAAGATGACCTCCCTTGAATTCACTTTGGCCACCTGCTTGCACTCAGCTCAAATGGAATGCTGCTTCAGTTTGCTGCAGCCAATTGCCCAACCCTGACACTGACCTGCTTCACCCATGGCACACCTTAATCCCAGCGCTGTGAGGATTCTTCAGCGATGCTGCTCATCACTGTTGCCGCCATAACACTTGGTCATGCTCTGTTTCTGTTCACCTTGTAGGTAACCTGAATTTGAGCTCATCTATCCTGACCCTAGCAGCTCCAGGATTTTCCTGGAAAGCTCACAGGCCCCTTTGTTCCCATCAGCCTGTTTTCTATAGCTGTGGGTGGGGTGGAGACCTGCTCAAGTGCCTCTGCCCATTAGTGCTGGCTGCGGTGCAAACTACATGGGAGGTTCTCTCTGCAATATATGGTCTGTCTGTCCCAGATTCAGTCTTTTGTGGTGTTCTGGGCACGTGAGAGGAGTGGCACAGCTTGGCATTAAGCTGACTTGACAAATATCTACTAAAGCCAGAAAAATCTCGTATTATTCTCCCCCAGGCATTGTGCAGTATGGAATTTGAGTCTCATGAAATCAGAAGGATAACATTGGCTACAATTACAAACCATCACAACAATTTTAGAGGTCTGTTTATTTATTCTCGTGACTTGAATATGTACATATTGGAAAAGATCCCTCCAAGAGTGATTTTACAAAGTTGATTTACTAGGGTTCCATAAGCCATAAACTTGACTCGTGATGTACTTCTCTTAATACAAGAGCCATAAACCTAGTCCTTAAATTATAGACTGCATTTTTTGAATGTACGCTTATTCCAAAAATTACATCTTTTTATCTGCATGGTTTATTGAATTTATTTCGCTTCTCAACGTGTCTTTGCCTGTATCTGGAGGTTTCGCATTGACTTTTGCTTCTCATGAAATTGATGACATTTTTGCTAAGTGAATTTCTAAGACTCGGTTGCAGTGCAATAGCATAGATAATCGAGGTGGTATAAAGCCATTCCACAGAGGGATTTGGGATACGTCCTACGGCATCAGCAGCCATCAAGGAACAAGTGTTAAGCTGCTTGCATATGGTAAACTGCTTGCATACAATAAATCATTCTCGCTAAAACTGTGAGCGTAAATTGGAAACACACAGTTTTGGCATAGGAAAGCCTGATACTACTTCTATTATCTGGCTGTGTATAAACACACGCAGACTTGTTTCTTGGCCTATAAATGCTAAATGAGGGCAGCTCTGCAGTTCCTGTGCCGGTGTGCATTACCTCTCTGAGGGAAGTCACCTGTCACAACAACAGTCCCCAGTGAATGTGTCAGCTGAGCACGGCTCCAGTGCTTTGACTGCGTGACTGCAGAAGGAATCTGATTCCACTCACTGAAAGCAAGCACACGCATGAGCACCATGTGGGGCTGGGGCCTACATGAAGAATGCCTCTTTGTATTTCTACACGCAGGTTTCCTCTGTCACCTGACTGCAGTTCCAAGCATTTTACAGAATGCTCTCTAGATAGATGAATAAATGATCATGAGCATGAATGATCAGACTACTTCAGCCACATGCAGCTTGCATGGCTGGCAGCTTCCTCTCCTCAGCAGCCTCACCTGGTGAGGCTGTAGCTGGGGATTAGGCATGTGGCTAATGTTCAGAGTGTGTTCAGAGAAGGGCAATGAAGCTGTGAAGGATCTGGAGCACAAGTTGTATGCTAAGGGAACTGGGAATGTTCATTCTGGAGAAGAGGAAGCTCAGAGGAGACCTTATAGCTCTCTACAGTGACCTGAAGGGAGGTTGTGAAGAGGTGGAGGTCAGCCTCTTCACCCAGGTAGCAGTGATAGGATAAAAGGTAACAGCCATAAGTTGTTCCAGGAGAGGTTCAGGTTGGATATTTGGAGAAATCTCAGAAAGAGCAGTGAGGCAATGGCACAGGCTGCCCAGGCAGGTGGTGAAGTCATCATCACTGGAGATGTTCAAGAACTGTGTGGATGTGGCACTGGTTTGTGGGCACGGTTGGAATAGTCAGTGGACATGGTTGGGATGGGCCTCACCTCGAGTACTGTGTTCAGTTTTGGGCACCTCAGTATAAAAAGGACATGGAGGTACAGGAGCAAGTCCAGAGAAGGGCAACAAGGCTTGTGAAGGGCTTGGAAAATCAGCCCTATAAGAAGAGGCTGAGAGAGCTGTGGCTGTTTAGTCTGGACAAAAGGAGGCTGAGGGGAGACCTTATCGCTCTCTTCCAGTATCTGAAAGGTGCTTACAGTGAGAGTGGAGTGAGTCTCTTCTCACTGGTGACAGGATGAGGGTTGCACCAAGGTAAGTTTAGGTTGGACGTTAGGAAACACTTCTTTACAGAAAGGGTAGTTAGGTACTGGAATAGGCTCCCCAGGAAGGTAGTTGAGTCACCATCCCTGGATGTGTTTAAGAGGCGTTTGGATGTGGTGCTCAGGGATATGATTTAGCAGAGGGTTGTTAGAGTTAAGGTGCTATGGACTTGATGATCTTCGAGGTCTTTTCCAACCTGAGTAATTCTATGATTCTATGATTTGGTCTTTTCCAACTTTTATGATTCTATGATTAAAATGTTCTTAAAATACAGCGTTTCTGCTACGGAATTCATTAGATAGGTTTATAATGAACACAACACAGTTTTTGAGCTCTGTAAACCAAAGCTTTTGGCCTCTGTAAACAAACTCTTTAAAGCTATATGTTATTTCAAAGAGATTTACTCTTCAAGGTAAAACAGAATCACAGAATCACAGAATCACAGAATGACCCGGGTTGGAAGGGACCTCAAGGATCATGTAGCTCCAACCCCCCTGCCTGGCAGGGCCACCAAACATACACATTTACTAGATCAGGTTGCCCAGGGCCCCGTCCAACCTGGCCTTGAACACCTCCAAGGACGGGGCATCCACAACCTCCCTGGGCAGCCTGTTCCAGGGCCTAACCACTCTCCTAGTGAAGAACTTCCCCCTAACATCCAACCTAAATCTTCCCTCTTTTAACTTAAAACCATTTCCCATTACTATTTCCCAATTACTGTTTTTCCTTCATGAAATTTCCTTCACGAAAACTTCATTTGCTAGTCACGCTTTCCAAAGAGAGCTTATAAACTTTGATCTTTAACCTTAAAAAAGCTGAATTTAAGAGCAGGGAAGGATAAAGCAGCCCCCAGAACTCAAACGTTAAAGAATGTTCCTCAGTTGGTTTCTGGAGCAGCTTTATGAAATACTCATGCTATAAAGCATTATTACAGGATGCACAGCGGGCCCCGTACCCACAGGGGTTCCTCACTGCTCACCGTGGATGCAATGGGATGCTTTGGTTTGCTGACGGATCTCAGGTGACAGCTGGGATCCGACACGCAGCGCTCAGCAAACGGCGTGGGCAAAGCCTTTGGGAGACACCTCCGCCCTCGCACCTCGGCACAACGCGGATGCCCGTGGAAAGCCGAGCACCCCGCCGGCATCCCCGCGCCACATCCGGGCTCCGGCGGGGCGGGGCGGGCGCTCGGGCTCCACCTAGGGGGCGCGGGCGTGCAGGAGGCCGGGGCCGCCCCCGCCCCTTCCCCTGCGCCCGCCCCCGCGCTGGCGATGGAGACGCGGCGCTGAGCGGGGCTCGGGCGGTAGCGGCGCTGAGCGGGAGAGCGGCCGGTAGAGGCGCGGCCGGAGGCGCCGCCGCCGGTATCGCGGAGGACGGGGGATGCGGAGCGGGAGCGCGGCGGCGGCGGGCTCCGAGGCGCCGAGCGAAGCGGCGGCTGCTCCGCGGTGCTCCGCGTGACTGAACCCCGAGCGCGGCCGCCGGCGGCCGCAGGAAGAGGGGGCCGAGGCGGCGGCGGCCGGCGGCGCTCCGTGCCCGGCGGTGCCCCGGCCGTAGCGGCCGCCGCCCGGCGAGCTCCCGGCCGCGCGACGGCGGCGAGGCCGGCCGCGAATCGACTCGCTGCGAGGCGGCGGCGGCGAGCGGGCGCCGGGCGGCTCGTCCCTCCCGCCGCCGCCGGCGTCGCCCGAGGATTCGCCCCGCGGGACTCTGCCCCGGGCGGCCGGTGACAGCGGGGCCGGGGCAGCCCCGCCGCCGCCCTCGGTCTCCCGCCGGCCCCGAAGCGTCACCGAGGTGAGTGCGGGCGGTGGGCGCCGCGGGTTCCGCTTTCCGGCCCGCGCTGGGGGGGAAGCGCGGGGCGAGCGCCGCGTGCTGGGCTGCCGCCCGCCTTCCGTGCCTGCCTCCCTGCCGGCCTCACGCCGGCCCCCGGCAGCGTGCCTGCCCCGCGGCGGGCGGCGGCCCGGCCCTGCTCCGATCCGGCCGTGAGGGGCCGTTACGTAACCGGGCAGCGTTTGGGGCCCTCAGCCTCGCTCTCCTTCCTCGGAGCCGGAGAGGATCGAGGCAAAGCCAGGCGCTCCTCCGAGCGGTGCCCTGAGTAACTTAGTTTTCGTGTGGGGTGTCCGTGTAGCTGTGCTCGTGGCTCTCTTCCGTTCCGAGCAGCTCTCCTCTGCCCTCTGCCCCCCGTCTTTGAACACGGCCGAGGGTTGGGGTCCCACCGGTGTCAGCCCGGAGGAGCTGTCGGTCTGTGGGTGCTCGGAGTGAGGTGCGGGAATGGAACCCAATTGCTGTGCGGCGGCTGCTGGGAGAAAGAACTTTTATGGCAACGAGCGGAGTGAGGCGGCATCTCCCGTACGTGTACATGGTGTCTGTGAGCTGTACGAGGGCACGGCCAGCGGCCGTACAGAGCGGCAGCATGCGGGGAACCCCGAATCCTGGTGTGCTGCTGCTCCCAGCTCGCATGGGCAGCGAGCTTGGGGTGCCCCAGGTGCGTGGAGCACCGCAGCAGTCATCTCCCTTGTCAACACGAAGGGCTGCTTACACTGCAGAAAGCACTTTGCTTTGCCATCTCAGTGTGTTCTCCTGTGAGTGGTACTGTCAGCATGGAGCGTGCTGTCAGCTCCCCTTGTCTGTAACACGTGCATGCAGTGCAGAGAGGTGTTTCCCAAGTGGTGTGGTGTCCCTGGACAGTGGCGTGGGCGTCACTTGGCAAGGACACTGGGAGCGAGCCACCCTTGCGATCAAGGTGACAGTGACAGCAGCGGGGTGGCTGCTGGGTGCCGCCTGGCTTCCCACAGCCCTGAGCTGTATGAGCAGAGCCGCCTGATTCCTCAATGTGGAGCGCAGCACCCGGTGACATTACTGAAAGTCACAGACATGTGGTAGTGGTTACATGTGAGGGGCATTGCAGAGCCTGGTGGCTCCGAGGGGTGCTGCTCCACTTGTGCTCTGCAGCGCATCCCTCTCCTGGGTGACGTGGGCTGGGTCTGCCTCAGGAATGGGGGGTGGGAGGGTGGTTCGGTGTGGCTGAGCTGCTGCTTCGGCCCTGCTGGAGTCCTGCCCTGTGAGAGCTTCCCTGCTGCTGGTGCTGCCCTTCCTGCACTGTGGACATGTTGGCTGTGGACTTGTGTGTTTTTCTGTCTGGATGCTCTCTCACCAGTGCTCCTGTGTAAGCCCCAGGATACCAGCTTGGGACAGAGGTTCGGTTCACAAGGCCGTGGGGGACCTGCTGGTGTTCCTGCCTGTTGCTCTGCGTGACCTGTGAACAAAGCCTTTGGGATGTAGGTTACCTTAAAGTGCCTTCTGAGAGTCGGAGTGATATTTCTGAGCATGAGGCTTCATTGTGCTTCTAAACAGATCTCTCTGCACAAGAGTTCTGAAGTTCTTTTATTTGGGAGTCTCTGGTGACGTGCTTTAGACCGAATTATACTGTATGTTTCCCATCGTAGTTCAGGTTGCTCTTTATGACCTTGACTTCTGAAGTTTGCCTGTATGATGAGGACCATTCCTTTCCCCAACACCAGCAGGCCCCAGTGGTGCTTACAGCACTGAGGCTGTGCAGTGGAGCTGCTCAGCATCCCGGTGGCTGCAGGCCTGTGGCAGGTCATGAGAGGGATGCTGAAGGCTGCTGTCCTGCTGAGGGCCTTACACCAGTGCTCTTGGTTATAACACACCGCAGCAATGACTATGGAAGTGTGGTTATGCACCATGTCAAAAAAGTATAGCTCTGAAGGGTCTGCTTCCCACTTGCACTGAGTAGCATCTTAATTTTTGAAGTGTAAGCTGTTTCTGTTCTGGCTGTTGTGCAGTCTGCTAATCGCTGTGTACTTTCACCTCATGCTTTGTTATTCTTTATATGAGCAGTAAGAATTTCTGACCTCTTCAACCGAGATTCTTCAGATGTGCGGTGTAAAAATGAGAGCAGCTGTTCTCAGGTACTGGCTGAGAGTGAACAAGTAGCTTTATGAAGGTATTACTGTCCTGCTCGTGCTGGCTGCTGCTCCTATTGCATCCAAGCATTTCTCATTTCCAGCAGCTGTGCTCATACTGAGCAGAAGTCTTCCTGCAATTTCACAGGGATGCTTACAACCCTTCTGGTTTATACTAAGTCTGCTTCACTACGAAGTTGCTCACCATTGTAGAGACTGTCTGATTTTCAGAAACACAGAAGTGATGAATGCTGAGTTATATCTACCATTGTGTCACTTGTGCACTGGGGCTGATTAGCCCCTTGTTAGTTGCGTTTTCAGTCTCCTGTCACTGATGAAACCACCCTGACTGTTAGCTTTTCTACTTTTCAGATCTTTTAATCAGTGCCCTTAAGTGCAGCCTGCTCTGGGAATCCCTGGAGCATCCTGCTATTAACCTTCTGCAGAGCTGAATTTTGCCTCCGTACTCCTAGTCCAACCTTCCTGCTTCTTAGCTAGGAATAAAACAGCCTTTAATAAAGCCGAATATCACAGGAATCTGCAAGATACATCTGCAGTGTTGTGATCGTGGCTTTTACGCCCCTTGAGCAGCATATCCATTCTTCAGAGTGGTGTGCTAAATTTAACATCCCCAAATAAAATGTTTTAACTGCGTGCCTGTCTTAAAAGCATTTTGACACCATCTCCCACTAATTCCAGAAGAGCATTTTCCCTTATTTTTTTTTTACAGTCCTTCTAGTGAGCTTAGTCCATTATGTGAAGTCAGCCCATCATAAAAATCAATGTAATTGATATACTTTTAGCTAATGTATTAAAGAGCTGGCTAACTGCTCTATTACTCACTTTTTGATTGTTTAAATATGGTTTTGCACTATGAAATACGGATATTCGTAAGGGGCATTTACTTTCAATTACATTAGAAGCTTGTGACTTTGAACACTGTGTAAATATCTTGCACGTGTGCTGCTGTGCTAAGCCCCAGCTCCTGGAGGCGCAATCTGTTCTGGGATGAACTTGAGTTCTAGAGCTCTGCAAGTTACTGAGTGGCAGATCTTGGTTTCTCACATGGAGATGACTTTGGATTTCTTGCTGTTTAAAGAGCCAGTGGAGATGAGCACTCAAGTTGTGACGACCTCAGTTGTCATTGAAAGCCAGTGTTCATGGAGACCTGGTTGGTTCAGGAAAGGTGCCCTTGGCAAGGAGATCTCTGTAGGTCATCTCCTGATCTTGCTGGACTCCTGTTACCCAGAGCTTTATTTTCAAGCATTAAATAAAATCCTTTTCTCTTCTTCTCTGCTACCTTTAAATGGTAGATAAGTATGCAATGGAACCTGGTTGTGGAGTGATAGACTTCAAAACTTTTCTGTACCCCGAGGTATTTGGTTTTGGTAGTACCCGGATGGAGCTTTGTAGTGGTGTGTTTTTTCCCACAACTTGAATGGGTATTTAATAGCCTCTGCGACTCTCACTGATGCTTTCAGCTTTTGTGCTCTTTCTTTGTTATCAGATCTTACCCAACAGTTAGCATACCTACAGAGGTGGTTGTACTATCACTCTGTGTTGAGGACTGCTATTCTGCATGCTCTGGTGCTCGAGTTTGTGTTTATTTCCCAGGAAGAAGTTAGGTTCGCAAAGAGAGAGGAAAGCATCAGCTGCTTGGTGTTGTGGGAGCTCAGGCTGTATGTGGCAGCTCATGTGCTGTTGTACAGCTGTTGTTGAACTCATCCTCAGCTGAGGAGGGAAGTGTTTTCATACATCTTCTGTGCCATATTGGCATCAACTTTCAGAAGCTTTGCTCTGCTAGAAAGCTTCCCAACAAGCTAAGTCAGCTGATGTGCTGCTTCCCAGCTGAAAGGGAGTTGGCTTCCTTTGGCTCTGCTATCCCACAGCTCTAGTCTTGCTTTCGGAATCTTTGTCCTGTAAATTGCAAGTCAATGTATTGGAAGGTCTCCTCTGTTTTCATTAGTGCTGTGCATTCCTTGGTTAAGCTACACAAGCAGTAGAATCTCTGGTGAATTTTAACTACTTAATGTAGTTAAAACTTTGAGCATATTTGGGACACGTAGTATTTCATGTTAAGTTCCAATAGTTCCTCACATAAGAGAATCTCTGAAGTCATGTGATAATATTTGACATCCAAGTTACGTGGATCTGCTGAACTGGTGTGATGCTCAGTGCCCAAGCTGCCTCCGAAAACTCATTGAAGGCAAGTAAGAGGGTATGTTGTGATCTTGCTCTTCTTATTTTGCATTGGAAGAGACTCCCAGATTCTGTTGGTATGTCACACCAGCCGCAGCCATTGTCTCAGCACAGAGTACCCCGTGTTAGGTGATGCTTCAAAAAGGAGAGCTAGCCTCGTTTTGCAGGCACAGTGTAGTTAAGGCCTGCAAAACCTGCAGAATTTCAGTCTGTTTACTTCTCTGCAGCCACAGCTCATCATTATCTTTCTCTGTGCCATCCGAGGCTGCTCTGTATGTGTTAGTAATGCTTCAGAGCAGCTTGAGAATGGCAAGCCAGGATTGAGCTGAGAATTGGAAAGTGATGATAGCAGGATCCTTACGGGGGGAAGGAAGCAGGTTTTAGTTGTTTGGAAGGCTCTGTGAGAAGCAGACCTGAGGAGAAGAACGTTGGTAACAGGTTGAAATAGACCATCAACAGGTAGAAGGAGATTTGGAAGTACTCCTGCAGCCAAGGGAAGCAGCTGACTAAAAAACAGAAAGAAGTTGAACAAATGACCCCGGACCTCCATAAAGAGAAAGGTACCTATTACTGGTCTTCATCTGGTGTCTCCACAACAGGACTCTGAAATGAGTGTAACCATAGCACCTTGGATGAGCACTGACTGAAAGCAAGAAATAAAACCATCTCCCACCCCACCACAAGTGGATGACTTTCTGATGTAACTTCATGTGTCCACTTCTTAGCTGTGCTGGTTGGTATTATGCAGCAGACTTGTGGATCTTGAGGTGGTTCAAGTGCAGATTCGCCATAGGCTAAATATGAGTGGTCCAAGTTGTGTTTTCACTCTGTTGTTCAACAGTTTGATTACCATTATGAATAAATAGAGTATAGAGAACAGCCTGTGATCCTGTGTCTGTATCCTGTTTGTGACATTTCTACACTAAGTGCATCAAAAGAGTGAATGTTCAGTGTAGAGGCACTTTTAAAGCATCTTTAAGGACTCATTTAAGTTAAAATTAAAGTAATGAATTTATTTAATTTTCAGTTCATTATGTACTTAAAGTAATTGGAATCGATACACTTCTCAAACAAAGAGGCTGAATTCTAATTCCGAAGGCAGAACTCAGCTTTGACTGTTATCTCCAGACAGCACTTGTGTAAGAGATGATTCAGTTGGTGCTGGCTGGGGCGCTGCTTGGAGTGTCCTGTTTGTGAATTGCTGTTTCTTCAGAAACGTGTCCTTTTAAGACTATTTTGTGGCTTTGAACTCTAATGTCTATAGTGTCATGTGAGTGAGGAGAATGTCTGTTGTCTTTATCCCAGAAAAGCAATTGAAGACAGTCCTGTACTGGAGTGAGGTTTGGAATAAGGGGAACACTCAACCAGAACACCAGTGGAAACACTGTGTCTTTTTCATGCCTTTCCAATACCTTCTAGTAGGTTTTTTTTCTGTAGGGCTCACAGATCCAAAGTTTAAGCATGTGTATTTCTTCAAAGTTCAGTAAACTTGTTTTCAGTTTTCAAGTCCTGGAGACAACATGAAGTTCTGCTACTTAAAGTGAAGAGAGATACTACAGCTGAAGTACATTTATTTGAAATAAATATCTCAAGAAAAAATGGAACTGCCACAGAAAGCTCTTTGCCTGCGGAGAGGAGTTGTAAAATTGAAGTCCTTTTTCAAACTGACATTTCTGACTCTTTGATTTTTATTTTTTTTGAGGAAAATTTCCTAAACTGAAAGTCTGGAGAACAGCACGCTGAGTACTGAGTGGTGCAGTTCAGTGATGTTGGGGAGCAGGAGGAGACACGGCCACTTCCAGGAGTCTTAATGTAGGCTAAAATGATGTATGCTTTGTATCTGCCTCCAAATTCTGGTAGGCCTTTAGGTTCTTAGCACAACTTACCCCCATGCTCCAGTGCCAAGTACTTTGTGTTATCGCTTCGTGTGTTTAAAAGAAAAAAAAGAAGTGGTTACAGAGAGGATGGAGAAGTACATTAGGTTAGACTTCTGTTTGCTTTGGACTTAGTTTTGATCTCTGTATCTGGCCTCTTCAAAGAACAAGCTGCTGGCTGATAACGTTTCGGAAAAGTGCTGTAATATAGCTGTATTAGGGCAACTCCAAGCTGCTCAGTGCTTTCTTTTCTTCAGCTTTTGCTGGGGTTTATTTGGGTACTGAAGTGAATATGGAGAATAATGTGATAGAAAGGATGCACAGGAATCCTTTATTCATTGTAAAAGGTGGAGTTCCCTGCTAAAGCACAACAGAGTGGAGCAGCTGCTGGTAGCTTAGATGGCATATTCATCAAAAATGGTTTTCTTTCGGCTTCAAGTTAGTTCTAATGTATGGGTCACTGATTTTATGAATGTTGGACTAAAGTATTTTCAGAGAGCACAGATCTGCGTGAGGACTCCTTTGGCTGTGTGTAGCTCCAGAAGTAAGTGGTTGATAATTTAGCCTTCAAAATAGCTACGATGGGCTGAGAGCTTAAGGAATATTGATCATATTACATTAGAAAAACGTGTTTGTTGTAGGTTTTACGTGCATTTGATGATCAGCTGTGAATAGACTGGTTTAATTGCTAGGAACTGCATTAATATTTTAACACCTCTTAAGATCATTTATATGTTTCATGTTGAAATACTTTGTTGTACAAAATGTCTATTAAAAGAATGAGGCAAAATTTGTTCCGAGACTGTCCAGCAGCACCAACAGACTATTGCAGAAGATACTAAATAATCTATCAAGTCTTGTGAAAGTACAGGAGGCTCGAATCCTGGGGTTTGGACTCAATGATCTCTAAGGTCCCTTCCAACCCGCACCAGACTGTGAGACTGTGATATGGTTCCCCTGTTGAAAGGTGGAGGCTGTTTATTTTTACTTTTATTTTTTGATGTTAAGTATTCAAGCACTATTTCTCATGATTTTGCAATGGTGTCATGTAATAGAAAGAAAAAGGGTATTAAAACTCGTTATGAATGATTCAGTGAGTCTGGTGAGTAAGCAGAACTTTAAAATCAACAGCTAAGGCAAGATTCACCTTGTGTGCAAAGGTCCAACGCAAAACGTTTCTCTATCAGAATGTGCTAATCATGCCTAGTTTGTCACTGCTGTTGTAAATCATAAGAACTCTATGTTTCTAGTAGTTTATTTTAAAAATAATATATGGTATCTTGGTTGCTTCTGGGTGTTAATTATATTCTGAATCTGCTAAATCTTAAAAATAGAACAAACAAACAGAAAAACCCACGGAAAACCAAGGCCCTTGTTTTCTAAACGTAATTTGTTTTCTTTCTTTGCTAGCGTTTCTTTCTTCTTAGGAGCTTCTGCATCTTGCAGAGTTGTTGAATCACATCTTTTAGTTTGTCTTTCCACATCCAGGAAACGAATCACTTTGCTGCAACCAGTTAGGGCTTGAAATCTGCTGCGTATGAGAAACCAATTGTCCCAGTTTCAGCTGTGATCTGATTCACAGAAATACAATAATATATAATTTTCGTGCTCTGGATTGTATCACAGCTTTCTTACACAGCTTTGGACGTCTTGACTATTCCTTTTCTTCCCACAAATTGTGCTTTCCCAAACACTGGGGACTCGAGGCTGAAACAATGGTCCCTCTGCATTTCATGAGCGTTATGTATATTTGAAAGATATCTAAAGAATTTTTTTTTTAAACTACATTTTTCTCTTTGTTGAAAATGTCATAAAACTTCTCAAGTTCTGCTAGGAAAACAATGACTTTTATTTCTTTGGAACGTACCTCGTGTTATTTTCAGTAGAGTTAATGAATAGCACTGAGTTGCAGTCACTCTTCTGCCCTAATCCGCTGGTGTTTTTAAACAAAGAAACCACAATGGGATGTTTTCTTCTATTAAGTGAACAGCCTTTCATTATTGTCACTTCTACACGGAAGAGCCCAGGCTTCAATAGCATGCAGGCCAGGTTTTAGTTTCTAAATCAAATCTTTGACCCTGGTGTCTTCATAGCCAAACTTGAAACATTGAGACTGTATATATGTTTGATGCCAACTTTCTTAAAATCGGACCATCTTTTGTTGTGGAGGCTAATGAATTTGTGATTCACTACCACTTCCACCCACAGAGGTGAGCTGTATAGTCTATTTCTATAGAGCAGAAACAAGAACAATTTCTTGTTATTCTAAGAGACTGTTGCTGTATTGATCACTTGTAACTTGTGCTGGCTAATTGTTAGTTGGAAACAACTCTTATCAGCTACTGCTGGAGCATATCAGCTCAACGATTGTCAATAACTTGTGATTTCTCCTTGCTTGTTCACAGGGGTCTGTAATGTGTGGTTGAACGTGTTGTTAATTTTTATTCAGAAGGATATAGATTTAATACTGAGTGTGGAGAAGTGTATCTGAAGGAAGTTCAAATAAAAGGTTTCTTATTTGTCTTTTGATATCTGGTTTGATCCATCTTAGACCTGGCTATCTGCAAATGAGCTTAGCATTTTTTGGGGGGAAACTATTGCTTTTTAAGTGTAATTTGATGTTCTCAGGGAGGTGAAAAGATAGGAGAGGGGGGGAAAAAAAGAAAGAGAATATTATCTTAAAGCCAAGTTATAGAGAATGCATTTTATCGTACTGAGCATGTTCAGAAAATGCATGAGGTCTTAGATTTGCTTCTTCGTACAAGTTCTTGACATAGCTTTCTGGATATTTTCCATGTATTCCAAATGACCTAATGAGTTCTTTCGTGTTTTAAAAACACATTAAGCCATTACATAAAAAGCAAAGATATGTCTGGAGAGGCAGCCAGTACTCACGTAAGAGAAAAGTGATGACCAGCATCACTTGAGGTAAGTTGAAATCAATTTATGGCCGGCCACACGGAAGAGGAAATGTCACTTGGACTGCTGCGTTCAACTCTTTGGTTTAAGTAATTCCAAGTCTCGCTTTTCCCTTTTTGGAGAAGAAGGGATTAATTTGGCTCTTTGGTGGCTAGAACTGCTGCTATGACTTCAGCATCACAGAACTTGTGTGCTGAGCAGTTGCCTTCACAAAGGCAGGTTTTCTGATGTTTTTTTCTTTAATTCTCCCCTCTTGAAAAACAAACTTGAATACAGGAAGAATAT
The DNA here is from genome assembly GCF_054131305.1 of Coturnix japonica. Taxonomy (NCBI): domain Eukaryota; kingdom Metazoa; phylum Chordata; class Aves; order Galliformes; family Phasianidae; genus Coturnix; species Coturnix japonica. The sequence goes on along the minus strand of NC_140664.1, from coordinate 92,162,485 downwards.
TTTTAAAAATGTGGAGACACTTGTTTTGGCAGCATCTGTATATATTAAATATATAGCCCTCAAGTAATTAATCAAGTGTTTCCCTGGCTCTATACCAGCGTTGGCTGGACTTAAGCCGTTTGCCTGTAACTTGTCTATTTTCTTATCACATGTCAAATAAGGTAACTTCATACTCTGTGGTATGCTTGTAAAACCAAGCGGTGGTTCTTGGTGAATGCTTGCCCCATCAAGGCATCAGAATCTCTGTGGAAGGAGAAGAGTTGCCATTTGATGAGCTTTGATCTTACCTTCGGTCCTCCACTGCTTTTTTTCCCCACATGGGCTCTCACCCTCAGTTTGTTAGGCTGCTTTTAGTCACAGTTAGAGGGCAGAAGTCCCACAAACAGCCAGTTGAATGGGGTTTGGAGAAAACTGGTGCTGAAACAGAAGGAAATAATAGCGCTAGTTCTCTTTAAAGAGGCCATGGGGTAAGAACAAGGGTTGCCTGTTGTTTTTTTTTTTCCCCCTCTTCCTGGCTTGCCAGTTGACCAGTGAATGCTTTTACGTTTAGACTGACCAGATGGGATATGTAAACCTTAGAACAAACCATGGCATGTGGTATCTCTTGTTAAGCTGTTAATTAAGAGATGTGAGAGAGATGATAACATCATGTGGGGAACGGAAGTTTTGAGAGCTGTGGAATAAAGGAGAGCTCTTAAGGGCCGGCATCAAGGTGGTGAGGTTATTGCTGCTGGCTGTGGGAGAGTTGATCACTAGTTCTGCTTTTCAGAAGGCAGGATAGCTTGTTTTAGCGACGACTGCTTACAGATGGACTAATTTATTTCTAAGCATCAACATTCCGTAAGATACTTTTCAGTGTGCTGCTGCTTTTACTGCAGCTGGTCCTTTTAAATTTACAACAAAACCCACAAAGCCAGCCAGCTGCTGCTACAGACTAGTTTTTCTAGAAGAATATAGTTCTACAACTTAAGTCACTTTGCTTATGTTAATGAATAGTTGGTCGTGTTTCTTCTGTCCAGCACAGAGCTTTCATAGCTTTCTTATGAACTTATAAATATGAATTTACTGAAAGAGTGTGTGCTAAAATGGAGTTAGTTTGGATTTTGCTCTTTGAAAAGAGATTTGGCTTATAGAGTATCTGTTTGGTAGGTATCTCCTGTTGTTCTCTTGAAAAAACAAAGAGCAGCAGGGAAGCGTACTGTAGGCAAGGTGAAGATAAGATTAATGTACTGTTCATACATGTAAAGTGCGTAAGATGATGCAATTAAGGGAATGTAATCATCTGAATTTTTTTGAATACCACAAGGAAAAGTGATCAAAGTTCAATTCACCGTGCTGGCATTTCCTCTAGTACAGTAAAACCACGCCTTACTGCAGTAGAAGGTTTACTTCTTACCTGTGGCAGCTACTTCTATGCACTGCTTTGTTGAAGGCTATTTCAAGAAAGTAGATTACCTCAAGTAAATGATTGAAGTGAGGAAAATTTGGACTGGGTGTCCAAAGTGATGGTAGCATTTTTTAATGACTAAAAGTGAACGGGAATGCGGGCAATCACAATTACAGACTTTGGTAGCATCAGTACAGCTTCAAAGTGAGACCTCTGTGAGAAGATCCCACTGATGAGCCTAAAGCTGCAATCTCCAATCTCTGCACTGGGCATTGTGAAAGAGACAGTGACATCTCCCTGCTCAACTTTTTAGTTTACTGCAACTGCTTAACAGTGTTGGAGGGACTCTGTTTTAATGAGTTGCCTGAGGAGGGCAAGGAACAGCTCCAAGTATAAGTGAATGGAAGCTGGGCAACAAAAGACCAGCAGGAGGGGGAAGCAGAAGAGTTGGAAAAGGATAAAGCGTAGATTCCTTGCTCTTGAGTATTAAAAATAATAATGAATGCTTAAATGGCCAAATAGCATCTCACTAGCTGTTTTGACTAATAGTGACAGCTATGGTTGTGCAGCAAACTAGTAAAAGAATTGGCAAATCCCAGAACTATTAATAGGTTATAAAAGGAATGACTGTGGGGAGGATGTCCCTGTTGGTAGATAATGTTTTGACTGATATGATTAACCTGTCTAGCCAGTTTCAGGTAGGAAAAAATCAGTTTGACCTCCTTTCTTGCCCCTCATGACTCACTGACAAAGGACTAAATGTTCTTCACCTTTTAGTGCTTGCTTGCTTGCTGGAAATGCAACAGAGAATTGAAGTAATTGCTCTAAACACTGGAGAACTGGATATAATTCATGCTAAAGCTAGCTATAATTTTCAGGAAAATATCAGTGGAATCATTATATGAGATAGGGGGACTTTCATACTCCAATAAAACGTTCTACTGGCATATCCTGCACTTTGGCTTACAGCATGGGGTGCGTTGTTACAGCACTGGGGTGAGCTGGAGGTGGATGAGATTGTTGATGTATCTGGAGAAGATAGGGCATCCATTTAGCTAAACATTACTTGTGAGTCTAGACCAGATAGACAAGGTAATTATGTAAGGAATTAAACTTGCCCATTCTGTAAATATTTGTAATTTTCTGTTGCATGTGTTGAACATACCACCGAATTTTAGTCTTCTGCAAATTTATTTGCTGTGTTCATTCTTGCTAAGTAGAATGTTGAAACGGTATAAAAATACAACTGAATTTTCCCTTCTGTGTTCTTTTTTTCTAGGGATACAGAAGGTTGATAAGGCTATTGCTAAAAGTGTTATATTTAATCATCTTTTTATTTAGAGTTCGTTCAGAACTTACTTTCTTGAAGTGTGGAACACTTCTTGGTGCACATCTGAGAACAATGCTGACAAATCAGTGTTTTGAGTATACTTGGTTTGTAGAACACTTCAGCTTGCAAAGTAAATAACTGTCCTCAGCATTTGCTATTTTTTTTGGAAGCTGGTAGAGCACTTGAGCTGCTACTGAAGTTGGTTCTTAGTAATTTTATATCCAAGTAATTCAAGGCTAAATAGTCATGCATTGTACCATGGAAATCCAGCCTAGGTATTTTGGTGAGTGGACTTCTGTTTTGTTGGGAGCCTTACTAAGAGGTAATTGCAAGCCCCAAATTTTCAGTTGCAGATGAGGGTCTTTAAAGGTGCTTTTTCAGCTGGCTTTGCTTCTCTGGTTACTAATGATGATTTGGATTTGAGTCTTTTTAAAAAACAGAGTACATTTCCTGGTGTGTCTAAAAGGTTAGTTGATAGTTTCCATGTGAGCCAGTACTAAGAAGTGGCTCATATATCTTTTTTTGTTACATGGCTGAGTTGAAATGCCATTGAGTTAGAAGGCTTTGTTTCAGTGTACCATGAGGCACTCAACATCTTTGGATATTTCCTGCTTGTTTTTACTGACGTCCTGCTAAGAATTTTGGGCTAATATGTTTAAGGCAGTTCATCCGAAGATTTCTCCATCTTTCTGAAGAAGTTAAGGACACTACAGTGAACAGGCACAGAGAATTCATGTTTTCATTGTTGCTTTTGTAGATATATTTCTTAGAAGTGCCTTCTTTAATTTGAGTGCTTGTTGAGGTGTTCTATGGTATAATATACCTGCTATGAAATAAAACATTTAGGTGTATTTTTTGTGCAAGTCAGCATTCATTCTGTCTCATCTTTCTGTACAAACTAGCATGTATTTAACCCAGCCAAGACTTGGGTTATCTTGAGTACCTTCAGTTTTAGGGGCTGATTTGAAACTTAGACATCCTGCATGTTTTCACATTGCAACCTAGCTTTTGCTGTATTCCAGGACAAGCTTCTATACGGATTGTTCCTGTTGCATCCATTCACAGAACGCTGAAACCAAAATTATTCCTTAGCCTTGAACAAGCCCCGTGTGTTAGTGAAGCAAGTGTTTATACAAGTGATGTCTTTCCAGTTATGGGAAATGCAAAGTGGTTGGGTTTGTCAGAACAGCTGGTGAAGATTGCCAGCAGTGGAAGTTTCTCAGAATCTGAAGCAGCCTACCAGGTAGCAGGTTACTAATCCTTCCCTCTTGCTGTTGTGATGTAATTCACAGTGTTCTGGCCCACAGCGCTGCTAAAGGGCATTTAAATCAAGATAGAAAACAAAGAATTGGAGAAAATAGGAGAGAATTACCAAGCAGTAACCTTGTGTAAATGTAATGCAGTAGCAATGGAAGATTGCAAAACTGAAGAAGCTGCTGCTGAAATGAGCAGTCTTTCCTCTTCCTTTAGCTGGCTATTCTTTCCCCTCCTTTGGTTGTGACATAGATTACAAATGTTTCTGGATTACACTTCATCTCCATGTTTAATTGGCTTTAACCTGTGTCTAGATGTGTTGGTGTCTGAGAGGGAACCAGTGGAAACCAGAGGGAACCAGGGAACTGTAGGGACAGTGGGATGTACTGTTGCTTTCCTTGAGCTGCACTGCTGATTATTAGTGTTCCTGTTTCTTGATTTTTCGGCGTGATGTGTATGTAAACTGCGCACTTTTCTTCCTGGATACTGAAGTATCTGTTGGGTTTGTGCTCATGTTAAAAAAAAACAATAATAATAATAAAAATGAGAGAGGCACTGCAAACAGCTGGCTAGCTCAGCAATTAGTAAACAAAGGGAAATGGGGTATTTCTAGGAAGGAACTTAAAGATTTTCAGCATGATTTTGCGTGCTGGAATGCAGCACTGCCAAAGGCTGCATTGAAACAGCAGTGCTTTTTATAGAAGAGCTACTTCATGGGTTTGTTGTCGCTGTTTCCTTGTCCTTGTGATGACAGTGTTAACAGCTCCCGGCATTCGGCTGCAGCTACCTGTTACTGGCTGCACAAAGAGGGACAGAAAAGAAGCTCAGATCAGTGTTACTGAGTGCATCCATTGTTTTTGAAGCATGATAACGTAATGTTTCCTGCATTCCTTTGTGGTAAACAGAACTTCCCGAAAAAGGGAGCATTGTCTCACCTGAAGCCAGTAAATGTTTGTCTGCCTCCCTTTGCGTGGAAGAATGGAAGAAATTTATTCCTTTTTAAAGTGCTCTCCCTACTTTGCAAATGGGAAGGGATACTCGTTTGTTGGCTCAGCCAGGTTTCTGGTACTATTGCATGTGGGAGAACTTTGCTGGGAGACGGATCAAGATATTCGAAACTGGAGATTCTGTGGGAGGGTTAGTGTTTGTGTGTATGAAGACATATGCTCACTTAAGCAGCTTGTTGTTTTAGGGCTTGTAGACTGCTGCTGTTGACACCGACAGACGGTCTTAGTGGAATTTTTAAAGTCTGGTGGAAAGCAGAAAACCATTCCCGCTCTACTCCCATACATTTCCTTCCCCACGTCTTCTTTCACTGAAACACTGAACTTCTCAAAGAAGAGGATCCACGGTCTGGACCTTATTGTAGGGAAGAGTCTGCACTATTTCTGTGCTCCTCCAGGTTTACTTTTATATTCTGTAAACTTACTGTTCCTTGAGTTAAAGTCCTTCTAATTAGCGGTTGTGTTATTTTGGACTTTGGAGTAACAATCTGCTTGTTCACCTCTTAAACAGATGACTAATGTTTCCATGCCATCCTCAGGGAGTAACATTCCAACGTGTGAAAATACAGGGCTTCATAAAACCCTGCAGACAAGAATGCTGGTTTCCCTTTCACAACTTCTAATTACATCTTGTAAATGAAATAGGAAGTATTCTCTTATGAGTCCTTCTATAGTTAGATTTGGTTCCTAAGTTAGTAAATATGTAAGCAGCCTTTCTTAGCTATGTGTATAGTCATAAATAATGTGGTTTAGAATGAGTACTCTTTAATATTAATATTTCTCTTGCAATTAAGGTACGGAGCTGAATAGAAAGTAGGCTGTCTTTTACACCACAGTGCTGGGAGGAATGGTTTCTCAGCATCCAAGCAGACAATTAGATGTGTGAAGCGGTGGTTTTACACTGGGGACTGTACTGCTTAGTACTCTTCATGGGAAAATATGGTATTGAGATCCTTTGTAAATGTTGAGAAGCCCTGTGTAAATATGGCATCTGGTTGTGTTGTGGCACTGTAGAATATCCTAGGTTGGAACGGACCTGTAAGGGTCATCGAGTCCAGCTCCTGGCTCCACACAGCACCACATGGTATTCAAACCCTGTGTCTCTTGAGATTCTTGTGGCTCCTGTGGCGAAGCAGTTGCCAGTGAGGTCCAAAGTCAGTCTGCAGGAAGTGTGTTGTCTGTAATGTCAGCCAGCCATCTGCTGCTAGTCCCACCTGAGTGCAGGGAGAGCAGGGCCGCTGTAAATCTTATTTCCTCGCTCCTCTGATCATCCCCAGTGAATGCTTTGTCAGCTGAGGGAGTAGAGGTGCCCTTTGTGTTGTGTGCTGTGTGCCGCGTCCCCCATATGACTCGGGATTTACTGGTGGATTTGCAGTGTGTGGAACAACACAGGCAGTGTTCCCGGTGAGCAAGGGAAGGTGCAGAGGGGCTGCCAGCTCCCCACAGCCAACACACGGCTCTTTGTTCGTGATCCTGCTGAGACTAAGAGTGTTGCAGGGCCACCGATGCACTGTGCTTAAGGCTCGTATACATCGGCTCTGTCAAAATAAACCGGCTGTGCTCGTCGGTTTGCTAATCTTTTGTGTCCTGAAAGTTAAGAAAATCTTCCACCAACACAAAAAAGCTGTAGTGCTGCTCCTGTCGTGCACATAGTTTGTTTTTTTTCTTGGGCATTTAGGAGAGCAGCTGTGATAGCTTTTTAAAGTTATGCAATTGTGAGTCAGTGCTGTTACAGCTATGAAAGTCCGGAGAGATTTGCTAGTAATGACAGTGAATGTGATAGCAGACAGTTTGCTGCTGAGGACAGTAGATTGTCTTGCTTTTTTCACTTGTGCTTTCCAAGAGCGTAGTACTCTTAGCAAAGTGAAAACCAGTGTTTCTGTGGTTTTGATTGAGGATGGGAGTGTATTTTCCAGTTGACTTATAAAAAAATAATATTTACTTAGAGAAAAAAAAAAAACGTGGGCTGGCTCGAGTTGCTTTGAGGCAGTGTCCTCAAACAACAGAAGACAGAGGGCCTGTGAGAGGAAGGCGTTGCTGTGCTATTTGCAAGGCTGTGCTTGCCAGAATGACTGCTTTGTTGGTGAACAGCCTACTGACGACAACCAAGGAAAGCGAAGGCATCGCTTCAGGTATCAGCCTGATTGAAGTGACTGCTTCCTTGACAATTCCTTGTAAGTCCTGGGGAGATAGTATGATAGCAGCACGTACTTTACACCTCTTGAAAACATACATTTATTTGTAATTGGCTGATTATTACTTAAATGATGCCAGTGAATTGTTTCTTGAAAAATTATATGCAAGAAAAATGCTTAAATCTGTTGAATGAACCTTTTTTTTAGTGGGAATGATGGTTCCTCGTGCTGCATTAAGTATAGCCATGAAGAATTATAGAATAAAGCCATATTACATGTGTTATATGCTCTGTTATTGCATGTGTCATAGGGTTGCTTCGGTTAAATACTTGAATACAATGTGAGAATTTCATTCAAGCAGAAGCTGCTTGGTTGCTGTTTTTTTTTTCCCCAAATACTAAAAATATTCAAAGAACTTCATTTTAAGTCTGTAGACTACTCATATGCAGGGGTTGAAGCAAAGCTTTAGTTTGAGTTATCAGTGTTCCATACCATGCTATACTGCTACGTAACTGGTACCCTAATGTAAGTACTCCTAACCACTGTGGTGCTGGATGCGTTATCTGCATGTTCTGGTATCCACAGTTCCTAACCCACTTGCCTGTCTACATCAATAATGTGTAGAAATGGTCACTACTTCCTGATTACTTCGATTTTACATCAAGGAAATTAAAAGGCACAGCTCAGCTTCAGCTTGATTTCTCTTTACATTGAAGGTAAGACAGTCTTTTCTTAGTGCAATTTAGGGAAGCAAATTTCAAAGCCTTGTTCTGAAGCTCAGAGGCAGAATCAAACCGACCTAACTTCATCTGCAACAGGAAGCTTGTGGACTAGAGAAAGCCACATGTAATACTCTGACAGAGCAAGCTGAGGAAATGTAGCCTAGATGTTTTTAAAAAAAAAAGAAAAGAAAAGCTATTTTAAGAATTATGTGAAATCATTAGGTTAGCAGAAGCTGCTGTTGTTTTTCACTGGTTCACTTTCAGAAGGGAGAGGATATTCTATGGGTTTTCTTTTTAGTAGTTGTCTCAGTGATTGTTCATGTCCTGAAATTTCATTATCCGGTTCATGAGCAACTGGCATCTGAGAATAAATGCGGGTGCATCTGAAGTTGAAATGGCAATACCAAAGAATCCTGAGTGAAAAGATAGCTTGAAAGGATAGGCTGTGATTTAGTAGAATAAATGAAATATTTAATGCTTAGGAAAAAGTAACATAGAAGAGTGAGAACAACTGTTGAAGCAGTTCCTTCCAGCCTGTCATCCACCCCAATCTAGGACAAGCCATGAGTTATGAATTCATGATGCAATGTTGCTCACAAAGCGAAAGGGGAGTGTGTGTGTTGGCCTGAATAAGCAGTGGTATCATCTATAGGGCATGTTGAGTTGTACTTCCTGCTGTTTTGCTTATTGGGCGGTGCTGGATCAGTTTTGGCCACTGAACTTCAAGAAAGTTATGGGCACTGGAGATTTAGGAAAGATAATATGTGCAGAAAGAATGATTGATTGAATTAGTATTTTTGTAACTCAAAGAAAAGATCAAGGGAAATAATGAGTTTAGGCTCGTGTCATGGTATCTTAATACTTCCAGAAAGGTTTTGGGTGTCGTGCTGGGTGTGCCTTTGGTCTTGTGAGCTCTTATTGTTCTGGCCTTTGAAACTTCCCCAGTTTTTCTGTTTTTCAGATTTATTAAAAAAAAAAAAAAAAAAAAAAAAGTTATGGAAGATCCTGAGCCATTTCTTTTAGAACTTAAACTGCATGCACCTTATGTAAATGTAGACTTGCTTAAATACACACTGATAGAATAGGAAGAGTACCAATATTGTGGTAAATTATTCTCAAATTCAGAGGAAAATCTGTGAGTTGAAGCATTTGTCTTTTCTGCTTTGATATGCAAGAAAAAAAAGGGGAATGATTAAGTATTATCCCTATTAGGGATTAGGAAATATTACTTATACATTAGGAAATATTACTTCTCAGAAAGGGTGGTCAGGCACTGGAATGGACAGCCCAAGGAGGTGGTGGAGTCCCTGTCCCTGTGGTTGTTCAAGGACCGCTTGGATGTTGTGTTGAGGGACATGGTTTAGTGGGAGCTATTGGTAATAGGTGAGTGGTTGGACTGGATGATCGTTTAGGTCTTTTCCAACCTCGGTGATTCTGTGATTCTATATTGAAGCAGGTAAAGTAGTAATGTTTTAGAATAAACAGTTGACAAACATCTTTTATTGCCAATCTTATCAAGTATTTCATCCGTACTGTCATGTTAACGTAGTGCTAGCATCTTAATTTTCTTCTCTGTTGTATATGCTTTTTGCACTGGAATAGGCAATACAGAGAGCTATCAGTTTAAGCAGATGGAACAATGAACTTGAATAGCGTAGCAGATTCATATATATTACAACAAATAAGCTCATAATACATGGCAATTATTACCTAAGCGTAAACGAGTTACACTTGCATTAAAGATTGGAAAGTTTGCTTTCTTGCATCTTTAAGATGCTTTGTTTACTTTTCAGCTTCTTAGAATTTTCTTCAGACATTGCTGTATTAACTGAGTAAAGGAGGAGATTTGAGGGAATTGCTTCCTTCAGTCGTGCTAAAATTCTGATGCTTGGAAAGCCTCAGACATCATTTTTCAGGTGTCACGTTCTAAGATTTATTTGAAAATAGATTAGTTTGTAAGGATTGGGGCTGTGTAAGATTAATAACGCTCCCCCTCAATTCCCAAGCTGTCATTATGAATGCTAATGTTTAAATTGTGGGCGAGAGATGAAAGTGTGTAAGAAAAACTACAGCTCTAAGTTAAGAATATATCTGGAAAAATGTAGCCCAAATGAACGATCTGCTAGGGTGCTCTTGTGAATGTGTGCCATGGAGAGGCTGTTTCCTGGCCTTTTTGAGAACAATTCCCAGTTTGCTGTGTTAAGTGTTCGTGATTGGATAGAGGGCGACATATATAGAACTCAAAAATAGAGAACTGCTTATTTAGGAGGACAGGCAGTCCTCCTACTCAAATCATATCATCTGAAAGGCTACAAAATGTTGATGACTTGTTCCACCTCTCCACTCTACCCTGCATATGTTGTTTTCCTCACAGGCTCTTTTTAGCAGCAGTCTTTTGGCTCTTCCTTCCTTGTACAAAATTTAGGATTTTGAAGTCTGAAGTGGTTGGAAAGCTTCTATGACCTTCCCCTTTTAGCTCAAGATCTGCCAGAACTGAATTTGGAACTTATCTGAATTTCTGTTCTTCCCTAGGACAGCCTTAAGACCTTTTGGATGGAAGATCTTTGGTTCTGTGTTCGTGTCAGAATGACCTAGATCGCTTTGCCACTCTATGGTTCCTACCACAAGCGCGTGACTGCAGTGCAGTGGGATTTCACCACCAGTGCTTGTGGACCATCCAGATGGCTGTAAACCTGCAGACGAGGTTAGTATGAAATGGGATACAGGAATTTTAAACACTTCAGTAATGTTTGTCCATTTGGGATGCATCACAGAGTGAAGGGGATACTTGGCGTTTGCACGTATGCTGTTATATTCCCATTATGTATTTCTTATTTTTCTACTCATTTAGGTCTCTTGGGGACCAGTTCAGTTGTCTGAAACCGATTAATTTCTTTAACTGTTTGTACAAGGCTAGTTTATCAGTTACTGTTGTTCTTTGCTAGCAGAGGAAAATTATACATTTGAATAAAGCACTAGTTCTCCTAAATTCTACCACATCAGTGTGAAATCTTGAGAAGGGATCTAGGCCGATGAGTCAGAATTCAGATTGGTTTTCAAACACAGAACTTCTGGGCTATAGCTTCTGTCAGAAACAGACTTACCTGTGAACAGCAACTAAACCTGTTTGGTTTTGTTATTATTATTTCTTTTTTCCTACAGTCACAGTTTCCTTAAAGCATCATTTTTTTTCTTTCTGCAAATCATCTGGCAACTTTGATAAGGTTGGTTCTCACAGACTTAGTTGGAAGAACTCATTTGGGCCAGGTTTGCAGTTGTGGTCTGGTGGGGTAAAAAGGGAAAGGCTTGTTTCAGGATTAAGGGAATCTCCAGACAGCTTCGTAACATTGTATTATTGTATAGATCAAAAAAATCTTAAATTCTCAAATATCATACATTCATTTCTTCATAATCTTCACACTTCGAGTACTATGTTCAGTTTTGGGCCCCTCACTGCAAGAAAGACATCAAAGCCCTGGAACGTATTCAAAGGAGGGCTACGAAGCTGGTGAGGGGACTGGAGCACAGGCCGTATGAGGAGTGGATGAAGGAGCTGGGAACGTTCAGCCTGGAGAAGAGGAGGCTCAGGGGAGACCTCACTGCTCTCTATAACTTCCTGAAGGGAGGTTGTGGTGAGCTGGGGGTCGGCCTCTTCTCTTGTGTCGTTAGTGATAGGACCAGAGGGAAGGGTTTCAAGCTGCGGCAGGGGAGATTCGGGCTGGACATTAGGAAATATTACTTCTCAAAAAGGGTGGTCAGACACTGGAATGGACTGCCCAGGGAGATGGTGGAGTCAACCAACCCTGGGGACATTCAAGGAATGACTGGATGTTGTGCTGAGAGACACGGTTTAGTGGGAGCTATTGGTAATAGGTGAACGGTTGGACTGGATGATCTTTTAGGTCTTTTCCAACCTTGGTGATTCTGTGATAAGTATGTCTTATAAACAGGCATCCGTTTAGGAGAGGGAGTGAAATCAGTTCAAAATGTATACCTAACACTGCTAAAATAGTGTTAGCTACTCAGAATAGGAGATCACCATCACCAACAACAAAAAGGTGGATTACAGCTTTTATTTCTGGATTTATTATGGTGTTTTTAGCAGAAGCATCACTTCTGCTGCTTTCCCTGTGGCCTAGTCAGCTGCTCAGTGGTTGTTGGTTCTCATGGCGAGTTTAGTCAGGTAACAAATCTGTGTGGAAATAGCTGCTGTTGGGCAATAAAAAGGATTGTTCTGCATTCTTTGGTCTGGGAGAGTATTGGTGAATTGATGTGGTTAACAAAACACAGCTGTTCTCGCTTGTTGTTCTTTTGTATCAGTTCCTTCTTTTACCTTTGTTGCATTGTAGCATCAATTTTTCTCAAAGCAGGGGGCTGGCTTGTTGGTGGATCTTTAACTGCAGTAAGTGCTCAATACAGCCTTCTCAAGCACCTCTAGTCCTTCTTGTTTGAAAAGATTCTAGTTTATTTAGGGAAGAAGAAATTCCTCAGAAAAGTTACTGTAAAGTAATTTCAAATAAATTGGAACACAAAATTTTAAAGGAGCTGCATAGTTGTGATTTGATTTAAGTTACAAATTAAAGTATGAAATAACCGTGTTACTCAAATACTGTAGTCCCCAATTATAGTTGAATGTGCAAAACAGTTCCACTGTTATTCCTCAGTGGATTCCTCACAGTATTGTACTGTATTCCTCAGTGGCCCTATTTAACCTTTGGATTACCAAACTGAAATTTCCTCTACAAATGTTGTGGTTACAGAGTCTTAATAGTGATACCCAAGAGCTTCTTTATGTATAATATCCATGTTTGATGTAGGCCTCTTTCGTGTTATGTTTTCCTTTATTGATAATGTTATCTTTTTATGAAGAGGTGCTCAGAGCGTTGGATGTTTGTTCTGAAAACAAAAAACCCACATTTTGTCACACTTGACTGGATTTAAGTGCATCATTCTCTTGGTCTAATTGTTAATATCTTATGGTTTTAAGTTTAAGCAAATTGATTTAATCTAGTGGATATTTTACTTATTTGTTTTGTGTATTTTCTTGGAAATACTACTTTAATGAATGTAAAGAGACTTAAAATATTGATATTGGAAATGTCATTGTGGCCAGCATTTAGTTTGTCTGGAAATAATGGCAATTGAAGTTTTGATGTCTAAATATTTTCTTGTTTGTTAGGACTGGCATATGACCTGGCTCAGTCAGGATTCTCTTTTTTGTACTTAATGAGGATGCAGAAGTTATGCTTGCTGATAACTTACGATGAGCTAGGCACATACCAATGGCCAGTTGCAGTATTGTTTGCTAGAACTATCGTTGAGGATCCCCAGAGAGGTGGTTGAGTCACCGGGGGTTGGACTCGATGATCTCCAAGGTCCCTTCCAACCCGCACGAGACTATGATACTATGATACCATCCCTGGTTGTGTTTAAAAACTGTTTGGATGTGGTGCTCAGGGACATGATTTAGCAGAGGGCTGTTAGTGTTAGAGCTGTATGGCTAGGTTGCAGTTGGACTTGATGACCTTGAAGGTCTTTTCCAATGTGAGCAATTCTATGATGGTGTGATTTATAATTACTTACACTTAGGAAAAGCCACATTCATTTGATAGGTGAGTACTGTATGGTTAGGGTTTTTTGAATCATATGGACAGCTGTTTATTTATTATAGGCTTAACTCCATTCTTTCTCTTCTTTCACCCTCTTTCTTCTTTTTAAACAATCTAAACTGTGGCAGCAACAGAAGACTGCTTTTTTGTCCTGACTCTGTTTCATCCTTTTTTGTATGGTAGCAGCCTAGGAGACATAGTTGGTAAAGCAGTGAGGGAAAGAGAGCGTCTGCCGCAGGAAACAGTATTGGTCAGAGCTGCTGCCTGCTTGAGGGATAAAGGCAGTTTGCTTGCTTGAATGCCAAAAGGGAAAATGCAGTGGAAAGGAAAGAAAGAGAGTAGAATTCTGTTATGTAAACATCCCCTAACTTCATACGAGCTTGTACAACAGTTGAAAATGAACAGCACTGATACTTCTGTAAATTCCTTTGTACTTTTAGGGTTCACAAGTGCTTCAGGAAATAAAGCTCTCTGGCATACCTGAAGTCTGAATTATGGGGGTTATGTTTTGATCTTGTAGAAATATCACTCTGTGGGCTGTAGACCAAGATGTTGTGGGGACAAAGGAAGTATCTGGAACTCTAGTCCTGGACAGGGTCTGTTGCTATATCAGGGTGTACTGCAAAATGCTCTGGCCACTTCTTTTCAGTTTCTTCTTTCCCTCTAAAGCAACTCTAAATTTCCATGTTTTCTGGAACTCTGCTTTGTCAGTCTGCCTATTTTGCTTTTTATCTGACAGTTCTTTTCTTCTTCTTGAACTATACAAAGTAGGAACCCAAAATACAAAGATTGTCTACTTCAGAAACATTTAACCTGGATGCTTCTTTTCTTGAAGGAAGTCTCACAGTTACCTATTTTATACTGTGTACATCTGCTTGGGTTGACAGGGGAAATGAAGAACTTAATCCTCGGAAATAACATGCTGCGTGTTGCAAGAAATTTCTGGGAAGACAGAATTATTTAAAAAAGAAAAAAGCAAGAGGAAAAGGGAAGGGGGAATGAGAAGCGTCTTAACTTCAGCGCAATACTGTGCCTGTTATTTAAGTACAAAACAGTTATTGGCAGCAGACGTTACCTGCTGAGGGAACAGCTGTATGGTGTGGAAATGACTTTGTGTGTGCTAATATATGCTTGGCAGCTGCGTGGACCTGTCTGCAAAAATGCAGCCATTTGGTTTCTGTGTAGAATCTATATTCTCATGTGTCTGTATCAATGGGATGACAAGCTTCTTGAGAAACACTGCAATGATTTCATGAATGTATCATAAAATTGGGCAATTCTAGCTTCTCTTTTTGTTACGTCTGGTCAGGTTTCCTGTCTAGAGAAAGGGAAACAATTTTTTTCTTTTTTTTAATCTTCAAAACATTTTCTTCAGAGGATTTTGGATTTTTTTTTTCTTATTTTATTTTTTAAATTTATTTATTTATTTGAGTGGAGAATCATTCTCTCTAATGCTGCAGTGCTTCTTATCTTTGTATCTGCATGCATTTGATTTGTCAGCAAGTTCTGCAGTTATTCTAGGGAGTACTCAGATGGCTTCTCTAGCATCTTAAATGCTGGTTACCTCGGCATTTAACACCGATTTTTCTTTATATAGTTTTCAAATCTTCTTTTATTATAGAAGGCTTGCAAGTTTGTATTTTCCACAGATAATGCAGAGGGAAAATGTTCCTGAATTGTATTTTGTATTTATTCAGATTCTCCTTATGGATTATTAATCTATAGCAGAAAGCTTTCAAGGTTAGAGGTTTCTGGAGTTAATCCCATAAAGACAGTTAATTCTGTTCTTTGCATTTTATCCTGTGTTTCCAGAGATCTATAATCTTTCCTTCTGATCAGCTGACTCTGCTTATCTCTCATCCAAGTTCTTGGCTGTTAGTGATTCATCCTTAATGATGACTATTTGCTTATGCGATTTTATGCAATCTTTAAAAGCTTTTGAAGAATTAATGAACAATTTTATTCCACTCTAGCTTCGTTTTTGATACATATCTAAACAATCAGAAGCCATATGAGGGCTGGATGTTTTAGAACGTTTGAGACCTGTCTTGCAAGGTTTAACTTCTCACGTATGAGGATAATGTCCTGAGGTGTGGGAACCATAGTTTTGAGGCTGGTCTCTTTTTAGTAGTACATGGGGATAGGACTAGGGGTAATGGGATGAAAGTACAGCATAGGAAGTTCCACACGAATGTGCGCAAGAACTTCTTTACTTTATGTGAGTGTGACGGAGCACTGGAACAGGCTGCCCAGGGAGGTGGTGGAGTCTCCTTCTCTGGAGATATTTAAGACCCGCCTGGACGCCTTCCTGTGTGACGTGGTGTAGGGAGCCTGCTTTGGCAGGGGGGTTGGACTCGATGATCTCTAGAGGTCCCTTCCAACCCCTACAATTCTGTGATTCTGTAAAATGTCTTGTGAAAGATTTGTTCATTTGATTGATAGGCAACTCAGGTCTTTGACCATCTTTTAGAAATGTGTAACAGAGTTCTGACTTGTTAGTCAAAGATTTCCCCTTGCAATTTCTGATTCTTCTGTACTGACATCTGAGTAGGTCCTCTATTTTACTTCCTTTGCAGCTCCTGCATTAGTAGCAGGATATAACGTAAATTCCACTCTGCATTGTTTGTTGGTGTCAAGAAGAATCTCTGCACATTTTAACAGAATACTTCAGAAGGAAACATTACCTGGTATTTATAACTCACATTTGCAGACTGAAGAAAATCATTTCCAGAAAATTTTCTTGAGTATTTGACACATCTGTATGAAGAGTGATAGTATTCACTTTAGCTCAGTCTCAGCTGGTAAAAACTGAGTTTAGCTTGGCACTTTAATGCACAACTTTTAAACAAATTCTGGTAACAAGTTTGATTTTTTTTCAGACTGCAGAAACACCGTAAGTGAAAATGGAAGATGTGAGTATTGAGAAGGCAGAACAACTTCCAGTTGGTTTTACTGCCGTTTAATCTTTTGCATGTGATTTCTCTTCTAAAAGAAGATTGTTCTTAATAGTAATTTTATTATACATATAAAATATACATATATATATATATATATATATAATATAAAATATTATATACATATACACACATACACACACTCACACACACACACACACATATATATATAAAATAATATATATAATTTTTTAAGCAGGAATTTTAACTTTTTGAAGTGTCCTGTCAGCTCGCTAGTTCTGCTTATATCTCATCTCACACTTGCAGATGATTTAAAAAGTCCCTTTGGAATGTGTGACTTCTTGATTATTAGAAATTCTTCAGTGCTTTGTGTGCGTTTGGTGTTACTGAAGGCCAAATGATGCTGCTTTTGGCTTGAGGACTTCGTACTGTCTTACATCATAGAATCACAGAATCACAGAATTATCAAGGTTGGAAAAGACCTAGAAGATCGTCTAGTCCAACCATTACCAATACTTCCCAGCTAAATCATACCCATCAACACAACATCCAAACGTTTCTTGAACACTCCCATGGTCGGTGACTCCACCACCTCCCTGGGCAGTGCATTCCAATGCCTGACTACCCTTTCCGAGAAGTAATACTTCCTAATGTTCAGCCTGAATCTCCCCTGGCGCAGCTTAAAACCATTCCCTCTAGTTCTGTCATCGATTACACGAGAGAAGAGGCCAACCCCCAGCTCACTACAACCCCCCTTCAGGAAGTTATAGAGAGCAATAATGTCTCCCCTGAGCCTCCTCTTCTCCAGGCTGAACATTCCCAGCTCCCTCAGCCGCTCCTCGTAAGGCCTGTGCTCCAGACCCCTCACCAGCTTTGTAGCCCTCCTCTGAACATGTTCCAGGGCCTCAATGTCTTTCTTGCAGTGAGGGGCCACAATCATGTTGCGAGCCTGAGGAGCTAAAATATATGGAGGTGTTTCCATGTCTTTGTAACAGACTGCAAATGACTAGTGTACTAACAGCCTTCTCTGTCTGTGAAACGATGGCTGTGTTGTATAAATGTTGAATACTTAAGCTTTTCAATTTTGGAAATAACCTTGGATTCTGCATTTGGCTCTGAGAGTCAAGGTAAAATCACTTAGTTTTTAATAAGTTCACCATTACTCAGAATTATGGGGTATATCGCCCACATGACAAAATTGTTTTTCTGGAGGAAGTGGAATTGGTCACTCTGGAGCACCTATGCTGATGTGAACACTGTTTTTCTCTACAAGTCCCATAGTTTTGGGATTGGAAGACCAGCTACTGTGGCTTTTGGAGATTTATCAGTAACCGGGGTCAGTTTATAGCTCAGTTTATAATCAGGTCACCAACTGTGAATCTTCCAATAATAAAGGAAAAAGTTCCACCTCAGCCTTTTAGGCCTCTGTACGGGGAATGAAAGCTTTACTGATGGTCTTACTGATGCATGTCAGACATTAATTGTTGTCTGTTAGGGATTTATGAGCTTTGTGCATTGCTAGTGCTGGCATGAAAAACTTCAATTGCTGCTGTTGATAACAAAAGCTTTTCACTTGTGAATGAATTACTGTCTTCACGCTGCCCACAGTACTCACTGATGAAAATACTGCCTGTATCCTCTGGCTGTTACTCTTAAGCACACTCAGTAGCCCTCCCAGAGAGTGCATGTGAAGAAGCTATGGCTCTGAAGAGGGATGTTTTCCCTTTGTCAGCATCTAAGCTGTCAGAAGCCCAATTTAAGACTGTGGTTGTTTCAGGAAAAGAAACAACTGTGTTGGCTTATAAATCTGCCTTTCTAAAAGGGCTGCCTCTTCTGAGGCTGTCAGGACAGGCTGTATCTGCTGTTTAATGTAAGAGAGAAAAGATTCAGTGACTGTGTTTTGAGCTTAACCTGCAGGTGCGATAGCACCTATTCACCTAATAGCTGAATGCCTGTGCAAAAAGTTACTGTTATGACCTTCCAGGTGTAATAAGTCTGTGTATTCATGCTGTTATGTTGTAATTAAATTGAATTAGTGATGTACTCCTAATGTTTGAAGCCCTAATGTAAAAAAGATATATATATATGTTTGTATAGGATTGGCATATTAAGAAACACACACTGGCTGTTCACTGGGTATCTTAGAAATACATTTTAAATTGCAAAGCAGTTGAAGAGAGAATGGTAATGGTGTGAAGGGTTTCTGAATAAATCTGTCTATTTTTAGTTAATTTTCCTTCAACGTGGAGAGCAGGCAGAAGAATTGCAATTGTTGCCTCAGTCGTTTGAAAGCTACATTAAAACCATGGAAGCAGGAGTCTAGTGCATCTCTGTTGTTCATATGACAACAGCGGTCTCAGTACTTACATTGCATTCCTGACTTTCAAGTTTTAGCAGCCCTCTTGAGCTCTAGTAGTATTTGCAGTGATGTTCTGAGAGGGAATATTTTGTCTCTGAACTGGATGTATTCTTTTTCTTCTGTACCAAAGGTTGTAGTAGAAAAGAATGCAACTCCAAAAGCTGATGAAACTGGCTTTGGACTTTGATCTGATTAAAATATTGTTCACCTGGTCCTTTGAAACCTTGTCTTTTGCAATTTCTTACTCTAAGTAAGGTGAGGCTTAAAGACAGGATAACAAACACCTATT
The DNA here is from genome assembly GCF_054131305.1 of Coturnix japonica. Taxonomy (NCBI): domain Eukaryota; kingdom Metazoa; phylum Chordata; class Aves; order Galliformes; family Phasianidae; genus Coturnix; species Coturnix japonica. The sequence goes on along the minus strand of NC_140664.1, from coordinate 92,143,481 downwards.
GGCAGGGAGAAAAGAAGTAAGTTAAGAAAGCCTTTCAAAGACTTTAGTTTGAGGACTTCCATAAATAATCTTTTATTTTATCCTCAACCTATCTGTAGGGAGATTACAAATCTGGACAATTTCCTGTCCTTCTGAATATTCTTGTGTTTCTGCCCGTTCCAGATCATTAGGTTATTACATGTGATATTCACATACTACCTGACTTTTCTGTTATCGTACTTCAAAATTTGACATGACAGTTATTTCAGGATCCTACAGAAGGGATTACAGATGCCATCCAAGTTTTATTTAATTGGATAATCTCAATTGTTGATAGTCCGTCTTGGGCATGATCCTTTGCATTTTCCTGCCCTTGTTGCCAATTAATTTTCACGTACTTCATCTATCTTAAACAGAAGTAAACTACATTTCTTATATAATTAATACTTGAGCTATACCATGTTATTCCTAAGCTGCAAATGATAATCATTAATATTTTAATAGTACTAATTAGGAGGAGAATCGGGAAGGACTGTATAGTAGAGTGAACTGCGTGGAGGTTTTGACCAAATAACACGCTTCATTTCTCAAACAAATAATGAGAAGCTTTAATCAAGATAACACATACAGCTAACAAACTTATCTGAATAAATGAGAGGTATTCTAATTTGCAAAACCACAAACTATTTTCACAAGTTAATTAATTGTAGTTAAGACACAGCTATTGTGCTATTTGTCCTTCTCAAGAACGTCTTTCAAATTACTTTTGTCAAAGTGTTTGAAAGAAGAGTGAATCAGGAGTTTAGTTCATGTGCATAATAATTTAGTCGAGTGCATATCTGTTGCTGCATTTTGAACATTGTTAGTTCTATATGATCCTGATCTTCATCTCATACGAGAGTCTCCTTTTATAAGCATATTTATTGATACTAACTTTTCAAACACAGTCAGCTACTCCTGTATTTCTCTCTTATTGTTCCTTCAGTCCAAGCCTTACCTGTTTTAGAAACACAAGTGGTGTTTTTATTTCAAATGGTTAATTTAAGGAAAAAAAAAAAATTAATAAAATTGAAAATTTTCTTCTGAGGAACTAAACGTGTAGTGTTTCTATGCCGAGCACGAATAAGAACTGATTTTATGCTGAGCTACATTTCTCAGATTTTTGAGCAGTAGATGTTTTTTTTTTTTTTTATTTTAAAAGGAACTTTCCATTACTGCTCAAATAAGTACAATCTGTTTTCTCTCATCACTTGTTTTAAAACTTGCTGCTGTTGAATTGTACTGAAGAATTGACTTTTGAATGCTCAGACTTTCCAAAATCCATCAAACGAGTTAAGCCCACTGATGAGATCTTTGTGTGAGTTGCAGGGAGATCATAGAACCACAGAATGGCTTGGGTTGAAAAAGACCACAATGATCACCCAGTTTCAACCCCCTGCTATGTACAGGGTTGCCAACCACCAGACCAGGCTGCTCAGAGCCACATCCAGCCTGGCCTTGAATGCCTCCAGGGATGGGGCATCCACAGCCTCCTTGGGCAACCTGTTCCAGTGTGTCACCACCTTCTGTGCGGAAAAACTTCTTCCTAATATCTAACCTAAACCTCCCCTGTCTCAGTTTAAAACCACTGACCCTTGTCCTGTCACTATCCATCCTTGTAAACAGCCATTCTTCCTCCTGTTCATATCTTCCCTTCAAGTGCTGTAAGGCCACAGTGAGGTCTCCCCAGAGCCTTCTGTTTACCAAGTTAACAAGCCCAGTTCCCTCAACCTTTCTTCACAGGAGAGGTGCTCCTGCCCTCTGATCATCTTAGTGGCCCTCCTCTAGCATTGCCAGTCTCATATTTTTCTTTTCCTTATGAAATTTACAAGATGCTTTTATCCTTTTCTGAAGATGACTGTTTTCAACGGGTGATGGGCTGACTCTTCGATCTGAATGTTTTTACCTTCTGTTTTTTATAACATTGACACTGGGTAAAACTTTGTCCTCACACTGACCCATTTATAGGTCATGAACCAGTAAAAAAAAAGTAAAAGAAAAATGTATCAGCACAGAAAAAATAATCCAGAAACCTTAATTATTGTAGCATCACTTTTGTTTTTAAAAACAGGAGCACTCCTCTGCATAGACCTCATTAATAGTTTGTATACATAGAGTTTTATACAATGGTTGTGCTGGCAATTTGCATTTGGTTCTTTTTTTATATAGTTTTTCCACAAAAATGCATGCATAAGCCTCATGCCTAATGTGTTGCCTGGAGTATTCTGGTCTTTTCTCCTTCATAATTAAATAGACTGAGAAGCTGAAAATTAGATTCAGTGTAGCCGTCAATCTTTCCTCATAAGCTGTTCAGTTAATCGCTTTCCATATGGTTTAAATTGATGTTAATACCTTTAGAAATATGTTATATTGTTATAATTTTGATGAACCCTTACTTTGTGCCGGCTGATGTTTATTCATATCTGAAAAGTTTTCAAGTCCAACTTTAGATCAGCTTTTTATTGGCTTAGATGCTGCATCTAGTGCAGAATCCCAGTTTAGTTCAGTAAAGTCAATGAAGTCGTCTGCTTAGTCTCTGTTACAAACAGTTCTGTTGGAAACTTTGCAGATATAAAGAACAATTCAGTCAGTCCAAAGCTAAAAATGACTGAATAGTCATGCATCATACTGGAAAAGCTAAGCGTTTTTTTCTCAGGCCAAAGGTGTTGGGAAAACAGGTGGTAAAGTGAAACAATGCACTACATGAGCAGTAGTTTTAAAGTTGACCTTTTCCCATGCTGTCAAGCGTATTGTGGATTTTGTGGGATGGAAACACGCTTGACATTCAGAAGTAACAAGACTTGTATGTACCTCGTATTCCTCCTTTCACTTATAAGCTGTAGCTCGTCAAGAATTTTCTACTCCTTCTAAGGTGTTTTTAGTACTCCTGTTAGGTTACTTCTATGGCATAAAATTTGCTATCCATTATCCAGGGGGAATGGTTTTAAACTGAAGGAAGGGAGATTTAAATTATGTGTCAGCGGAAGTTTTTCACTGAGAGTGGTGAAGTGCTGGCACAGGCTGCCCAGAGAGGTTATGGATGCTCCATCCCTAGAGGCATTCAAGGCCAGGTTGGATGAGGCCCTGTGCTACCTGGTGATGGCACTGGATCTAACAGTTGTCAGCTCTGTATCTACTACACTTCTTTTTCTCAATCTAGTTTGCCATGTGACTGCACAGATTTTTTCACTAGCCACATCTTAGGCACTATGTCCAGTTCTGAACACTCTTCTCCCACCTGTTCCTAGGTAGGCTCAGCCAAAGGCTGCTGGGGTGGCTGGATCTGGCAAGAGTGCTGAAGAAAACGTGAGGGAACAGTGATTTTTTTGAGCTGGATAAGAAGTTGTTTCAGGAAGGCTAAATGATCTTCTTTTGCTTATTGGAAGGCTACTGAGAAGGCAGAGCTCAGCTCTTTCCTGAGGTGCATGGCAGGGGGGATGAGGTAGTGATTATAAACTAAAACAATGGAGGATCCACATTGTCCTAAAGGAAACATATTTCACCACAAGGTCAGTCAGACACTGAACCATTATTCAGAGAGGCTGCGGACTCAGCATCTCTGGAGATTTTCTTGCCATTATGGCACAAAGCCCTGATTAAGCTTGTTAGAATCATAGAATAATTGAGTTTGGAGCCAATGGCTGGAAGTTATCTTGTCCAACTCTGCTCAAAACAGGTCCAAAGGGTTCAGGTGTTTTCCCTCTATTGAAGAAGAAGGTTTTATTTGTATTTAATCTATATTTTCTGTGTTCCATCTAATGACAAAGTTTCTGAAAGGCTGTCATGGTTCTTGTTTAAGTTGAGATAACAAACGTTCACAGGTCTTCCCTTGCCTCTGAAGTCTGTCATCTTGTCATTAAAGCAAGCTGCCAAGCTGGTTAAATATAATGCTGTTGGTGAATGGCTCTTTTGTTCTTTGTATGGATGTAGGTTTCCAGGAGTATCTGTCTAGATTCTCCTTGTCTTTTTTGATAGTAGCTTTCTTCCTGATACTGATGTAACTCTTTGGATCACCTGGACGTTTGAAATGGCAGTTTGGCTCTCCTCTCCTTCAGTGCCATCACATGCCTCCCGTTCGGTGCCATTGGAGCTGCACCTGTCTTAAGTGGCATAAAGGATTTCTGACTCAATGTCTGTACTGTATATGAAATTTAACTCCCATAGGCTGTCACTGTACTGAGATCTGAGGCACCCAGTAGTAGACCTCACCAACAACAAAGGAGACCAGGCAAAAACAGTACAGAGTATTTCAACCTTTTCATTGTCACTAGGGCTGCCATCGCACTGAATAAAGTGTGTTATTTTCAGGCTTTCTTTTGCTGATGTTCTTAAAAATACTTTGTCAGATTCATAGCTCAGGTCTGATAAGGGCAGCTGCTTCAGCAGAGTTCCTGGGCTGCTCTGTGTCACTGTGATTCTGCCTAAATTCAGCGTTTACCATGCTCTGAGTAGAGACTGGACTGAATGCCAGGTCTTTCTGACTTGAATTATTTTGGTCAACAGAATGGAAGTGCTTTCTAACATTGCAGTTTGCCTGCACACTTTAACTCATGGAGTGATGAGAACTCCTGTTAAAGAGTAAGGCACATAGCTACGCTACCCAGTGTGTGTGTTGAACTTTGTGCTGATGTCTCTTCTAATACCTTCCTTGAAGGATTCAGAGAACTCAGAGTGCCCTTTTGACATTTCAGTGAACTAAGTTGTTATTTTTTTTCTTGCAGTAAACGCAGATATAATGCCATTTTAAGCACTGTAAAATACTAGATCTGAATGGACAGACTGGACAGAATGCCTAGATAAGAGTCCTGTTCCTGATGTCTTGCTAATTTGAGAATGCATAAGCCCTGTGCTCCCATGTGTTTCATGCTTTCTTTTGTAGCTGAAAATCTTATAGTCTGAGACTGTAGTTTACTTTCTTTTCTTTCAAAGCATGTTTGTTTCAACTAGCGTTTGTCTTCTGTAGGTGTAATTTAAGGTAACAATGAAACTTTATTTTCCTTCCAGACTATTTCTGTTGTGTCCCAGACCAAAGCAAAAGACAACTATTCTATAGAGTTTAAGTAGTCATTCATACAGTCTGACAGATATGTCTGTATGTTATTTGGTTTCTGAAAATGGTTGATAGTGTTTGTATAGGGAAGAGAATGAGGGAACTTATGATGACATTTCCTCACTGTTCTCTCCTAACACATGCATTGATTTGAAGACAGGGAGCGCCTGACCTAGGGGTGAAGACTTTGTATTTAGTAGCAGATGAATAGACTTGCAGAGCTGGCACTGAGCTGTGGCAGGGAGTTCCACTGTGTACCTTCTTTTTGGTTTTTGGACCCTTGCTGCTAAAGTCATTTGTCTATTCTTCCTCCTAGTATTGAAAGAAAAAGACAAGAGTTGCTGTTTACTATCCCCATGCTTGATTATTATAGACCTGCTACCTTGTTTAGGTTACCTCTTTTCCAGCTTGGAAGAACACTAGTCTCATCACTTACATCTTGTAGTGCTGCTGTTCCTTCATCTTTTTGCTCTTATCATTTGTCTTTTCTAGTCCTTCTTTATTCTTTTTGATGTGGCAAGATAGGATGTTCATACATCCATTGCCTACTCAAGGTGAGAAAGCAGGTACTGTGTAATGGCAAAGTAATGATTTATCTTTTTTTTTGTTGCTGTTTCTGTTCTCATCTTACTAATACATAACAATGTTTTCTTTCACTGCTGCTGATCACCTCACTGGTAGTGACGTAAAACTTTCTAGTGCAACTCTGTGATCCAGAATTCAGGGCTGTCTTTGTATCGATAGGGGGGAAAAACACACAAAAAACAGCACCTTAGGATATCTTCTTAACATATATAATTCAGCGTTTTCAAGTGGTTATTCCATCTCCTATTTTATCACCAAGTTGTTACTCATAGATACTTTTGCAGTTCTTTGTGTAAAGTATTAATGTCTCCCCAGTCTCCTTCAAAAAGAAAAAAAGGTCAGAATTGTCAGTCGTGAAAACAGCAGTTTTTGTAACAAACTTTGCTTGTAATTGGAGTAGGACAAAATAAAGTTTTAATATATACATGTTGAAAAATGTGTAGGAGTTTGGTCAATAGTTGAACTTTGAAGTCAGCTGAAGTGTTTAGCTTTGAATGCCTAATAAGTCATTTGTGTCTACTTCATTGACTTTGCTTTATTTTAGTTTATTTTACCAGAGAGGTGGTTATTTTGTTTTGATAGAAGTATTTGCCTTTACAATTAAGGTATGAAAGGAGAAGCATGAGCAGTGTTGGCCTGTGGCTTTGGTCAGCCCTGATTGTTACATTGCTTCTTAAGATGTTCCTGTTTTTCATTAATGTAGCTGCTTCTGATTTCCCGAGGATGCAGAGGGTTCCTTTAATGTTTTGTTTTTAAGGTGCTTAAGCTCTTTTTCCAGTGACTGTGCAGAGAACTCTGCTTTGGTTACTCACTTCAATGTTTGTGCGATGAGTGTTGATGAGTGTTGCTGTAGTAAAAGACTGCAGTGTTATTGCTTAAATTGTCCCAGAACGTTCATTTTGATACGTACAATATTCAAGAATTAACTTAGATTACCTTTAAAACGTAGTAAAATCTTGTGCTTTTAGCTCCTGTCCTGAGGTAATTTTTGTGGCTTCTTTCTTTTTTCTTTTACAGATACAGAACGTCGTCTCTCAAACTGGATTAAAGCAACCTGTTGTATTTTTATTTATACTTTTTTTTATTTTTGTATTTGACTTAAAGTGCCATGAAAAAATTTGCATATTGCAAGGTGGTCCTTGCCACCTCTTTGGTTTGGGTCCTTCTGGATATGTTTCTGTTGCTCTACTTCAGTGAATGCAACAAGTGTGATGAGAAGAAAGAACGAGGGCTGCCTGCTGGAGATGGTAAGTTATCTGAAGAAGGAATTTTTAAAATACGGTTTAAAATAATGTTAGTTTTAAATATTCAGTGTGTGTTTCAATGGGGAGAATGGTTTTAAGCTCAAGGAGGGAAGGTTTAAATCAGATGTAAGGGGAAGCTCTTCACAGAGAGAGTGGTGAGGTTCTGGAACAGGCTGCCCAGAGAGGCTGTGGATGCTCCATCCCTGGAGGTGTTCAAGGCCTTGGACAGCCTGGTCTAGTACGAGGTCAGCTTTCTAATGCAGAAAATGGAAGGAGATGATTTTCCTGAATGGGAGTTAAATACATGCTCTGTGTTGCCTTGGAGGAAAAGTCTTCCTTCTTGGTACTGATGGCATAAGACTCTAACATCTTAAATTAGGAGCTTCACCTGCTGCGTCTAATATTGGATTGTATTTGTACCCCTGTTATATTTTGCAAACTTCACTAAATATGAAACAGTAAATGAAGGTGAATATTTTCTTCACTAACTGCAGGTCTTGGTGGTTAGAAGAACAGCTGAACTGAGGCTTATTAGTGAGAAGGCCTTGCCTGCTTTGCTTTTCATAGAATCACAAGGTTGGAAAGGATCTACAAGATAATCTAGTTCAACCATCCTCCCGTATCTAAACCCCATATCTCGTAGCTCCTCATCCAGACGCCTCTTGGAACACTGCTGGGGATGGCGGCTCTACCACCTTCCTGGGCAGCCATTCCAGTGCTTGAACACTTGAGTAACCTTTTTGGTCTGACGAAGTCAGAGGGTAATTGAGAATGTGATTGTAGGTCTGTTGAATAGTCTTGGGCTCCATGATGGTCACTGGCAAGCCTGGGTAAGGGCAGAGGAGATGGCTATCGGGAACTATAAGATGGGCATAATAGTGAGTTTTGTGCTTGATAGTGACTGGTGGAAGTGTGGAAGGCTACTAACTGAAATGGTGCCTGAGTGGGGATGAGGGGGGAGAAAAAGGGTGAAGTGTGAAGGGTTCATGCCAGGCCATAAGGGGACTAGATGGAGGTGCTGGTGGACAGGGGATCAGTAATGGTCTTTGGGGCATACAGATCTTGGGAACTAAAGTGAGGAAGAGAGGTGATTACACGGATTAGTGATTTAGTCATAGGGTTAAGCTTTCACTCCTCATCTCCGCTGAAACTTGTTGGTATAACCTAACAGCCTGTTCATTATGTCATCACTATGTGTCAACATTTCTTCGAATGAAAGATTTACTTCTCCGTAGCTGGTGCACAAATGAGAGCTGCAGTTGGGCTTTATTTTTAACAATAAGTGTATTAGGCACTGTGCAAGAATGTTTTTTTTTTTGTTTACATTTATGAGAACTGTGTTCGTTTGTGAGAAAACAGGTGACTCTAAATGCAGAAGCCTTAGAGCCAGTGACTAAATCTTCTTGGAAAGTTATCTCCATGCTTGCACACCAGCTTGTCCCGTCTTTGTATTTACTATGCTCTGTAAAATGCCTGTGGGTTTCTTTAGTGGCTGCTGGCTTTCTCTACAGGAGATAGGAGAGAATACCTCATTTAGGTAAAGCTTGAAATCCAGTATTATGTATTTGCTAATGAAACCAAAGTATTGTTCTAATGAATCTGTGGACTTTGTATGCCTAGATTCAGGTCATAGATGTGTTAAAGTAGCATCTCAAGTTTTAGTTAATCTACCTGTTCAGGTGGGCTGGTTTAGCCAAATGATGAGAAAAGTGAATGTGTAAATTAAGCAGAATTTGTTATTCTAAATCAGAAATATTCTAGGATAAGGAAGTAACTCTTGGGTATGTTGAAAAACTTGGTTAATACTCTAAAACATTCTTATGTAAGAATATTCTAATAGATTTTGAGTTTAAACTATTAATTTAAAAAGAGATTAAACAGTCATATAGATTCATCTGAACAGGAAATAACTGAGTGCTGTAAATTTAATAAAAGCTCAGTGATGATAACGTAACTTGCATTGTTTTTATTAAGCCTAAATAATTGCCTAATTTTATGCTATTATTTTATCTTAATTACCATCTAAGAATGCGCAAATTCTAGTTCAAGAGTTTACACAGTCGCAAATCAGTAAGTTTAGATGCTTTTGTTCCAATGAAGTTCAAGTTGTAATTTCTGAAGTATGGAGGCAAAACAGCTGACTTGATTTAGAGCATGGTTAAAGCATATGCATAAATCCAGCCTGCTTAGGATACACTTGGACATACTGATGCTTTCAGTTTTCAGAGTACAGTTGGTTAGCTGGCAGCTTCTAGTATTATATAGCTCAGCTTACCGTCGTAGGGAATGTGGCATAAAGAAAACACCGCTGTGGTTAAGAGAATTTTATCTGCTAAAAGCTACTGCTTTAGTGCAGTTGCTTCAGATATTGGAAAAAGAAAATACCTCATATGGAACATATTATGGCTGTAACTGCTTAATGTTAAATGCAAACCAGCAACTCGTTTCACTTATTGGTGTGTGTGCGCATATATGCATATATGTATGTATGTATTTTAAGTATTAGAACTCCATTTTAATGCAAGAACAGTTTAATGTGTAAAATAAAATATAAATAAACATAGAAGTAGTTGCTGACCTTTTTTTTCTTGTTGTTTTTAGTTCCAGAACCTATACAAAAACCACATGAAGGACCTGGAGAGATGGGGAAGCCTGTGGTCATTCCAAAAGAGGAGCAAGAAAAAATGAAAGAAATGTTTAAAATAAACCAGTTTAACTTAATGGCAAGTGAGATGATTGCACTCAACAGATCTTTACCTGATGTCCGGTTAGAAGGGTAAGTAATAGGTGTTGTATTAAAAAATGTAAATGGAGAGTGAGGTTTTCTCTACGTGTAATACTTAGGTAAAATTAGCTTTAAGAGCAAAGACCAGTTTCCTTCAGTGTTACTTAACAGTGAATCTGATTACAAGTATTAATGCTGTTCAGGAAATCAAAATTAATCTGGCTGAGTGAAAACAAAGTTCGCTTAAGAACTGGTGTTTCAAAAAGAAATACGTTCTTTACGAACTTCATGCTTTACTTTTAATGAGGCAGACTAACGTTCTATATTGTATGAAATAGAAAAGATATGATGATGGGAAATAAATACTTTAAACATTTCTTGCCTAATGAAATGTTCAAAGCCTCATTTGGCTTGCATTATAATGTCTGCTAATATCCATCTAGTTTATTTTTGATCTCACCTCTGAAATATTGATTCTTTCAAAGCTATTAGAGTCATAATGAAAAAGGAAATCATAGCCTTTTAAATAAAACTAAGATTACTTTACTCTCTTAGGGCTAATCTGGACAGGTAGCTGATGGCTTCCCCACCTCGAGCCCTTTTTATATAGGAAAGGGATTCTCAAGTAACAGACCTTGTGAAATAAGATTTTGCCCATCAATTATCTGCATTCTTCTTCAAGAATTATGTGCTATGGGAAATCTATTTCTTTTGAAGGTCAGCTATTTCTTCTGTATACACAAGGCTTAGATGCTGGATTAATATGTTTTTCATTTCCTACCTTTCAGGATGATATTAGGATTGAGATGAAGCTCTGACCACTTTTCATTTTTAATGGATGATAAATAGCCTCTTTATATGTAACTTTGCCTGGAGCGGTGATTCAAGTGGTTCTGTGTAGTGTTCAAGTTCCATTGTGTGCTGGTGTTTGTTCTAATTGAGCAGGATTTCTTAAAAAAAAACACCAAAAAACATCTCCTGAGTTAGCACCAGTGTAACTTTCTGTCGATCTTTAGTTATAATGTAAGTCAAAGTTATTGGTCATTACTTGCCTGTTTCTCAGTGTAGTGAAAGAATGTAAAGCATAAACTTGTAGGGTTTCCTTTTGAAACTGCTGGGAGATCTGTGTGTGTGGTTTTTATTTGGTGTTTTTTCTTGTTTCACATTATAGCTCTGATCATAGTTAGAATTTGGCAGTGGATCTCTTGGTGTTTGTGCAGTTTTGTATATGGCATATGCCCCTTGTATGACGCTTGCTATATGATAAGAAATTCTCTTTGTAAAATGGTGGCTTCCAGGGGGTGAGAACTCGTTAACATTCTAATCTTGTTTTAGCAGCAAGGAATATCATCAGGTCCTTTGGAGACTTTTGTCACAGCTGGAATGCTAATTTGTGATGATTTCAGTATGGTTTAGTGTTGGGAGTTGTTTTTTTTTTTTTGTTTTTTGGAAGAAGTGAAAGGAATGAATTATCAGAACTTTGGGGAAATGATAGTTACAGCAGTTGGTTAATTTGGAAGGTAAACACGGGTAATCATTCATGATTATCTTGGAAATAAGGAGGAAATTAAATAACATCTGTTTATCAGCATTCGTATTGGAAAACGCGCTTGTATGGGTTCTGCTATTTCTGTAGTGTCTGTACAATGTTAAGGAAACAAATTCCTTACATATGGATCTAAAACATTGACTTGATTGTAATCTTTAAAATCTAGACCCTGAATTAACAAAAAATGGAAGGAGAAATAGTCATTGATGATTATGATTTTATTAACTAAGCATTGTTCAACGTTTTGCAGAGAAGTCAAACTACGATCTTAAAATTAGGTTCAGCTCTAATTACTTTCCTTGTATGCATGGCCACATGCTGTAGTTACTGTGTTGTGCACTAAGATATGAGTTATGAATTTACTTGCATTACACTTGCTTGCCTCTTACATTTGGATGGACAAAAAACTGAGATACAACTGAACTGGTAGCCTTTTGGGTCTGCAAGAGTAAATATTCTACTTATGCTTCTGGTTTGTTCATTGAAAAACAATGACAAAAACAAAATAATCAACAAAAAAGTAATATTTTTAAACTTGGATATTTCCATGAATCTACATTGGAGCATGTTACTTTAATTGAAACAACTGCCAGGGCCACAACCTCTGGAGGGATGTTGGGGAGCAAGCAGCTAGGGACACCAGACTGGTTTTAAGTTCTTAATAGATTATTTCTTCTAAGTGTGTCTTTTGCCAGGAAAGTGTGCAGGTGTATGTTTGACGTGACAGCAAAGAGTGAAAAGTTGGATGAAGAGGAGCAGCAGAGTCTTGCCTTGATTTTGATGAAGATGAGAAGGCAATGACTGAAATAGTTGACAGTGACTAAAACATGCTTTCAGCTGTGCCTATCTATTTTAGTTCAATGTTCAGGCTGGAAAGTGGTGGTTAAATGCATGAACTTTGTATGGTGTTACATGGCTTATGTTTGATCTCAGCTCTATTTGAGGTGATTTAGCAGCTGTTTTGGAAACCAAAGAATGAGTACAAAGGCAGAGGTTTTCAGGCCTGTAGTCTCGCAGATCTTCAAGATTTGTGGAACATACAGAATATATAGGAGTCATTTGGGTCCCTGGCATGAGATTTTTATCCTTGTGCTGACCTTTATACTCTGGAAAGGAGTGTGCAAAACTCCCTACTTTTTCAGGCACAGATGATCAAGGCTGGAAGCAATGGAGGCATAGATGGGCAACACAATGTTGTGCAGTGTTAAGCTCTGTTCTCCACTGGAGCTTCCACTGGGATATTGTATTGTGCAGGCTGAGATCTCTTGGAAAGATGATGGGCTTCCCCTAGCAGCAAAGAGGGACATGGAGAGCTTTGGGTAGCTTTGTGCCCTTTCATCAAGGCTTCAACTTCTGTACAATTTGGCATAAAATACCTTCCTTTTCATTTATTACAGATTTGATGAAACATAACCAGAATTAAGTGTATGGGACACCTTACTATACTTCTGTTAAGACCTGCGTATTACCTGTCCTTTTCTCAAGCTGTCTGTACTGTGGGAGCAGTGGTGCAGATAGTGTTAGTGTGTAATCAGTTCTTAGTTCTTAGCCAGATGGACCTATTTATTTGTGTGAACTCAATTCATACAAACTTTGGCTTTAACAACTTAGGAAAATTAAGAAGTAGATATTAAGTTATAAGTTACTGAAGGCTTTTTTTGCTTCTTTTTTTTTTTGCTTCTGTTCAGTTCCTACTCAGAAGCTTTATTTTACAATCTGGATCAAGTTGACTTTCCTCCTTCTCTCTCCCATGATTAAAAACAATTCTAGGTCTTACTTGTATGAATGTTGCAGAGCTTATGGTTGGCTCATGATGCTTGGCTTATTTCTGAGCAAGTCATTTGTACAACTAATTCTCGTCTTTCATCTCTCAGCTTAGAAAGAACTGTATACAGTTCTTACAGATCCAGGTTTGTGGATGCATCAAGTATGCTAATTATATGATGCAATATAGTGCTTTCAGTTCTGAGACTGCAACTTGCTTCTCATACGTAAGTACTGAAATATTTGAGTGAGAGCAACCAGGATTCTTGTTTGGAGAAATTAAGAACCTGACTGCAAGGGTTGGCCTTTATGCTTTGCTACTGCAGTTGAATCGATAAGGTGATGCAGATTCCTAGAATATACACAACAGTTGTGTGAGGAAAATAATTTATTTGTACCTATTAAAGGTAAAACTAGCAAAGGCAAACATGCAACAGTAAGCCATTGGAACTCAAATATATTCAGCTTTATAGTTTGCTTTTTAATGGTAACCCTTGAAGTCTTGACTGTTATGAGCTGTGTGAAGAAGTGCTCTAATGATTTTAATTCAGCAGAGGAACCAAGGGAGTAGCTTCACATTGTATATCATCGGGTGTAAATTGTGTATTGTATATAATTGGGTGCAGCCAAGTCTCAGCATTGTGATGTGATCCAACAGCTGTGTGGCCTTGCAGCTCACTGGCTGAGTGGAGGTTTGCATTCCCCGGGGCTGGGTTTGTGTGTTTCGTTGGTCAGCAAATGGCACCCAGCAGCTGCGTGATTGCCTGATCTGCTGCAAAGAGTGGGATGAGCTAGAACTGTGGTGTTGAAAGGGGAGATTATTGCTTAGGGTGCAGTTGTGGGCTGCAGGTATCTGGGTAGAATATAGGGAAGAAAGTTTGCTAGGGGACGTGCTTGCAAAAGTCCCCATAAAATCATGGGGATTTAAATAGATTCATAAATTCTTTGTGAAGTTTGTTAGTCATTTAGCTTGGGTCATGGTGATAGAAAAGGGTAATCAAAAAGAGTTATCAGGGTGATGGTGGAAGACTTCAGAAGTTTATTCAATATTATGTTCATGTTACAAGCTAGAAATCCAGGCTATTAATTAGTCCGGTATCTGCAAAGGAGATCTGCTGATCCGTTGAAAAGCAATGTAAATTTCAGCAATGTCACACTGTAAGCCTGAAAGCTTGCGAGGCACTGAAGATTTAACAGTTGTCTTTCAAAGCAGATACATTTCTTTGTGTTTTTCATCTGGCTTTTGTTTTCATTAGGTTGTTACTGGCCTGGTACAGAATCAGCAGTTTGAAATGCTCATGTTGGAAGAAATGAGCTATAAATCTTTTTCTTTGAGAAACTTTAGAAAGTTTTTATAAGTTGTCTCTTCAGAAATGAGCGTGCTCCCTGCAAATTGCTGTCTTTGTCTATAGGCATATATACGCATGCAATTATGCAGACATGTGCAATCATTCACAAAGATCTGACCATCTCATTCTTAGTTATGAGCTGTCCATTTTTGGATGAGCAGCCATGTCACAAACTTTATTCTAGTTGATGGGTTGAATATGCAAAATAACATGGCTAGAGAACTTAGTTTAATTTCAGTCTTTGAGGACAGAACTCTTCTTTTTCCCCTTACTTCAAAAAATACTTTCCTATGGTCGTTCTGATTAGAACAGCGCTCAATAGTAGGTAATTACTTTTGTGAACTTCTGCTTGAATTCTGAAAGCACAGTGGTTTTAAGGACCGTTTTGGATTTTGTTTCCAGGATCTAAAGAAGAGATTCTGCTTGAATCATGAGATAATACGGCCTTTCTTATATACAAAACTTTGAAAGCAGAAGAAAGGATGGCAGGTAAATTACACAATGCTATTGAAGGCAAGGCACTTAAGCAGGCTGGATGGAAGTGCTTAAATAAGAATTACCGGCATTCAGGTCATCAGTTTAGACAGATTAATTGGGGTTGTAATACGTATTATAGAAGTGAAGACCTCTTTTTAAAACAAATTGTTCCGATCTGATTGGAAGAAGCAGCTTCCTTCTGTTGTGTGGGGTTTTGTTGCAGACTTATGTGCAGCACTTTGTCTTTATGCAGCCACAAGTTAAAACTGTGGTTGTATGCCTCGGTGTGCTAAAAAGAGCTGTAAGAGCTGTGGTGTATTCTGTTGGTCAGCAATTCCATCTTTCTCATAAATACTGCTTTTAACCCTTTTCAGTATGTTGTTTCCTGTTAATATTAGCTTTGTCCATCTTATTTGTCTTCAGTCACAATGGGTTATACTAAAAATTTCTTTTGGAAGCAGATAATGCTCTTCTTTGTGATGAGGTTGTAAGGCTGTCCAGAGAAGAATGAGTCACTGTTGACCAGAAAAGCATCTCTTGATTTGAATGCTGGTGGTTGTAGATGCAGTGTTTTGGCATTTTCTGCCACCTTTGCTTGCAGGGATGTTATTCTCTGCCAGGTATGTGTGAGTATCAGCAGCTTCAGGGTGACTCAGTCTTATTTTCAGCATGTTTTCGCCTGTGATTAAATGAGGGAGTGGTGTTTGCATTGGGCAGGGCTATGCCTCAGCTTTGTTGCCTTAACTTGTTGCAAACTATAACTTCAGGCAGATGGGCATGTAAACAACTGAGGGCTGATAGATTCATAGCACTGCAGCGAGATGGGGCAGTTATTAATTAAAGCCTGAGGTCTCATGACAGGAGCTTCTATTTTCTTCTCTAGTGATCTAGCATTAACTTTAGTATTGTCAATAGAAATTAAGTTTATTTTCAAGCCTGCAGATACTTATGCATACTTCCCAGAGTACCTTTTAATACTAAAGATTATACTTTTTATACTGTACCACTAATATTAAACAGGTTTATTCTAGGCATTGTGTTATACAGTGTTTCCTCAAAGCATCAGCTCTAATGCTATTTTCCTTTCTCATATTATGTTCTGAGATGCACTTTATTTGTTACTGCAACTTTTATTTTTAACCATTGTTGGTACTGTGCAAGATACAGGCCTGGACTACATTTGGAAGATGACTAAATGCATTTCCCTTCACTCCCCACTGTTGTTCCTTTCAAATATGCATCCGTATTGCATTGGCATACTGCTCATACGAGGTGTGGTCTGAGCTTTAGTGTGATTTCTCATCTGAGCTGTGAAGTGCACAGCGGATACCTGCACTTGCATTCCATCTCTGTTCTTCATTGATATGCTTTCTCTTGAGTGTGCTGGGTTTGGAAAACAAGAGTTGCACCATTGTTTCAGCTGACACTGTGGCTTTGGTACTGCTTGAGTCTACTGAATTTCTGTTCTCATAGCCTCTTTCTGCATAGACACCATGGTAATATATAATTGATTTCCTACAAGATCTCATCAAGATCTCTACAAGATATTTGCAGATTTTTGTGACAGCAGTTCTTCAGCTCATCAGATGCACTTATAGATCTTATTTATCTCATATCAAATCCTATTTTATTACATAACTACCAAAAGAGATTTAACATGATTTCAAAGGGTCTGCAAATGGATTACTTCTAATATGACTTTAACGATACAACAGTATTGCACATAGCACTCATGATTGAGTTGTAAGGATACTTTCTCAAAATTATGTTCTATGAATGCTGCATTATAGTATTGATAAAATGCCAAATATTATCATGGGTTGGTTGCAGTGTTGCGTTTCTAAGATAATATCTAAGTTTCTCTCAAAATCTCAACAGTAAGTTGAAAGAGGTGATGTTAGGGCAATGAAAGGTAGGCCTTGTTGGTCTTGGGCACTAAGAAGAGCAGGATGGTTATCAGAAGAATTTCACTTCTGAGGAATTCAAATGAAGGACAGTTTAAGATCCTCTAGTAGATTACTTCTGTTTCAGCAATGGTTAAGTATGTTTCTCTCATTCCTTCACTAACATAAGAGATAAGAGTTCCAGTTCTGCTAGTTGTAAATTAGAGTGGAGAGTAAAGGTTGTGGTATGTAGGTACTGCAAAATGAATGGGCTCACCCTAGTTGTTAGCATCTTGAAGGCCTAGACATTGTCAATACTGAAAAGGTATAGAAAAGAATTAGCTGTAAGCTGAGATGTCTGGGATGTTATTGCTGGTGGCACTAAGTACTTTGGTACCAGCTTTGGCAGACCTGGTAACAGTGAGGTGCTCATCTGTAATCATGAATAGTGTCGTGAATGCTGTTTAGATGCCTTGGGAAACTTGCATTTCATAAGGTCTTGAAGTGCTTGAAATGAACCATTTTACATTGACTTGAAGATAAAATTATGTTGGTTTTTTTTTTGTTGTTGTTTTTCTTTTTAAAATCTTTTATTCCACATTTTGAGTTAAGAGGATTTGGGTTTTTTTTGTTGTTGTTGTTGGCTGGGTGAATTAAATATCAGCATACTGTACATTTTTGTGTATCAGATATTTCTTTATATAGATTGAAAATTTAAAAAGACCACCTTCCAAAACTTCATGCAGTTACTTTACTTGTTATATCAGAAACGTCCTTTGTGTTGGCTGTCATTTTTAACCAACAACTAGAAGGCTTCAACTGTAGTCTTAGGATATGCAATGTCTCAAAGCATTTCAATGATGACTTTTCTTGACCAGTTTTCTTGTCAGATGGAATGGGAATTTTCATGTTCTGATTAATAGGAGTTGGAAGTGCTTTCCTTTCAAGTTTATGGTTAAAGAGCGTATAAAATCTGAGGTTTAATGACTAAAATATGGTGATTCTATTCAAATAATACTTGACTTTTCGAGGTTTTTTTTTTGTTGTTTTTTTTTTTTTGTAATGTTTCCTACAGACTGTTTCTAGCCTGAACTGAAAGAGAAGATAATAAACAGTTTATTCGGAAGTTTTCAGATGCGTTCAGGTTGTTCAGGTTCTTACCAAGTGGCTATACACAATACGCTACACAGTATCTTCTTTTATATGCACCTCCCTGTCTAAAACGTAGAGAGCTTCTCCATATGGTTTAAGTACCACCTTCATAAAAAAAGGGTGATGGTAGAGAAGAAAAACATAAATGATAATTGCTTTTGACCTTCCACTTCAGACACTTCTGTAATGAGTTTAAAATTTTGAAATTAGGCTGCAGGGCTAATAATTATTTTTATTTTTGCTGTTGTTGCTTATTAGCAATGTTATCCACAGATACGCTGTGATCTGTCATCCTTCTTTTGCTTTTAGTACGTTAGACATAAATGTGGTTGAGAGAAGGATTTGGACCTAGTGCGTTGCCCTCCTGTGCTCTTGAGGATATGCAGGCCTAGGAGTTATCAGCTGGCAGAGGTCAGGCCTGAGTCTTACCTGTTAACTGTCCTGTGGCTCTTCTGTAAAAACATATCTCAAAATGTTTTACACAACACTTGTAAACTTCTTCCCCCCTCCCCCCCCCCAAAACTGATTTTGATGGGACATGAAAGATATTGGAAAATCTTATTAGGAAACGAGATCTATCCACTTTCATTTCCTCGTTACCTGAGAGCAACAAATGACACATTAGGAAGGAATACACCTTAATAAGGCTGAAGTTGGTGATTCCAGTTCCGAAAAGGAGATTTGATATGGAATAAAGAAAATCTTCACTGTTTTTGTTCATTGGAAAGTGTATGTCAACACATGTAGGTTAAGCAGGCTTTTTTCTTGATTGTACTGAAATAGTCTGTCCTTTTTTCTGTACATTTAAGTAATAAGTCACTGCTTTCATTTAAAATATCTAGTATTTCTGGGGAGTTTCCACAATCTAAATAATATATGGAGTTGCATTAGCCAAGAATTTGCCTGATGCATGCTGTAGATTAAGGAAAGGATGATGCATTTCAGGTGAAGTAGATATTCTCAGCTGCTGTTTGGAGTCTTCATTAAATTACTGGAGATGTTATGCCTTCCTGATATTATGCACTCAATTTTAAAACTATTTGAGGCATGATCCAACTAAAGGAACATAATATATTAGTAGCGAATTGAAATTCAAATTTCCCTTAATTCATGCCCTGTGTGTCATACCCTTGATGGTTATGTTCTGCTACTAATGTTGCTTAACTGTTGGTTGAAACAAATGCTGCATTTTAAATTCAGTAGTAATCCCATTCTGGGGTAATTTGTTTTCAAATGAAAGACAAAAAGGATTCTTAATTTAAATGTTTGGTACTCCAGATAAAACGTGAGTTTTACATAGAGGGCTGATGCTCTGAGTTAACTGTTCTCTTTCTGTTTTGCTGTTCTGCAGCAGTGTGTTCCTGGGGGAAAGTAGCGTATGGCAAGAGTTTCAAAATTAAGAACTTACTTTTTGTTATCTAGTCACAAATATTTGTACAGATATATTAACTAAGTATGTATAGAAGTGCCCTATAGAAGTTTCCTAGGTGAAAGGAATGCTGTTGTGAAATCAACTTGCGTTGCCACTTGTGAGAGTCTCTTAAATGTTAGTAGACAGGGCAGCATAGGTCACTCTTGAACTGTTAGTCCTGAAAGGGCTGATGGCTGTGATTCCAATAGGCAGGTCTTGTTATGGATGCGGTGATGTACAGCTTCTAGAGGTCACAGATAGTAGAAATGCCTGAGAGAGGTTCTCATCAACCTTCTGTATGCCTTTCAGGCATGTTAGGGCTAAAAGATCTCCCTTCAAAGATGGGTCTTAAAGATTCGGATGTCTTTATACTCAAGACAATGTAATGTTTTATAAATGTGCTAGTCTGTGGCTAGCTTTTTTTTATACCAGTTCATTCGTTTGGAACTCAGTAAAATAAAATCTTCCATGAAACCGAGATAGGCAAGGCTGAAGATCCAAAATGTAGTATTGCAATGACAAATCCTATGGCCACCCCAGGAAGTTTGTTCTGTTGGGTGAGATGTTACAGCTTCTTATGGAGTACAGCAAACAGATTTCTCTCAGCTTTTCTACAAATATTCTGTTAAAACCTATAAGATCAACTGGAAGATTTGCATTTCTACTGAGGCTGAACACCAACACTTTGATACTTCATTTTCTGGTCTAGAGTGAAGTGCTGTAGAAGGAATAAAATATTGGTGGTTTGGTTTTAAAGCAACAAAAAGGGCTGAACAAGTGAAAAATAAAAGAATATTTGGCCCGTGTATAGAATTTGCCATCTGAAATACAAAGCATCTTTGCCAAAAGCTGTTTTATTTTTCAAGTGATCCCACAGAAATAATACTTTGTCAGTTGATGTACTTCACAAATTTTCTTTATGCATGAATCAAATAAAAAAGAACAGGGGTATGAGTGTTTTCTCTAAAGATTTTGACACTCGCTTTGGTGTAATGAATAATTAAAGTCAGCTGTGATTGTAGACAACTCTAATATTGAGGACAGATAGTGCCTGTTTCAAAGATATTGCTCTTTCAATTCTCAGAAGGGGAAGCATGATTGCACAGAAGCTCTTTGAGATGCTTCCTAAATTATACCTGGACTTAAATTATACCTCATTTTATCTGGGATCTAGGCTCAGTGAGGGTTTTTGTCACTACCACAGAGCCAAAATGCCTGTGTGTTAGGAGAGCTGCTCTTGCTTCAAGCTCTCAGGCTAACTGAGTTAGTTAGCAAATAAAAAATTCATGCTGTGAGCTCGCTTTTGGCTTGTGTTCATGGTGTCACCAGTTCTTCCGAAGGGTGGGAATAGATGCTGACACCACAGTCCTGTATTGACAGGTTGTTCCTTCTGTATCATTTTTATACTTAGTGTTAAAGATATGCACTGTTTACTTCTCAAACTCTCATTTAGGGCCACAGGTGATAGTCATAAATACTTCTAAACATATTTGAATAATATTTAAAACAGATTGCACTTGAATGACTGTGTGTAATGAGTTGTTATCTACTGAAAGCTTTTCTATTGGACTGAAGCTACAAATCTCAAATGTGCCCAGTGTTTTTTCTCATACAGTTATGAATTACTTTTTCAGTGTTCATTATATATTCTTTATTTATGTGGTTTCTTTCAAGTTCACCATTTCTTGTCTTGTGTGTTTCTCATCCTTTTCCCCCATGTCCATGTAATAGTACTACGGTTACCCCTTACCCTCTGTGGGAATGCAGGCCTAAAAGAGCACCTTGAGTTAGTATACTTGTTATGTGAAGCACTGCATATCCAAGTAGAGGGAATAAATACTGTTAGCTGTATGTGATGGCAGTGTGGATGTCTGTCATTTCAAGTACTAGTTACTCCATGAAGGTTCCCTTTCTGAATTGTGGAGTGGAATATTAGATGTATACATAAATGTAAGGAAATACTAATTCATGCACTTTTGTCTCGCTTCATGTGGCATTGATATAAATTATTGTTTGACATAATAATAGTCTTCAAATTTGCAGTTCTAACTTGATCATTACAAATGCTCTTTTTTTTTTTCTTCTTGATTTACAGTTGTAAAACAAAGGTGTATGCAGACAACCTTCCCACAACAAGTGTTGTCATTGTTTTTCACAATGAGGCTTGGAGCACACTTCTACGAACTGTTCATAGTGTGATAAACCGGTCACCACGACACATGCTGGAAGAAATTGTGCTTGTTGATGATGCCAGTGAAAGAGGTAATGATAAACATTCATACCGATGTCTAACTTAGCGCTCAAAGGGATCAGTATTGACTTTTCAGCTTATGGGAAATTGCAGTTCAGTTTCCCTGCTTTATGAGATTCCACTTTTTAATGGTCAGTGGACAAAGGGAAAATTCTGTGATACAGAATAAGGCTTGCATTGTGTTTCATTACACTATATAATGAAATTAATAGACAAAACTTGAAGCTGGTTTTCTTAAAATGACTTTAGATGTTGCTTGCCAATGATTTTTGAAAATTACAATATAGTAGGAATAAAGATAATTTGGACAGTACTTGGTTACTCATTTTGGATTGGTTATTTTGTTTCTTGGTTGATTTTTGTCAGTGTTGTTGGTTATGAAATGTAACTTGAGGGATATTTTTTCTTGTATGTATATGAGAATGAGAGAGTATTATGTTTTCTAAAATATTTCTACACTTGTATGATGAAATAATCCTTTAAAAATATATTTCTGTTTTGGATGCTTTCCAGTAGATTAATAGCTGGGAGGCCACTATTTAAAGTAAATAAATAAATTCTTGGCAGCCACCATTTGTTGGCGGTCATCTGTATTTATCTGTATCAGCAGTAATTTCCCTGCTTTAGTTGGAGAATTGAGGGGTTGTGCAGCCAGCATGCTGATATCTCAGTTTGAGACATCTGATTCCAATATTGCAAAATACTTATTCTGCTTATTAGGTTAATTCCAACTTCACAGTAAGAAGGGTCCAAACATCTGAACAAACAAAATCTATGTACAAGAAGAGATGCTGGATTGCAGACCTTATGGTCTGAGTAGCATTAGGGTGTGTGGATTACAATAACTGACAGGAACCTTTGTGGATTCCCAGCTGAAGAATTTACAGGGTATGAAGGTTATGAAGAATTTATAGAGCGTCTTTTTACACTTTGTACCTTCTGCAGTAAAAAGTATGAGTTTCTTCTTCAGGTTGTATGCATGTATGGTGATGCGACATATTGCCTGACAATTCCAGGCCATGTAAGTCTAGAGAACATCTGACTGTGAAGATGAACAAGGGAAAGAGAGATAATACCAGTTTGATGAGTTGTGACTGGGTTGTTCACCTAGGGATGCATTGCTCGTGCACTCAGGTTGTGTTTGCACGTGTATCAGTATGTGTTCCTTAACTTCTTGTGCACACTCACTCTTTCACCTGATGCTGGAGTTAGCCTCTTCAACAAATTCTAGTACAATTTGGAAAAAGGAAAAGGCTTGAAAGGCAATCGCACTCTGGGAGAAGAGAAAGAATGCCTATGCACAGGGCAAAAGCTATCACAGGAATGTGCTCCGGATGGGATGGGAGTTGTGATGAATTTTTTAGCTCTTAGAAGGGTCAAATTTTCAGTATTTTGGAGGGGATTGGTTAATGGCACCCTCAATTTCTTGCAGTTGTTAAAGCTCTTCTTACACCTTTCCAAATTGCTCACCACTATGAGGATTATTCCTGGGGAGCACAGATGCTGATATTTGGGTTTTGAGCGTGTGTAATTAGTTTATTGTGCAGGTGCAGGTTTCCTTAATGAAATATAGGGAGAACTGTTTTGGTTGGTTGGCTCTTACGCTCAGACTCATGCTAGAAAAACAAAGTTTAGTGCAAATCTGCTCTGTTTCATTTATCTACACAGTCCCTTTCAATAATTCATACCTTTGCTAATGATTAATAGTGACAGGTCAGCTTTCAATGTGACCTAGAAATAGAGTAAGCTAATATTAAAATAGTGTAGGCAGATACTTCTTATGTTTTGTCTTTTTAATTCCTGTTTAATAAACAACAACGGTAACAGCAACCAAAAATTTTATTTAGCACTATCCGTGTCCTCATTATGAAGTATAATAATTCACTTCAAAAATGGCTTTTTAAAGATATCCTTTGTGTTCCTGATTTGTTTGAGGTAGGTAACAAAATTGAGATAATTCTAGGCTGAAAGACATAACATTTCACATGATGTTATTGAGCATCCTTAGTTTTGAAATCGGTGATCACTCTGGCACCTTGTGTTTACAGTTATTTTCAACAGTTTCTGAAAGTACTGTGTAATGCTTTATTTTCCAACAACTTCCTATGTTTCCAGCAAATGTTCTTTAAATAAAACTGAAGGGATGTGATGCCTGAAAATATGAAGGGTTTAGCATATGCTACTTACATATTCTGTTTGTGTTGAATTAGAACGGCAGACTTTTTTCCAGAAAAAGAAAACTGTTCAGCCTGAGTAATGTATTTTGAATTCTAACATCAGAGTCGATTTAATTGGAATGAAGTAAGCATTCAGTCTGCCTGAAGCACACTTTGTACCTGCCAGTGTCAAGCTCTTAGAAGAATGAATTTGCATAATATCACACAGTTATTTACACTGCAAAAAAAAAAACACAAAACAAAAAAAACCTTTGGAGAAACAAGGCATGGCTGTAACATTGCTTCTCCAGTTGCTGATCAGAATTGCCTATTTTGTTTTCAAGTATTAATCTTTGTTAACTACTTTGCTAAACAGCGTTAACAGAAGAAATCAGAAGTAGTCAGTACTTTAAAACTAGGTCAAGTGCTGAATGGCCCCGTGTGCCAGAAAGATTAGATCAGGACAGAAAACACCCACAGAAGGTAGTGATACAGATGCATATTGAAGCAATGGATTTAAAACTAAATGTCTGAAAATGATGTCTTTTCTATCTGTGACTGCATGATTAAGAATCTGTAAGTCTGTATTGTAGCTAAATAAAAATATTTAGTTTGAAACTTAGTGTTTAGTTTATGTTCATGAAGGTGTGACTCAGTAATGCAGTTGTCCAATTATTTTTCAATTTGCACACTTACTGGCTCTAACTGAATAGATTTGTTGTTGTTTTTTTTTTCTTTTTTATAATCTTGGCTTTCTTAGTTCCACTACTGCCATAGAAGATGCTCTTTAAGCAGTCCATAGCAATAAGTAAAAATATTCGTAGTTTGATACAGAAAAAGTTTATGAAAGGAATATCCAGCAGAAAGTTCTGTCTCTGACATGGAAGGTTTTTTTTACAAGTATTATCAAAACCTCAACCTCTGCCTAAAGTGCATGAGGCAATGCTAAAAACTTACTCAGCTGTCATCCCATGTCACTCCTGAACGTCTAATGCTGTAGTGCGTAAATATTTTCATTTGGGTGTTTAACATAGGATTTAGTGTAAGTATAGCCACTTGGCTTGAGTCTGAAGTTATCTCTAAAGCTTAACATTTCTAGTAGGCCAAAATCTATTAGATGCGTTAAGAGATTATCTGTGAAATCAGGCATTTACACATATGTATGTATATACATTAAACTATAAGTAGTTCCACAATGCCAGTCTCTTACATTGCTGGCTCTGGAAAACAATGCAGTAAGAAGTGCAGTCAATTTGATACAGGCCACGTCAGTCAAGTAATGTGTGCTTAGCCCCAACAGGCCTGCAAAATTTTCTGATGTGAAAATGGGTTTGTACTTCTCAGTTTTCATTACTAAATATTCTTTTGAATCTCTGTTAATACGCACGATAAAAAATTAAGTTGTAGTGAGTTTCTCTGGAGACAAATATTTAAGATCTTTCCAACTCTTTTAGCACAGCTCGGCGTCCAAGGTGCGTCAAAACTTATTTCTGTGGGTTTTAGTGACAGTCCAACAGCGCGAAGGGGGAA
This sequence comes from Coturnix japonica, assembly GCF_054131305.1. Classification (NCBI taxonomy): domain Eukaryota; kingdom Metazoa; phylum Chordata; class Aves; order Galliformes; family Phasianidae; genus Coturnix; species Coturnix japonica. The sequence continues at coordinate 92,118,337 of NC_140664.1, read as the reverse complement.
ATGAGAAGGGAATTAGCTCACCAGAGCAATAGTGAGGAATGGTGATCATGCTTGGGGCAGCCCTACCTCTTGAGATTTACAAGACAGCCCAGGAGTTCATGCCATGCTTTTTCTCCCTCCATCGTCGCTCACATTCTCACATTCTTTCATGAAGTACTTAATATCTTACATTAAATCCTACTCTAGGCTGTGCACTGTTGTATTACAGCTCTCACATGCTTTGAATGTATCACGTAATACATTCAGTTGTTGTGTTTTATAAGAGTACTTATTTTGTTTGTCTTACAGATTTCAAATCTGTTCAACGCTATTACATGAGTTTATACGGCTATGAATTGCTTTTTTTCCATAAGTTCTTTGTTCTTCCTTATTATTTTTTGTAGTCTAATTGTTCATAATGGTCAAAGACTATGCCAAGCAGTGGGAAATCTGACAGCTGTTTATACTGTAGTAAATTTTGAGTTTACCAGCATTTATTAGTCATTAGTTATGGCTGTTGTGTTTTAATTAACTTGATCCTCAGATAAGCAGGTTTGTGACGTAGATGCTCATTTACATATCGCTGATTGTCTTCATTTATGTTTTTAGAAGTTATCATTATAACTTAGAGATACTAGCCAGACAAATCTAGAGAAAGCAGAATTGAAAAATGCACTTGGTTGTATTTCAAACTATGCAAAGAAATGATCTGTAAGTTACATTATGGTAGGAGATAAAGAGTTCAGCTAGTTGGCTCTTTTTTGTAACTTTCATGATGGATAATTTCATGCCTAAGAATATGTATGCATACATTTATTCCATAATCAAATCTTGTCTATCCCATCATACTTTTATGTAAGCATTCTACGCTCTCCATTTTTGTTTCCTGTGATGATAGAATGAAAAGAAGAAACTTCCTGCTCTAGCAAGTGGAATGCATGGGGGAGGGGGCAGAAGGGTTTAGTACAAAGTTAGAATAAGCAGCAGAGTAAACTAGCTGAGAAAAGAGGAAGATAGAAAAGCAAGGAAATACCTTCTTTCAACTCTCTTCATCAAAAACAAAGGGAGAATAAAAGCTGTACTTTGTAACTGACTGTTTGATTTTTTATTTTTTTTTTTTCCTCGCAGACTTCTTGAAAAGACCACTGGAGAGCTACGTAAAAAAATTAAAAGTACCTGTCCATGTGATTCGAATGGAACAGCGCTCTGGTTTGATCAGAGCTAGATTAAAGGGGGCTGCTGCTTCCAAAGGCCAGGTCATCACCTTCTTAGATGCTCATTGTGAATGTACAGTAGGCTGGCTCGAACCTTTGCTGGCAAGAATCAAAGCTGACAGGTAATTATCCATCTGATGGACCATAATTATTATTTCTTTTAAGGTTTTTAAGAAGTTTCTAAGTACTATGAGGTAACCTAAAAGCAAATATCTACTTTCTGAAAGGACAAGTAAGTCCTGTATTTCACGTTGGTGTAAGGCTAAAAGGCTAATTCCAAAATGCTTCTGAAAGGTGAGACATAGTTTAAGATGAAGCTTATGTTGGAACACATGAGCTAGTGTGTTTACAAACTGGATGATCTGAGTGTGAATAGAGTGGAGAGTAGTGGAATTTGACCTCTTTCACCTGGCTTACTCCTTCATAAATTTGGGAAGATATTCCCTCCAGAAAATGGAGGCCCTGGTCACAGCAAGTTAAGATTTTTTTAATAAAGGCAGGTAGCAACAGGACGAGGGGAAATGGCATTGAACTGGAAGAGGGTAGATTTAGACTAGATATCTGGAAGAACTTATTTACTGTGAGAGTGGTGAGACATTGGAATGGGTCGCCCCGCAAAATTGTGGATGCCCCCTCCTTGGAAGTATTGAAGGCCAGGCTGGATGGAGCTTTGAGCAAAACCTGGTCTAAGAAGGAGGTGTCTCTGCCTATCACAGGGGGGTTGGAACTGGATGATCTTAAAGGCTCCTTCCAACCCAAATCATTCTGTGATTCGATTCTATGATTCTACAACTGGGAGTATCTCTCAAGTTTACTGTATTCAGGTTCTTATGACTTCTTTGTTTCATAATATGGGTTGTGAATAATCTGTGGATGAATGAAATTCTACGGTATGACTTGGTCTTCTAGGGTGTATTTTCTTAAGTTGGAATAGTTACTGGAATTGCTAATCTACACTACAGTAGCATAACGTTGTGCTTATTTAAAATCACTATTCTCAATGCTTATATCCATGTAAACATGGTGGAAACTTGAGCATTGTTTTATTTTGTAGAGAAATTGGTATGCTTTACAACATACATCTGAGCAGTGATTCCAGAGTTGCAGACTAGTTACTAGTAAACAGCATTTTAAATAGGCTAGCTACTGTGCATAGTGTTGCAAATCTTAGTTTTGTTCATATGGTTAAAGGTGAAAACCATCTAAGTTTTCATGTTACAAAATTCAAGGTTGTGTGATGAAAAAGCTGCAGCTTTTGAAGAGCCTTTGTACAGAGCTGTACAGAGACACAATATCAACCTTTAGGTTATTGTTTTTGTGAGATGTATGTAAATTGTTGCTGCACTTTGTGCAGATAGCTCAAGTAAGTGAGTCCTTTGAACTTAGTTGCAGAGCTTTCCGTGAGTGGAAGCTGACTTGAGGACAGTTTTTTCATTATCTTTAAGATGATTAGGATTATTATCTCTGAGTATATGCATGCCTTAATGATGTCAGAACAGTAGACAATGAAGCCTCTCTGTCTATTTTGATGTGGTAGCTCATTTCTTAGTCTTGACGGCATATTAGAATACTTCCCCAGGGCTAATGACTTGAGTCTTAATTTAAAAACATGCCAGTTATTTTGACCACTTAACTAGAAACCAAAGCTTCTTTTATATGCAGTCACTGTTTGACATTGAGAAAACCTATGATCAGTTTTTTCCATCTGCGGAAGGTTATTAATTATTACTGATAATAATGCATTTGCTATTGCTTTTAAAGCTAGTATTGCCGAAATTGGGTCAGAGTTTTCATTTGGATGAGTTATTTCAAATTAGATCATTGTGGTAGTAATCTATTTTGTACTGCTGAGAAATGGCATTTGAACTTTTGAACTTAGGACATGTTAAAAATGGAGTTTAAAAAAAAAAAAAAGACACTACAAACCATTTTCTGAAACTTGTACTAATAGATTTTGGTTCTTTCTTCTTTCTAGGAGAACAGTTGTGTGTCCCATCATTGATGTAATTAGCGATGACACCTTTGAATACATGGCAGGTTCTGATATGACCTATGGTGGTTTCAACTGGAAGTTGAATTTTCGTTGGTATCCAGTTCCTCAAAGAGAGATGGATCGACGGAAAGGAGATCGAACTCTTCCTGTTAGGTAATCATTACATTTGCTGAAATGTTCATCTGATGTTCTTCCTGGATTAATCTTCTATACGGGTAGGCAGTTAATTTCTGTTGCAGTATTTAGATCTGTTTGAAGGAACAGCATAAAGGTTGTTTTACATGAATTGGCTGTTTCTAACTTTTGAAAGGAATGAAGAAAGCTATCAGTATGTCATTGTAGAACTATTTCCATGTTTTTGCTGATTACCAGCTAACTGCCAGCTTTTTGCTGGTTTTTGTGATGCATATATTTTTGTTGAAGCATTACCTTATCTTTTTTCTCTAAGAGAATAAACAATGTCTTGAATACGTACTAATTTTTATTTCTCGCTGGTGTCTGTGAGGGTTGCTCTGAAAGTAATGCATCCTGTTGTTTATTATGTCGGGCCACAATGTCAGAAGTGGATGTTGGTTCTATGGCGGTAGAGCTTGAACCTTCCTGCCAATATTTCATTAAATTTTGATGCCTTAAGACAAGTGGCAGCAAAGGAAGCAGTCTTACAAACTGGTGTTTGACACAGAAGTGTGTGTGAAGCAAAGGTACAGAATTGAATTCCTTCATCCAGTAAAAAATTGCACCCGTTGGCATTCATGTCCACTTGATGAACATTTGTGGACACCAAACAGTGGATTTAAGTTCAGTGAGGCTGTGAGGGGTGCATTTCAGCGGTAGCAACAGTAGCATGAAAGACAAACGATGTTCACAATGGCCATGCACAGCTGTTGCACCATGAAGAGCGTCTCAATCAGCTCGTCCACACAGATCAGCAGTTTACGATTAGGGAGCTGTGTACATAGTAATGTCATGGCAATGCCAGTCTTCATACCAGTTTGAAGACCACAGAACACATTGCCAGTCTTGAATGGACTGTTGTACCCTGCTCACCATATAGTTCAGATTTGGTGCCTTCTAACTTCCGCATGTTTGGGCTGATGAAAGGTGGACTGTGTGACCAGCATTTTCCTAGTAATGACACAGTCATTATCCACTCATGCAGATGTTAAAGAGTGACATGCAGGCTCTTGTCCATTGCTGGTATAAATAGCTAGCTAGTGGTGATGATTATGTTGAAAAACTCTGTTGTAGATGAGACTTTGCTCTGACAAATAGTGTTATGTGCTCTTTCTATCTGTGATAGTTTCTATAGAAATAAATAGGAGGCATTACTTCTAGAGCAGTTTATGTACATGTGCTTGTGTGCATGTACATAAACATATTACAAACACATGAAAGGGAGGCAGATTTATTCTGGTATGTCTTATTTGCAAAGATAATACGGAACACATACAACTTGAGTGTAATATATACCTTAACACAACTTCAGATTTACATTTCCTGGCCTTAACACTCAGAAAAGTGGGCAATATTAACTTAATATAAGGTTGAAGATGTGATCTCTGGTATTTTTTGTTCATGCTCTATTATGAAGGAATCGAAGGGTGTTCTCAGGACATGGTTAATGGATTATTTTTTTCTCCAGTATCCATTTTAGTGGAAAAAGGCACGCAAATTATAGTTAGATTTTGACCACCTAACTTATATTTAATGTGTCTCTCAGAAAAAGCATGAAGAAAAATTATTAGCGGTAGAAAATCGTTTATGCTAGAAAAATATGTCATTTGTAGACTCAAACGATAAAATTATATCAGCAGGCAAACGTGTAGCTTATGTATTGTATGCTTGTTGACTAAAAAAAAATGCAAATTTGGGAAGTTTTGTTAAAGTATGAGAAATGAGCGTTCTTTCTTTACTTCCCACTAGTAAGGAACTAGTAAAAATCAGGTTGTAACCCTGATTGTACAACTTCCTTGTATAAAGTAATAATAATGAATGCACACAGACCACTACTTGGCCTCTTGAAATTCTTCAGGAGTAGTTGATAGATGTGTATATTTCTTGTAAGGAAATTGTTTTTCCTTTTCTCTAAGAATTACCATCACTGGAAGCAGAAGGCTCCTGCAAGAATGGCAGCAGCTTATTAGCAGCCATTTTTCTATTCAAAGTCAAACTTGAAGTGAGAAAACAATGAGAACTGTCAGTAGCCACTTCCTTCTCCAGAAAATGTTGAGCTAGCAAATGGTAACTGGATTGGGACAGAAGCCTGGTGAGAAGGAGAATGTTCTGAGCTGCAGAAATAAAAAGCCATTTTGTCAATGTAAATGTGAAGTGTATTTACGTATGTCTTTATAGTGAGTGGTGCTTATTTTTTCTTTTGTTTTTTTTTTTTCAGGACGCCTACAATGGCAGGAGGTCTTTTTTCAATAGACAGAGATTACTTTCAGGAAATCGGAACGTACGATGCTGGAATGGATATTTGGGGTGGAGAAAACTTAGAAATTTCTTTCAGGGTGGGTAAAAGCTCATCTCTGCTTGATGTGTTATTACTCACAGTGTATCTCACATTCTGTAAAATACAGACCAGCTGACAGTGACAGGGTCCTCTCCTTTTGCATCTAGCAGTGTACTTCCTGTCCAGCTCCTCTGGCGGGGACATGCAACAACTGTACCTGTCAGTGAAGAAAAGTGTATGATGAATAGTTGACAGTCTTGTGACAAAAATGGAACTGCAGTGTTTATTGTGAATAAATACATATTTTATTTTATTTTACAAGGAATTCAGTTAGAAAATCTTTTTGGGGAGCATACTGTCAGTGTATGGTTGAGCATGTCAGTCAGTCAGACGTGAGTGGCTCTGTTGATTTCTCCTTGTGACCTACCTTAAAGATTGTCTGTTTTCATTTGATTGTGGACCTAACCAGCATTGTTCTCACTTTCATTCCTACCAAATAGCACCATTACCTTTTGTTTTATTTATCAGCTCTGAACAGATCAGTAGTTCCAAAAAGAGGCTGAAAATATATTCCAAAATGTTACTTGGGAAATGTGTGCTGTTTTTATGTGGGAGACCTATTTTATAATGGACTTCGTGAACAGATAACTACCTGTTACATTCCTGTGATTCATGCGAACCTTTTTGTTCCTTTGCTGTCCAGCTGCCCTGGTTCTCTAAAGTAATCTCATGCTACAGGGCCTGATATAGTCCTCCTTAGGCTTTTGAGCATCCTTACCTGTTGAACAGGAAATAAACTTTTCATGTTGTATTTTTATGTTTTAAATATCAACTATCTTTTCTCCAAATTGACTAACAGTAAATAATTAACATTTTAAAACGTTCTTTTTTAACCATTTAAACCATGCAGTAACTGTGCTTTTGCTTTCAGATTTGGCAGTGTGGTGGCACTTTGGAAATTGTAACTTGTTCACATGTTGGGCACGTGTTCAGAAAAGCAACACCATATACTTTTCCAGGAGGCACAGGGCAGATAATCAACAAAAATAACAGACGGCTTGCAGAAGTCTGGATGGATGAATTCAAAAACTTCTTTTATATCATTTCCCCAGGTGAGCCAAGTCTTTGGTTATGAGAAGAAATGTCTGTTATGAATTAAAATGGGTTACTGCTGGGGGAAAGAAAAACAAAAACAACCAACATAATGAGTATTATAAGTATCTAACTAAAAATGTTAGTTCTTATAATTTCATGAAACAAAACTCATAAAAGATGTGCAAGAATGATAGCTTTAATTAAAACAGTATGTTATTAGCCTATCCAGAAACGTACCCTGAGAAGTCGTGAATTCTTTATTTTTTCTTGAAATGTGAACATGATTTATGAATGAGCTTCCTGTGCAATGGAGTTAAAGCTTAGTAGAACATCAGAGTTTAACTGTAGTGCTTAAAGCTCGCTGTCCAAATGCATCTCATGATGTGATGGAGTTTGGCCTCTGGCTTCTGTGTTGTGGGCATTCCAGGCTGAATCAATCAGAATGGACATAAGTAAATTCTTGCAGCAGGAGGGGCAAAATTTAATGTCGTCTGGCTTGGTGGAGTTTGCACGTGGCAATCCAGAGTGTGGGGACAAAGTGGCCCGTGTATTTGACTGTGATGATACAAGTAATCTTTCTTAAAGTGGAAGATAATAAAACAAGAGAATGTATGATGTGAGAGCAAATTTTCCATGGACTTGTATGTTTTACGAAGAGAAATTTTCAGGGAAAGAAGTGAAGCCTGGGAAATACTGAATTACTACCTTCTGCTACGGATCATTTTTTGTATGTCTTTTTAAACAAGAGACAAACTTTAGAGAGCAACAGACACTGACAACTCATTTGAGGCGTTAGAGACATTCAACGCAAAATACTGAGCGGTAGTTTTGTATGCTAAACCTTCTTTTCCAAATAGCTGTCTTTAAAGCTTTGTGACTAATAAGCAAGTCCCTTGTGACTTGCTTATTAAACTTGCATTAGTATTGAAATGTACAAACTGTAATAAAATGTAGCATGAGTCTGAACAATTCAAATTTAGATTACAGGCTTTGAGAATACTTGTGAGAACAGGTGATCACGTTGCTTTATGCTTTTGTTTCTTAATAGAATGCATTGCTTGATTAGGACTACGATTTTTTTGTTTAGTTCAGTTTTTGTAATTAATTTTGTAATTTGGTACTAGTCAAAGCCTTTTAGGTGAAATAAGGATCTTACAGCTTGTGGCTACTCTCCTGTGTTATTAATTAAGAATTATGAATTTGAATGTCACATGTATAAATGTCTTTCAGATAAGTTGTATATAAATAATGACAATTAATTTTAGCTAAGGTTGTTTTTTTTGCATCCATGCCAAGCTAGATTTTTTTGACTGAGTGGGAACACCTGGTTGTAAAAATAAGTTCTTGAAAACAAAGCTGAATTAGTCAACATAATGGTAATGCCGTGTTATTTTATATATGATCTTCGTAGTCCCTCTTTTCATGGGATAACTATAAGCTACAAAAGGAGTGGATGTTTTTGTTTAGAACTGTTGTTTTGATACAGCTTCCTTTCATGGGTTTATGGCACTGTGTCTACGCACACGTTCTCCTGTTGGAGAAGAGTTGCAAAAAAAGTCATTTAAAATAGAACGTGAATAAAAGTGAAAGTAATTTAAGCAGTAGTAATACTGCACTGTATATTCTCTTCTTTTGGAAGATGCATGCCTGCACAGTTTGTCTTATGCTAATAACCTGTGTGTCTGGTGGATGTGTTCTTGCCAAGAGCCCTAAGCTGCTCTGAGAGCATCTGCACCAGCCAACTGGCACACAGTCTCATTTATGTACGCATATCCCTTTGACACCACGTTAGAGTTTGACACTGGAATTGTCAAGTGTTTCAAGAATCATAGGGCCACATTACCTGAATCTGCTGTGTTATTCTATAATTGGTTTGTTGCCCAAGGCTGTGAAAAAGAATGGTTTGTACTGTGGCTCGCTGCTATCTATGATGCAATGTTTATTGTTTAGAGAATGAACCAATAGATTTTACTCAGTGATGCTCATATCTTCTTTCCTCCAAATCCCCGCATGTTGTCAGAACCAGAAGTTACTAATTAGAATGGATTATTATTTGGGAAGTTCACAAGCCCCTTACCTTTATTATTTTGTTATCTGTCTTACCTGAGTTAGGCAGACTGCTCATTTTACCTTGAATTATCAGTACATATTTCTAAGCCAACTCAGTGAATTTCTTCTACATTAACTTATTTTGCCAAGCTCTCTGTTTTCAAGCATCCTTCTTATATAAGAACAAAATGCTTAGTTCCTGCAGAACGATGATGTAGTGACTCTCTGGCAGACTGTACAGCCTGTGAAACTCTGTTAGTGCAGTGTGTACTTTCAGTATTACTGTGACAGTGTCACAGCTTTTTGGAAGGAGCTAGATGAGAATTTTTAAGCTGATGCTAGCTTGCAAGCCTGGGTGCATATGAGAAGAAAACAAGCAAACCTCTGTGTGTCTGTGTTTTTCTTGTTATGGATGAGGAAACTGGATTTTGAAGGACGTAATATACTGGCAGACATGGTTAAGTCAAATTAACAAGCTTTTTTTCTCGTCCTTTATATTCTTTCTTTTCTGCTTCCCTGGGAGAGGGAACCACAGAGGGATGCAAACCTAAGATTCTTAGGTTGCTTTCCCATTTCACACATTCTGAACTGTCTGGAAGGTAATGTCTTACTATTTGATTGAACTCCACAGAGACTTTTTACTGTTGATGTAGTTAAGTGGAAAGCTGTACTCTTGAAAAGTAAGCCTTTAATCTTTTTTCCCCCTGTAATAAATACTGCCTAATAGGAACGACTTATGTTTTAAGCTTTCATGCATTTTAGAAGCCATCTTTCTGTTTAGAAGTAGACACGTACAGAAGGAAGCTGGGCAGGACAGTGTTGCAGCGGGTGCTGCTCAGCCACAATCCAACCTGTCTCTTTGCACACAGCAGCTATTCTCTGCAGTATTAATGGCACTAACTGTTGCAGTTGCTCTGCATTACCCTACAGCTTTCTTACAGCTGTGTGCTGCGGCAGGGTGCTGTTTCACAGACCATTTCCTGTTGGAATCCTGCACATGCAGGTGAATAGCCTGGCTCCTGTCAGGCTCTGCTGCAGATTTTGCCACTTCTCTCTGATTTCTAGGCTTGCTCTTTCTTCATTCTCTCTAGTCCAGAATACTGTATCAGGATTGGCCAAGAGTGAGGCTTCCTGAGATGGCAGTGTCAGTCTAATAGCTTGCTGCTAGGATGGTGCCTTATTCCCTTTGCTTCTTGATTGTTCGTCAGCTGGTTTTACTTACTGAACTCCTTGGGACCTTTTACTCCGTAGGCTGTCTTTCTGCTGGTTAAATTAGCACCTGTGTCAGCACAGGAAGCACAGCAGCAGTCTGAAGCTGAGAAAGGAAAATGCCCTTTTTGCAGCAGCAGCTCCAAAGCATTAGATTGGCTTACCACAGCTACCTTCTTGTAGCTGCTAACTAATTGTAAACTGGCAGTTATGGTTTTTGTTGATATCCTCTTTCTGAAGGTGAAACACAGATTACACAAGAAAGTCACATAGCCTAAAACTGCATGAGTTAGGGTTCCATCTTTGACCTGGGGCCCCTTGGTCTCAGCATACATGGCTGTCATTCAGCAACCTCTTGTACCTGCGCTTGTAAGCTGAAAGTATCCCAACAAGCAGCTCTAATGAGTTTGGGGAGAGCCCTCCTAGTGTGAATGGAAATTAACCTTCTTGCTTACCAAAAGTTTTACCCAGAAGGTGGCTTTGATTGTACCAGAGCAATCGGCAGTGCTGTAGAATTACATAAACAGGAACTGACAAGACATGGCTGTTGTCCTGAGAGCTGGATCAGTAGGCCTGGTCTGTCATCATTATGTATGCTTATCTTTAACCAAACATGATAAGTCTGGGATAAGTTTTCTGGTTTTGGCTGATGGGGAGAATGAGTCAACGAAAATAGGTCTTTGTGATGTACTAAACTTATATTTAAAGTACGAACAGAGTGGTTCTGTATGTTTCAGTTTTCAGCTGGTATTTCCTATGAGCATTAACTGGAGATGCAAATATGTGACTCTGTGAATTGGCTTAAAATGATTACTGCTTATTGAGTTTATAATACTGAAGAAAAACAAGTTCTGTGAGATTTTTGGGGTTTTTTTTGTTTTTTATTCTATTTTTTCAAACAGAAGCCTGGTTTTGAAAGAAACAGCTTTCTTACTGTGCTTTTGAAAATGATGGAGTGGTTTATAATCATGATGAAAACATCATGCTTCTCATCTTTCAAAGCAGTTTAGCATGAATATATTGCCACATTGAACTTGGCAAGCAAATCTTCAGTTCTCTTGAAGTTTTGAGGATGGCAGAGCTATTGCAATGTGGCCACTGAAAACAAAAAACTGCGGTCAAGTGTGTACAGTAGTAAGTACTGCTGACACTGTTTTCATGAACAAAGCCTAGGTATTTGGAAAAACAAGGGATGAACACGATTGTTTTCCTCATTATATACCTACCTGTAAAGTCTGGCATAATAGAGTGCTAGGAGGAAGATACGACCTCATTCTGGTTTTGTGGTTTTAATGTATATATATATTTTTAGCTGAGCCTTTAAAAACAAGAATAAAAACACTGGAAGGTATATGTAAGACTCAACTGCATATTTAAATTCTTACCTGCGTGTGCAGAAAACAGTGGTTCAGAAATGCCTTTAATAATAATAATGCAGATAGGGAACTGGAAGCAGCTAAAAGATTGATACCTCACCTGGAACCCAAAGCAATTTGGCCTTGTTAAAGACCAGCCCTAAGGCAAACTGTACTTCTTCAGCTATCCAGTGCTCGGGTCAATGTGCCAGGAGGTGACTTTGTGTAGACATGAGTTCAGAGTACTTTGCTGGTTGGTTTGTTTTCTAGTTCTGTCACAATAAAAATGGTTATAATGGATATAACCAACAACTTTTCTTTCAGTGTAACGGAGCAAAAATCAGCTGGCACATCTCTTTCATGTAGTGACATTTAAAATTACTTTAAGAAATAACGCATTCATAAACTATTGGGTGTCACTTCTTAATTCTTTGTGGCTGTGACTTCAGTCCTTGTGCCATTTTTAAAGCAACAGAGCCCTAACTATTTTTTCTGCGGGTCGTTGGAGCAAATTCTATTGATGAATAAGATTTGAGTTTTGTAATGCTCTTCCAAGGGTGGCGTGATGGATGTTTCAGCCATGCACTTCACTTTTCATGTCTGAAGGACGAGGAACTGCAGCTTCAGTGTCTTGAGATAGTACTCGTTTCCATGTACAAGATATCACTCTCACTTTGGTTTAGAGAGGGTAGCATTCTAGGGTTATTTAGGTTGTGGGGTTTTCTGCTTATTTTTTAATGTATATTTTGTTTTCATCCGCATTATTCACATTAAAAAATAAGATTTCACTCATTTTTCCCTTTACTAGTGTAGTTCTCCAAAATGCTTTCTCAAAAGTCAAAAGGTTTTCTCTGAAGTTTTCAATTCAGTGATCCTGACTTAGCATTTACCTATTTCTAGAACACTGAAATCAGAAATGTTTTTACTGATGTTTACAAGGAGCTGAAATTATGCAGGCATCTGTCTTAATTGAGTAGAAATACACCATCTGCTGGCAGGTCGGTTCAATAACATGATGTATCAACTGCAAAATATTGCAAACTTAGTTTCGAAAGGTCAGCAGTTCTTGTGGTAACTTACAGTCCCCTAAGTGCAAATATATGGAGGAGGTCTTTTGGCACAGTGGTCAATGGAGCTGTATTTGTGGTCTGTGGAGGGTACTTCTTCGTAATATATTTGGTCATATATCTTTTCAGCCTGTGTGGTTGGAGTGTAGTGTGGAGAATACAAATAGAATGTGAAATAGGTGGAAATTATTCTAACTTTAATTAATACTATTAAAATGTTAATAACGACTGTCCTTAATTCTGGCGTAGTAAAGAAGTACTTACTGACTGTGCATACCTTTCTCATCCCATTTTCAGATGGGATTTGAACGACTTAATTTTCAGAAGGAATTAAAACTACTATAAAGGGATGGGTAGATACAAGAAGAATGGAGCACTTTAACAAATGAGGGACAAAAGAGAATAAAGACAGGCAAAATGCTACAGAAATTAATAGCCAGCCTAATGGTGAACACAGTTCCTGCTGCTGCTGCTTTTTTATTGAACAAATACTGAATTGTTAAGGGCTTAGTTCTCTGTATGAAGGCTGCCTTCTATTTCTTTATGCAGTTAGATCAACGATGACAAATCCAGTAGGTGGTACCTGGCTTATAGAATTAAATTAAAATGCAATTTTCCTTGCTTTGCCGAAGAAAATTGCTATTTTATACTATGTAGATATGCACCCCAGCTGATAATGAGGATAGAATGGCATTAGTAACTATACGTTTCAGCCTCTTTCCTCTGATAACTTAGTAAGCTGTAGCATTCTAATTCTTCCACAAGCCACAAGTAAAAAATTGTCATGCATTGTACAGAGGTAGTGATTCCACCTTCTGTATAATTACAGGGAGAAGGGAGTCACAGGTAGTGATTTACTTGTCTTCTGCAATAAGTATAAGCAACATAATGGTATATTTTTGAAAGGGTTTTTTTTATGTGGAGATGATTTCTTAGAAAGTCTTTCACACAAACAGTGTATTACACCAATCACTTTTGTATTAGATGAAGTTATATACAATTCACTACTAACCAATAAATGCAACTTTTTTGTTTTTTAAACCTCCAGGAGTTACTAAAGTTGACTATGGGGACATATCATCACGACTTGGATTGAGACGCAAGCTTCAGTGTAAGCCTTTCTCCTGGTACCTGGAGAATGTTTATCCTGATTCCCAAATTCCACGCCATTATTTTTCTTTGGGGGAGGTAAGATTTTTATCTGGCGTACTTGTCTACCATTTATAAAGTAAGTTGCACAGTAAGTATTCTGAAATGGCATATTAACCTCCAGCAAAGTTCAATTAACTTGCATGTGTGTCCCCATCACCTGAAAAATGATGCAGCTGTCACCTCAGTGAAGCAAAAAACCAGACTTCATGTGCTCTGTTAATTGGAATGTTTTCACTTTCTTATTACCACACTAAATTTCACCAAAAAGGCCTTTAGAAATATTAATTCAGAAATACATACTTAAGGTTAACTTTATGTATAAAGTTCTTCATGTAGAGCTGGGTTTTGCTTAAAGAACTAGAGTAAGTCAAACAAAAACTTTGCCGTAGACATAAATAAATAAATACTCTGAACGTTGCCATTGGAATCCTCTTCAGTGACCGGCAAATCCTAATAACTCTTTGCAGGGCATTTCTCTGTTTCTCTTTAATTTAAAGGACAGTAGAGGTAACACAGATGATGTCCTAAATAAGCAGGCATGCACTTTCACCTACAAGCCATTTTGAGTCAAACGTTGTACCTCTTGTAATTTGTACTGCATTTGTGCAAGAAAAAGCATATTTAATGAAAAAGAACAGATGTTCATGCTATTATCTGGATATCGGCAGACTGCTATCCGTTGTGTTTATTATACAGTAATACAGTCTTAATCCCTGTATCTCAAGAACTGAAGAAATTGAACCATGTCTCCTGTGACTTCAAATGGAATTAAACTCACTGTGCGTAGGAGAGTGCTTTGAAACTTTTGGTAGTTTTGGTCTGGAGGTGGAACTGAGTCCATTCCATTGTAGCTGAGCCTTTGAGAAAAAAGGGTCTGCAGGGTGGGAAGATCCCCAAGAGAAAGCAAAGAAACCTGACTCTGTAACAAAGCAGCTTGATCATTTGCTTGGGAGTTTGAGTCATGGTTAGTGTTTTCTCACTGTAGTACCGTTCATATATTTTACAGTTCCTGCAGAGATAACCCGTAGGTGTATAGCGGAGAGAGCTGATGTCAGTGTGGTTTCGTACAGGCCTAGCTGTTTCTTGAAAGTAACAGCCTTTTGTGATGTGCTCTTTCTTACTCCCAGATAAGAAACGTGGAAACAAATCAGTGTCTGGATAACATGGCAAGAAAAGAAAATGAGAAAGTTGGAATCTTTAACTGTCACGGAATGGGTGGAAATCAGGTAACTTTTTAATGACAGAAATAAATTATTTTACACTCTACTCAGCAGGATAACTTTTCAGTAGCAGTCATTAGTTTAAGCTGTGCATTGTGTGAAACCTTGAAGATGCTGCCCTTAAGAGGGAAAGCATGAGAAGATACATTTATGATTCCTCACTTGTTATTTTTTTGAGGACTGATTGCAGCATGATTTAGATAAACTTCAAAGTAAAAAATGAGACAAGGGGAGGAGACTGCTGTAAGCCACACTTCCCCTCCTGTAGCTTCTCAGAAACCATCTCCTGGTTAGACTTGTTGATTGGCATTGTTAGTTAAACAAAAACAAAACAATCTTCCACCTGAACTGTAATTTTCAGTGTGCTTGAGTGCCATTTTGGAAACTTTCTTAAGTTCTTTCTTATTTTTTCATTTATTTCATGAGTAATTTTTGATCAAGTCTTTTCCAGTATATAAAGATTGCCTGACTTGGGGACTGTGCTGTTCCTATGTGGAGAACAGCCTGCAACTTGAAAATGTCATTTTGAAGAACTTATTCACATAGTGTTTGTATTTGTCCCCTAAAAAAAGTAAAATTATTTCTGTACGTGATGAAGAAAAGTAAAGTTCAGCGGGTATTAGTAGAGCACAAATGTTCCACTTCACTCACACCTGCCTCTTTTGCTCCTTTCTACCACCCCTTTTCTGTCCTGTACCCATGAATTCTTTAGTTGTGTTGGGTTGTTTTTTTTCAGTTTTTCTCATTATTTTTCTGTCTAGGTTTTTTCATATACAGCCAACAAAGAAATTCGAACAGATGATTTGTGTTTAGATGTCTCCAAACTTAATGGTCCAGTAACAATGCTCAAGTGCCACCATCTAAAAGGAAATCAGCTTTGGGAATATGATCCAGTGGTAAGTCTTCAATTTGTGATGTTAGAATTAGATAACTTCTGTTTTTATGTGAGCCTACACATCAACAGACTCCTTTGTGGGACTGCTATTTGACAGTCAAAACAGGAAACAAAGTTAGGAGGATTACGTTTCCCTTGCTGTTAATTCATCAAGTGATATCTGCATTGATTAATTACCTAATGAGTTTTTAAGGACATCTTAAAAAAAAAAAAAAAAAGAATATTTTCAGTGTGCTTCCAGTCCCTCTGAAGAAAAACTGTTAGTGCAATATTCTGTGAAGGTGAGGTTGCCTTAATATTATCTATTGCTGATCACGTAGATAGTGGAAATTGTTTCCTGTCATCAATTCCGGCTTCTGGTGTCTTGGGTCTCACAAGGTTAAAAGGAAATGCTGTTGTAATTAAAAAATCAGCATCCAAAATTATAAGAGAGATTTTACATTTACATTTTGCGTGTTTAAGAGATGCTTCAGACAGCTTTATTTTAATCATCTCTTCTGTACTGTGCAAACGCATTTTAAAATTCATAAGTTAAACTGACAGATCTAGAAATCATTGTGCATTTGTCCATTGGTCATTTATATGATGCGCAAGCTCTGAAAACAATACCGTGATTGAATATAAATGTTGGTTTAAATGCCTAAATTCAGAGTTTGGAAGTCATTTGTTCTTTTTTTTTTTAAGTTAGTTAGTTTACCTGACTGAAGTAAATACATTGAATAATATTATGCAGTAATATGTTTATGTGATAATCAGTGATTCATGAAAGAGTAAGTGCTGCTTGTTTTTCTTTTCTTGCTTTTTTTGTTGTTGCTGTTGGATTTTTAAATGCCTACTTACAGAGAGTATCAAATAGCTTAAAGATGATTATCTGTTAATTTATTTTGAAGTAACCAAGTTTTGAAGTAGAAGATTGTATCCAGATAAGCAATCACTAGCATTTTTCAGGACATATATGTATTTTGTACATATATATACATTTGTACATGTGAATGTTTTTGAGAAGGGCATAATATAAGGTCAATCCCTTTTACCTACAACATAGAATGAAATACTTAGGTGTTTTTTAAAGAGTTGGGTTTTATAGAATCACACCAGAAGGGAAGTGAGTTCTGGAGTTAGTAAGCAAGGTAGGTCTTGTCTAGCTCCACCTTACTTGTAAAGAAGGATTGTAACAGATGTTAAAACTTCTTTATTCTGCCTGATGATTTTGTACAACTCATTTCTTTTTGTCTTCCAGAAATTAACCCTGCTGCATGTGAACAGTAATCAGTGCCTGGACAAAGCCACCGAAGAAGACAGCCAGGTACCCAGCATCAGAGACTGCAACGGCAGCCGCTCTCAGCAGTGGCTACTTCGCAACGTCACCCTTCCAGAAATATTCTGAGAGGTTCTAAAGAAAATAGAAGATTGACTGGGCTACCTCGGCTAATATTTTGGCTACACTGTTAAGTAGCAACAGAAGGAAACTTCTCTGCAGAATCCACAGTTTGCCACCTGTTAGAACTCCTGCAGCCTTTCTGTAGCTGTGAACCAGCCTTCCTGTAAAAGGATGTGAAACTACCACACATACTAGTGAGACTGCGCCCACTGATGTTTACAAGATTGAAAGAGTTTCTTCCAGCAAATCACGTAGAGAACATTTGGACAGTGGAAACATAATCAACGAAATATTCTTTCTGAGGAGCTGCATATCGTCGTAGTTTGCTTGCACATCAGTAACCTCTGCTGAAAGTGCTGTTGTAATGAAGAAAGTTCAGAGACTTTTTCTTTCTGGTTAGCGGTGGTAACCAGACTACTAAATAGAGATCTACAAATGAGCAGAGAGCTGGGATATGGACTCAATAACATGAAATAAGAATTCTGTGGTTTAAGGAAAAAAAAAATAATAAGTAAACAGGGTTGAATGGAAACTAAATCAGAACTATGGAAAGTACAATTTGTTATAGTGAAGTATCAAATTTATATGTAGATTTTATACCTCAGTGGGGGGATGATAACCAAGTCAAAACACAATTCTCTTTTTTTTCAATTGTGTGATAGTCCATAAATACTTCTTTTTTTGTTTGTTTGGTTTTTTTCCCTGGTGGGTCTAAAATAATTTTGGGCGCAAACAAAAGGAAGATAAGAATAAACTTAGCTCTTGAATGTCAGATCAACGTTTTAATTTTCATTTCTTGGCTGTTGGAATTGTATCTTTTTATTACTGTCTGAAAACTGGAGGTTAACATGCTGTCTTAACTTTTTTTTTTTTTGTCCAGACCTGCCATTTCAGTTTGTATTTGGGTCAGTCAGCTTTCATGGACTTTCATGGCCAAACAGAAGATTTAAGTACGATTTGAAGTCCTTAAGTTAACTTGATGGAATACGCTTAGCACCCAGAACTCATACTGCTGTACTATGGTTTTGTTTTCATAACCGTAAATCTTTTGTTCCCTGTTTTGATTTCGGTCATCAGAAAGCCAGAAGAGAAGATGCATAATGTGGGTAGCGGGAGATTGGCAAAACTGAAGGTTTTCTGGAATCCTTTTTCACTCCGTATTCAGATGTGCTTCATTGTCAAGTGCATACTTAGATTAGATTCTGATTTGTAATGTTGATCTGCTGCTTTTTTCTAATAAAACCTAAAGAAAGATAGCTAAATTGGTATGGTTTTAAGTTAACATAGCCAAAAGCAATATGACTGTCATTACATGGGTCTGCATTTTGTTTTTTTAAACTGAATTGTTTTTCCTGTTAAAAAAAATCTGTGTGGGCCGATGATGAAAATGAGCTACTGAATGCTCAGGCTGTATGTTGAATTTTCTTTTGGAAAGAAAAATGAGATTTACTTAATGGAGAGGATATTTTTATGATAAATGTCATTGTTTGGCCAACTGTCCTGTAAAGCGAATTAAATCTAGACTCCTGCAAAAGTTGTGTGGAATTATATTTGACTGTTACCGCCATTCCGTATTTGCTGCTCCCAATTGCTTTAGGCAGTGTTATCTCCATTATTTCTGCTGTAGTACACAAGAGTTCTCATCTGCACAACGGGGAAATTTTAAAGAAAAAAACTGCTATGTTATACTGCTCTTTAAAATCCATAGGTTGAGATGATGTGGAGTTATATTTATCTGGATACAGGTATCTTTCATAGCCCTCTTTTTTGAAAAGCTCTACAAATCTCATGAGGTAGAAGTGGATTAATGAAAGTAATTGCACAGTCAGTTATTAAGAAGTTATTGATGTGTGCCCGCAGGACTAAAACAAAATATGTCTTTGTGGTCATATGGAAACTTCTTTCCCTTTGGTATTGTTGGTGAAGAGGATGGGATGCTGACAGTGTCATCAGTTACAGTTGGCACACTTTAATGCTCCTTACATTGTCTGCGGTCCCTCATGTCTTTATACTGTTTGTGAAGTACAGTGAATGCTCACCTGAGACTGGATATTAGCCCACCATCATACTGACTGTTTGCAGCCTGTATCAGCGTGTAATGTTTTGGATCATGTTTGGGATTTTAGTTGCCATTTATCTTAGCAAAGAAGCGCTGAGCAGAGCAGGGCCGGGGACCGTGCAAGGGATTAAGAATGAGATTAGGTGGTAATTCAGAAACATTTTCCCAAGCTCAGAATTACAACCCTTTGAAAACGTTGTGAGAAAAAGAGGTTTTAATTCATACTGTCTTAAGCTTTCATGGAGTGAGAAATAGAAAAATCAGAAGAGCCGTGTATAAGTTCTGTACAGTTTTAAAAGTTCTTAATTTAGTGCTTCAGACCTTATACAACTCATCACTGAACACATAAAAACCAACACGCTTTCAGTTTACAGTTCTAGTTCTTATGGTCACTTCTGTGATACCCTGTTAAAAAAAAATGTAATTGCCATGGTTTGTAATTTTTTAATCCATAACTCTGATGGATTTTTACCTGTATTCGGCAGATCTGCACTTAGAGCTGCTTTGTTCAGATCGGATGTAGGAGGTAGAACAGAACACGGATGTCCTGTTTGACATTGGCAATAAAAGTGTGTAGAGTAAGTGAAAAAATCAGTAGCCGTATTTTGGAGAAAATCGGTAAATTCTTTTGTACCACCTTCAGTGTGTTTAGCATAGATTTCCTATGCCTGCTCTAAATATAGTGTTCTGTTCTTCATCTTTTCCTTGTTTGGCTGTATGAAGACATTTATTGAGAAACACCAGTGCCTTTTAACTGAATTGAAGTGTATTACACATTACGGTATGACCTTTGGATAACTACTCTTCTGGCTTTTTTTCGATATGAAATTAAGTTGTATTTTAGTGGCTTTATTTTTATGGTGGTAACGTACAAAAGAGCTTAACTTTCCGTATCGTGACTGCATTGGATATAATTGGAGACGGTACTGCTAACGGAAGGGAGAATCTCTATGTTCCAAGTTAGCTGCTAAGGTAAGGTGATGGTTCTAATTCCCTCTCTGCAGTGCTCTGTTTGTTCAAGTAATGTAACGCATTCAGAGAGATGAGCAAACCCTTGGCAGGGCAGATTTCTTATGTCCCATTCTAATTAAGGAGAGAAAATCCATCAAAAGACTGGGAAATCTTTATTAAAATTTCCATAATTTGAGAGCATGGAAGAATTGTTAATGTAGTGAAAAAAATGCAGTAAATGGTCATTGGTCATAGAATGGATTTTAATAGCTTTAGCACTTTACATCTTGTTTGAGCTCTATTGTAATTATAGAGATTTAGGGTCATGTTAAAATGGTCAGCGTCAGAATGCTGTTTACTTTCAGGTCTGTATTAGAATTCTATACAAGCATCTTCAAGCAAATTGTTGCCAGTTGTGTGTCTGAACCTTTAAACACTGATAATTGAGAACTGTTTGACCAGACTCGGCTGTGACGTTCAGTGAAGGTGATAACGCATGGCGTACAGTGCTTTGAATAGCAAAATCGTGTTTCCTTTGTTTTAAAAAAAGAGTTTAAATGTAGGAAATTGAAGCAGCGTAAACAGTTATAAAATTACCTTGAGACTGAAGATGTTGAGATGAAAACAAACTCACTGCACAACTCGCTTATTTTTTTTTATCTTGGAGAACACAGTTGTAGCATTCTGCTTCCATTTCATGCCATGTCAACTGATCCCTACCATGCTGAGCTCATGCCGAGCCATTCAGCCGGGTGATGCTAGTCCATATCAAAACCAGCCTCTGAGATGAAAGCAAGCTGCTATTTCTGACAATAAACCAAGTAATTGCCATATCATCTGTTCAGGGTATAGACAGTAACCTGCCTTTGAAAGCTTTTTTACTGGTATCCTTGTCTCTTTGATTGTAAGAATCCAGCTTTAATTTCAAATCTAGCCTGAATTCTTGCTTCAGTAATTTATGAATCTTTACTGTTCGGATATTCTCTGCTATGTCACTGTGCTGTTGCTGGGATTGGAACCATTTGGCTGTGGATAGCTTGCATTACCGGAGGTGAACTGCTGATAGAAAGAAGACTAACCGCTGTTTTTCTTTTAAGAGACTTCACCACTACTTCCTCTAAATCTAGAAATAAGCCTTTCCTACAGTCTCAGTTTTGGCAAAGGAAAGCACCTACACTGTGAAGTGGTCCAAGGAAAACTGTTGGGTTTGTGTCCAGCCCATAGGAAGTGGGAAAGAAGCCCAGCCTTCATTGGTGTGGCGACTTCAGAACTGGGAGTGTTCAGACCAAATAATTTGAGAACAAGTTTTGTAGTTGCCTTGGCTTCATAATGAGGAGATCTGGGTTGTTTCACAGCTGAGATCTCATTTCAGATTCTGTGAAAACAGGAGGAATTTTCTGGCTGCTGTTTTCTGTCATGGTTTCGATGTTCATGAATTGATTAATGGGAGCATGTGAGACTCTAATGGATCTTTCTGGTCTGAAAATGTTTTCAAGTAGCTAACCACGTAATAGATTAGCAAAGTGGTAATCAGACCTGTGCCCATTGAACGGACACGGTGCAAATGAGCACTTCTGATGGCAAATATGCCAGGATCTCAGATGTAGCAGCTGTCACTGCAGGTAATTGCTGTGACGTGGTAACTAATGGCCTGTTGAATGCTGATGAACTCCTTGCAGCGTCTCCTGTAGTCTTCTCAGTCAGGGAGATGATGGGAATGAAAAGTGTCATTTCCATTACCAGGGTAGAGAATCTCCCCCCACGTGGAATAAAATTAGGTATTAAAAAAATGTATCCTTGAGACAGTGAGATCAAGTTGCACATGTAATTCTATTCAGATGTGGCTGTACTAATATGGTGAACGAACCAGAGACGGATCTAAAAACCAAAGATTTTCTCTTTTCCAGATGCTGAAAACCACAGGAGCCGATTCTGTACCAGTTATATTTATGGCCTGCTTTGAATGTATTGGTTCTCAAAATTGCCCTTTGTAGTCAAAGCCAGTCATTCTTCTGATCTGGCCTAGGTATTTGTGTGTGTGTGATCTTAAATGTGAATCCCTAAAAGAAAAAGCAAAGAATTATTTAATTGTGGATTGTGCATGCGTATGTATTTCTGTGAAACAGATTGGACAAAAACACTAAACCAGCTCAGCCACTTAATACTGGGGTTCATCCCACAGCAGGAGTGCAGGCTCTCTGTTGCTCAAAGCAAGTTTACCTCTGTGTTACCTCTTGCAGGCATGCTTAGCCCTGCCTGTCTACCTCTGCACATAGGATGCACTCAGTGCCAAGACCCTGGTGGGATGAAATGCTTCATTGTTCTGGCACCTTTTCATGGTTGTGAGCTGCTAGAAGGCATTGTATACCATTTCTACTTTTCTGTGTGGTTTCCTTGCCTTGCACAAGTTCATTTCAGCCCTGTGCCGCAGTGCTGAAACACCTCTTGAAGGAAGTTGTAACATCTTTGAGTGATTCAGGGCTTTTGCAAAACGCCAGAGCCCCAAAGCCTCATTTGTTTCCAGCTCATGACTTGCCTACTGAATGTCTTGAGTCACAGAATGGGCCAGGTTGGAAGGGACCTCAAGGATCATGAATCTCTGACTTCCATGCCAGGCAGGGCCACCAACCTCCCCATTTACTAGACCAGGCTGCCCAGGGCCCCATCCAACCTGGCCTTGAACACCTCCAGGGATGGGGCATCCACAACCTCTCTGGGCAGCCTGTGCCAGCACCTCACCACTCTCATATTGAAGAACTTCCCCCTAATATCCAACCTAAATCTTCCTTCAACTTAAAACCATTTCACCTGTCCTGCTATTAACCCTTTCACAGAGTTTACTCCCCTCCTGTTTATAGGCTCCCTTCAGGTACTGAAAGGCTGCAATGAGGTCACCCTTCAGCCTTCTTTTCTCCAGGCTGAACAAACCCAGCTCCCTCAGCCTGTCTTCGTAGAATATAAGATAAATGCATCAAGACCAGTCCCTTAAGGTATGTGGCAGTTCTCTGAAGCTACATTCCAACTGGATCTCTGAACTCCATTCCTGTGGAAACTGAAGAGGCTGTTTGAGTGCAGTCCAGTCAGATTTGTGATAAATGTCAGTGATGATCTTAAACACTGACATCACTTAATCCATTGTTTTCCTCAGGTTCCTGGAAGGCCCCACTTGACCCTTTTGTACATAGAGAAGGATATATATATAGACTATTTTTTACTCTGTCAGGAGCTGTAGCTAGAGAGGTCTGTACAGTTGTGACAGTTCACTCCAATTCAGCACCCTCATCTTCTCTGTGCTGTGTTGGAAATGACCTGCCCACAAGTGCCCCTCCTTCCACCACCATGCAGCAAACCATGGGCACATGACAGTGCTGAAATTTGCTTCATCCCAAGGCAGACACCTGGACTGCAATGGCTTGGATGGCTGGTCTCATTTGGAAGATCACAAACTGCTGTCCAAAATGTTTCCTTTGATTGAACAGGTTTAATAGTAAAGTGGGAGTTTCTGTTCCAATTTTTGTCTGGTATATGGTTAGACGGGCTTCCATGTGAAGCATTTGCTTAGAGGAGTTTGCTGGTTGATGAAGGAGAGGAGGCCACATATTCTGAACAAGTAATGCCTCCTGCAAAGTGCTGCTGGCACTGTTACCTGCAGCTGACAACGCAGTCCTACAGGCTGATGTAATATCTGCAGCAAAGTAAACCACAGAAGTAGTTGACCAATGATACTGGTGCACTAAGCCTCAGATTTCCTTGTGGCTCATTTACTTCATGCTCTGAGCATCCTAGTATATGGGCTGACTTCCTTCAAGTTCTTACATAGTGCATAAGAAATACCAGAGGAATTAACTCTTCAAGAAACAGGGTCATTTGAGTCCATCTGTTAATTGTGTTTGATTTGGACATCAACAGAATGTGTTAGTTTTCATCATGTCAGTGTCATGTGGGACAAGATGTCTATTAGATGTGATTTTGGTTACACCAGACAGTGACACACAGCTTTTCTTCATCTGTCAAAGAGGTGACAGAACTGGACTCATAGTAATAGTGGTGATAATCAGTATGGTTTGGTAGAGCCTGTACTGATGGTCATTATCTCTCTCTTGAAGCTATTGGTGATATCCCTTCTTTCACACCCTCTGGTGGAATACTGGAGCACTATGCAGAGCACTTCCCCTGTGCTTGGGGACACTTCAGTTTTGTGGACGCTGTTTAAGGGTGGTTGTTTGTTTTTTGTTTGCTATCCTTTGCTGTGTTTCATTCAATGGTGTCAGAACTTCATAGGGAATTTACATGAACCTTACCTGATTTGTCTGTGAAGGTGCTTGTCAGGATGACAAATTCTGCCAGGAAGGTAGAGAAGATAAAATCACAACTTAAACTTCTGCCTGTAACAATCTGATTAATTTAATTGAGATAAAGGTACCTGGCCTTCTCATTAAACTTCTTATCTTGAAAGCTGTGCTTCATGGTATCACCACAGATAGTTTTGTCTGTTAACACAACCATTGGACAATTCCATATCTCTCTTTTGGTAATAGAAGAGTTGGGAACTCAGAACCGCATCAAAAAAGACCTTCCAAAAAAAGTCAGCCTTGCTAGTGACCGTATTAGAGTAACTTCTCGCAGTTAGGAGGATGGTAAAATACTCACTAAACAACCAGTTATGTTGCTGCATTGAATTTCTCAAAGACTAATCAGTTAGTACTTACTGAAAACAGAATCCTGTTAAAATATGAGTCAGCTTATCTTCTTGCCCAGTTCTTGCTCTATGTGCTACTGCTCTAGTTCAGCTATATTAAGGGTCAGCACAGGGGCAACGCTGTCCTAGGATTCATTCTGTTGATTCAAATCAACACAATTTTACATATAGCCGAGTCCCAGGAAAGACAAATTATTTCTCTTTAAGGGAGGAGAGCCAAAAAAGGTACCTGAACGTATACTAGAAAAAGATGCATCTTTACAGATTTCATCTGAACTCAAGCCTATTATTTTCAAATCCTTCCTATGAAACAAGGTACTGAGCTCACACGCTGCCTCCAGGCAGATGGAAACCCTCACTCCTGTGAGGAGGGATCAGCTCAGTGAGAAAGACCAGCTCTCTGTTGTCATTGCCATAGTCACACTGCATTGGCTGCTGCTGAGCATTGCCCAGGTGTCTGGGCCCTGGGGTGCTCTTACAGACACCAAGGCAGGGTGTTGTGAGAACAGAGCAACAGACTTTTAGGGCACGGTGACAACTAGAAATGAGTGGGAAACACTCAACTGAAGAGGCATCCCACTGTTTCTTGCAACTCCTTTTCACTCCTGTAGCATCACTTCTGTCCATGCAACGTCCTCATGGAGGTGGGGGCTCCAAGGCTGATGGGTGCTACTGGTAAGGCCAAAGCATCATGATCCCCAGGAACTAGGTAGAGATATTTCCTTTGATTCCTAAAGGCATTTGATCCAAAATGGCCATCGTTGTGTCTCTCTCCCTGTCAATTCTCATTGACTGAAGGGAAAAAGCCCCCCAAAGCCATCTTTCTCTTTTGTTTGAAAGGCCAGTGCTCTTCCTTCTGTCACTGGTTGATGGAATTTACTAATGTAAAATCCCCTTTCCTCTCACACATAGAGCAGGTTAGTAACTTTGCTTAACAGTCAAAGGAAAATGAAGGGAGGGTGCAGAGGCACGGAAGGAGAGAGCCAAAGACTGTGTTTAATCCTGTTTAAAACCTGCACAGCAGCAAGTGATCTAATCTTACAGAAAACTATTTTACTATAGTTTACAGCAGGTTGGAAGTGTTTGTTTTGGACAGACTTTTGGTCTTCCCCTTTTTCCATCGTTCCATCCGGGTGTGTAAGTTACTGTGAGTACAACTGTCCAAGGCGAAGTGCAGCTGTAAAAACACACACAAGAAATTCTAAGCTATTTTCTGTTCCTAGTAATGCTGTAAGTTCTGTGCTCTGAAATGATAGGATCTTGTCAGGTTAAAAGCAATTACCATTGGTCCTGTCAGAGGCGCTGACCTCCAGAGCACTCCTGCATTCTCTGACCAAAGAGCAGAGGAATACAAAGAGTGAAGAAGTAAACCTATAGAGCTCTATCAAACAACTGTGCAGGTGACAGTGCAGCCACTTGCAGGTAGCCATGCAAAACCAGCCTATTGTCTTGAACTTTGATATCAGAGCTGAAGAAGGCAAGTAAGCTTCCAGTTATTTCCAGTAAAATAAGAATGCTGTATATATGCTGTGAAAGAGGTAGAAGGATGTGAATGAAATAGCATGGTCCACTTCTAACCTGGAAATCGTAATACTACTGTGAACCTGTAAGCTAAAACTAAATCACTATTAATGCCTTCCTTTGGCAGTGCTTGTGCAGAGGTGCTGAGATGGGAAACTATTGTAAGCCATGACTTTGTCTTGCTATGTGTCATCTGGCTTTGGTTGCTGTTTTGTTGCAGGAAGATCCTGTACCGTGCTTGGATGATCTGAGACCAAACAGGAGAGGTGAGGAAGGAGCAGAACTTGTGTCCGTGCCATGGACACACACTCCATCACATCGGGTGGGGCAGTACAACTATCACACTGGGAAGTGTTCAGCTACCATCCTTCCCTTTCTTAAGTGTCCGTGTGTGGATTTAGCATGCTAGCTGTAACTTAAGTGGGCCATTTAAATTAATTAGATTTCAGAGTCCATTACTCTGGGTTTTTACTCGTGTTTGCTTCACATAGCCACTATCATCTGTTTGAAATTAAGACTTTATATATGGAAAAAATTGAGAGTGCAATGGCTGTGTTCTTATTGGATGTGTTGTTTTTTAAACAGGATTAATTGTTGCTGGTTTGGGTTTTTGTTTGTTTCTTTGTTAATGTTATACAAAACAGCAACAAACCAACCAGAACCACAGTGGGATCATGGGATTATCTGAGGGTATTTTGGTCCTGAGCTACTGCTAGTAGCTAACTTCACAGCTGAAATCTGAGCTTATATCCTTGTTCCTCTGTTTACAGGCAGTGCTTTTGCTTCACTTCTCCCTCATCTGTTTGCTTTATGCTGATCAGCAGTTTGCTCCCTGTGCACCTTCTGAGCTCTGTCAGGCAGTGTTTTCAGTCTATGGATGGTTTTGCATGTGGGATTTGGTGAAGGAATAATGGAATCTTTCAGAACTGTCTTTTCCTAATAGGCAAGATGCACTTGTTCACCCTTTCTCCTTCTTTGCCCTATTTCCTGTGTTTTCTTATAGGGAAGAATTTGCCCTACAATGCAAAGGTAAAGTACGAGCAGAACTGTTATCTCAGGGCTCTGAAAGAAAAGCTTCAAAAGATAGTGGTCCCCATAGAACACCCATCTCTTCTCAGCTAAACCTGACCTCATAGGCTGCTGTGTTATGGTACAAGTTCCCAAGCTTGAACCTAAATTTAGCGCTGGACATCAGATAAGCTCTGAGCTGCTTTGCATGACTGTCTGTGCTTGCAACTGTAATGCCTTTATCTGCTTACCCTGGTGCACTTACTTGTTGAACCTGTACTGCTTGTTGCCTGAGGCCCTCTGGAGACTGGGAGCTGCATCTTCTCTCACCTTCTTCCTGCCCTGACACTGGGATGGTGCTGCTGCTTATTGCCCAAATGCATTGCTCATGTAATGACTGACATCTGAAACCACCGATGTCTCTAGCAGAAGCAGGCCTATATTATGGAAAGTGATGGCAGGACCTAGAGCCCAAAATCAGAGCTTTTTAGGAAGTGCTCTTCATCTTTTACCTATCCATAAAATCTCATTCCCTCTGATGACCTGTCACAGCTGTTCCAGTTCTTCTTCTGAAACACTTTGTTCATCAGAAGGCAACACTGTTTTGTAGATCCAACCTGAAGTCAGCCACACTCACACAGTTTAGCCTAACACATGTTTCCAAACATTGTTTTGCTCACCATGGAGACCTGCTTTCATCTTCTTCTCTTCCTATCATCTCTTTGCCCAGGGAAGCTGTGGTGCCCCATCCATTGAAGCACTCAAGGCCAGGCTGGATGGGGCCCTGGCCAGTCTAAGCTGGTGGGGGGTTGCCCTGCCCATGTCAGGGGATTGAAACTGGGTGGTCTTTGAGGACCCTTCCAAACCAAACCAGTCTGTGCTTCTATGATTCTTCTGCCTTCTTCTGTGTCATCTGATAGGAATCAAATGTACACAGAATCACAGAATCACACACAGAATGACCCGGGTTGGAAGGGACCTCAAGGATCATGTAGTTCCAACCCCCCTGCCAGGCAGGGCCAAAATGTACCACATACACCAGTGTGTAACACTTTTTCAGATGAAGTCCTCACTTAGTGCTGCTTTTCATCTCATCTGAAGAGAAATCCTGCTTAAATATTTCCATTCCAGGGGGACTCTACGCCGTAGGTGCATATCACATAGGTGATGTTTGAGAGCTGCATGGAGTGGAAGGTTCTTAGAAAACTGCCTTGTGTTCTTGAGCAACCTTCAAAACAGTTATTTTGTGTGTAGTAAAGCCTTAAAAGGATAATTGTGGTGGCAAATAGCTGGAGAACATTTTTTACTATCAGCTTTTTCTCTGTGCATATGGCTACTTTAAAGGTGTAAACAAATGGTCTGTAAAATGAAGTATAACCAAACAGGCAAACAGCTGTATTCACTGAATGCATTTGGCGTGTTTGTTCTAAACCTTTTAAATCCACTTGTATATGTCGCTCTGATTGAATGGGCACTTTTTTTGGTTACTGTTCACACACATGCAAGTGAACATGCATGCAAACAGATTGAGCATAATCTTTTTGCTGTTTACTTTGCTAATTTCCCATGATAATCAATGCTGTGCGTCTAGTTGGTTCAGCTGTTGGTTTTAGTAGTGACTTTTTATTAGTCTGGCAAAGTGAGGTGTGCTGTTTTGCAATGCCAACTGCCTGCCATAGCCAGGGGCTAGGTACTGTAGAGCCAACTGCGAAGCAGGCAGCCAGCCCTCTGTGGCCATGCTGCTTTGCTAATCAGCATGGACCTCCAGGCATCTGAGACTCACTCATCTCCAGAATGGTATTTATCTCCCAAGTTGCATGCACTTTTTTTTTGTTTGTTTGGATACATTACAACTTTCTCAAGAAGATGTCGGATTGATACGTTTTGGTCTGTTGTACCTTGAGGAATAGGAACTTCATTTCTCAGAGTTTAGGTCAGCAGGAGCAGGGAGGTGATGATCCCTCTGTACCTAGCATTGGTGAGGCCACAGCTTGACTGCTGGGTTCTGTTTTGGGCCCCTCACTACAAGAAAGAAGGTCAGTAAAGCTGTGAGTGATCTGGAGCACAAATCTTATGGGGAGTGGTCAAGGCAATTGGGACTGTTCAGTCTAGAGAACAGGAGACTCAGGGGAGACATTATCGCTCTCTGCAACTGCCTGAAAGGAGCTTGTAGAGAGGTGAGGTTCAGCTTCTTTTCTCATGTAACAGCAATACAAGATGTAATAGTCTCAAGTTGGACCAGGAGAGGTTCAGGTTGTATATTATGAAAAACTTCTCCACAAGATTGATGAGACAATGGCACAGGCTGTCCAGGGAGGTGGTGGAATCACCATCCCTGTAGGGTATGGATGTGTCACTGAGGGACATGGTCAGTGGGCATAGTGGGGATGGCTTAGCAGTTGGACTAGGTGATCTTTGTGATCTTTTCCAAATTCAATGATTCTGTGAATTTATTGGTAGAATACAAGGAATTAGGAGGCAAGAGCATCCTGGATTGAAGGCAGAGAGATGGCCTGAAAGCTTAATCTTATGTTTGTCCTGGACCCTGTAGTACTTTATTTTCTATGTTTCTGTGGAACTCATGCCAAGTCAGGAATGATGTTAGCTTTATCTAAATAGTAAATAATACGAACTGGAAAAGTGAAATACTAGATTAAATTAGACATCATCTACATATTAGTTTTCAGTGTTGTCTCAAAGCCCTGGAGCTGCAATTTGATGTTGGTTGCTTCTTCTGATTAAATACTAGAGACAAGAACACATGCCATATTTAACATTACAGTTGTTAGGGTATTGTTGGTAGGACCCAGAGGAAAGTTTTCCAGCTATAGGAGCAACTGAGGGCAGAATTAAAATGAGAACATTACCTGGTGTCATCAACATTGTGTGATCACAGGCACATGGAAAGAGGAAGAATTGGAAGAATCCTTAATTAAATGCTTTCAGAAATCTTAATGAAATCAGATGGCTAATTTCAGAGGTATATCATCTTTTAACTAGATAAGGCATCTTGGCATGACATGAAGAGAATGTGGTCAGTTGAAAATCAGCTCTGGTTTCCCATTAAATGAGCATCTCCAGAAAGTTATCAATAGCTTTTTGAAAGTGGAATTGTATTATTAAAATGCAGTTCAGATTACATTACCTCCACAGAGGCAAGATCCCTGGGTATGTGCATGCCAATGCATGCCAGAAGGCAAAGCATGTGGTTGTCTCAAATACACATCAACTGCTTTGTGCAGACTGTTTATGAATGTCTGTGACTGACAGTGTGCATTTGTTTAGTTAATGTCCAACCCCACATTTTTCCTTCCTTCTTCCATGGGCAGCCTCCATAAATCTCAGTTTTGTTCTTTGGATGTTGCTGGCAACAGTAAGTTATAGGGGAAAAAGCACTCCTTTTTTTTTTGTCTGGTCCTCATTGTTGTTGATGACTACGTTGCTGTTTTTTAACTTAAGGCCTTTTCCTGCCATTTGCAAGTTCTTCATCTTGCCTTGGGGCCCCTTTGGTTGACAACAAGGACATACTGATGTAGCTGTTGAGATGCTTGGGCAAATTCTTCAGAGGGAAAGGGGCATAAAAGGGGAAAGGAAGCTTAACAAACTGAGAAAATAGTAAAAAGGACAGATGTTTTGGGGAGCAGATAAAGTTGAGAGCATTATTGGCTTCTGCAGCTTCCCTTCCTCCTGCCTTTAGACCTTAGGGGCTGTTCTGCTACATTTCTCCATTCTCTCTCCTGGTCTGGTATCCAGTGCCTGAAGGAGCAGATTCTGTCTGTGGAAATACAGTCATCAGAAGGAGAGGTGTGGACAAAATTGCAGTGAGGGAGTATCTAACCCTTAATTGTTCTGGTACAGTGTGATGGAGAGACACTTCACAGGTTGCTGTTTGCTCAACTTCATGGGGGAAATCTGAACTTACCTTCAGCTAGCCACCTCCAAGGTCATGAAGGCATGGGATCTCTCATCCGAACATGAAGGGAGCAGAGGTTAGAAGCTAGCACCCAGCAAATGCTCATGTTTTTGTAAATGAACTGGAGAAGGATAATCAAAAAGGTGAGAGAGGCTGGTATTCTAATGCAGACTGCTAAAAAGGGTTTGTTAATCAGAGTTCATCTCTTCTAGAAAGCAAAGTGATGAAAAGTCTCTTGGCTTGTGGATGGAAAATGGTGACGTAGGTGTAATTTTAATTTGTATTTATTTTTTTAATTTAACATTTCACAGTCTCTTGCTCCCACTGAAACCCATAGGGTTTCCATCAAAGGAGTAGAAAATTGAAGCTCAACCTCACTGCTTTGAGTCTTTGAAATAGAAAGAGAATATTCAGGTTGCTGTAGCGCATGACCACATCAAAAAGCCATGATGATATGAACAGATTTGTTCTGTCTAGGTTTCTAGGTAAATATGTGCAAAAGGGTTTATCTAGGATGGCATTAGACAGCAGCCTGTTTTGATCTGCTCCTTCATTTGCCTCCCAAGAGTTCCACAGAAAGTGTCTTGGCTGCTGAGTAAAGGGGGAGTCTGAGTAATGTGAGCCTTAGGGAGGAATCACCATAATGCTCCCACACAAATGCATCATTATTATATGGAGGTGAGGTATTTTGTTAGCCAATCATTAACACTAATGAACTTATGCAAAGAAAATTGTTGGAATGAAGCAAACAGTTTAAATCATAAGTTCATGTGGAGTTAAAGGTGTCTGTGTGACCTGGTAAAAGGTTACTGCTTCTGGAACTAAACATCAGTACCCTTTTGTGTGTATTCAGTACCTGTGATTACTGCGTCAGATAACTGAGAAGTGACTATTGCTATCTCTTCCAGTCTAAAATAATAGGTAGGGATCTAAATAGATTTGGTGGTGCAAGATGTTAACTGGGGCACCAGTCAATATAGCAGGGTTATGGGAGTGCTTGTGTGTGTTGCAAGGAGAAACAGGCTTTTTAAGTGGAGGAAGTATATAATTTTAGCTCTGATTCTTGAGGTACGATTCTCATGTGCATTCCTTCAAGACCTCCTCATCAACATATGTTGATGGCAAATTATAGGCTGACACATATAAGTTGTACCTGCAGAATTCCTGCAACCGTTACAGGCTTTGCAATGATAAAACTGAAGCCAGTAGTTTTCAGTTAGCCAGTCCAAATTATAGAAGACTCAGTGGCTTACCAGGTCGTAGAGAGTGAGACATCTTAGTGATATGAGTATAATTTACCATGCTACTGTCATTTTGGGTTACCACAATGCTCTGTGAGGTTTTACTGGTGGCATTTTACTACCAGACATCTCTTTTTCTGATCAGTAACTTCGGATACACCAGTTGCTGCAAGCATCAGTGTTTCCCTTCTGTGTTATCTCTGAAATCACCAGCTGACACACAGTGTACAATTTAGGCTGTTCGCTATGAGTGGTACTGCATAAAACCACAACCCCTTCCAAATAAAAGTTGGCCTAGGAAAGATTTAGTAAACCATCATGAATGGCCCCATCCTTCAGTTTTGTTATTCTTTGTGACAGACTGAACTTGAAGCAGATGAATAAGCTATAACATGATCTTGGATTTTGGTGGATGAACTGAGAATTCAAGCCTTTTTGTTTCAGTCTACATTTCTCCCTCTTTAAAAATGTGTTATATTAAAGGTGGGGAGGTTAGGGCTTATATTACAGATTCTTATGAATGAGAACATTGATCTTGACAGTGTCCTTATGGTACATGCTCAAGTGGTACTCTAAATCAAGAAAATGAAAAGCTCAGATAAACCTTGATGCAGCTGAAGGAATCCCAATTTGTTCATGGCTCCTTCCCAAATGATGAGTTGTCTCTGTCTCAGACTTAAAATGTGAAGGTCAAGACACTGTATCCTCAACATGCTGACAGAAAAATGTGCTGCTGTGCAGTATTCTATTACAGGGATATACACTGTGGAGTGTCTTGCATTTTTGGTAAACAGTATGTATTATAGTTCGCATTCAAATTTTGCTGAAGGTGACCCGATATGATCCCCTCTGTGCTGTGTGTGATGAAGCTGAGCTATCCAGTCAGAACTGTAGAAGCACCCTGAAGTTTCTGAGCCTGAAGGTGGCCTTTCTTAGCAAGTAGAGCTTAATCTATCGCAATCTTTAGATACTGGATTGCTAACAAGTCCGGTTCACCATACAGGACCTCACATTTGTTCTGTGGTACAGTAGACTCACTGAAGATGACTACAAAACTCTCATAGATTGTAGCTGGGATATGAGTAAGGAACAAAAGAAATGTCCTAAATGATCAGAGCCAATGATGTGTCAGTCTGTGTCCATCAGTGCAGGTGCTGTTCAAGATTAAGCAAGCCCTACTATCCGTTTTGGTCCATACCCTTTGTAATTCTCTAGCATCCACAGTCACATTCATAAAAACTATACGAAATATATACTCACCTAGTCCTTTTAGAATTCATTTGTGGATTATCTTTGAGCTTAATTCCTTTTTGAATCTACAGATACTTCCAACATCCACAATCTGCCATGACCATAGTCTCCAGAAGTTCACTACCTATTTATGTAGGGAATTTCCTTCATTTACATTGTTTTTAAGCTAATTTCCAGCCAATTTGCTTGAGAATTTCCTAGTTCCTACTGTGTGGGGTCTGGTAAACAAGAATTTGGCATTCAGCTTAGCCACCCCCTTAATGATCTTATGTTGTGGTAGCAGTACTGCACTGTATACTCTTCAACATTGTCCTCTGAAAGCCCAAGTTCCTCTCTCTTTCCATCTCTTCCCAAGGATCAACTGCACCATCCTCTTGATCACTTTAGCTGTTCTCTGTAGCTTTCTTTAATTTCAATATGTCCTTCTTGAAGAGTAGAGATGCAAGTTACATGCCATTTTCTGGATGCAGGCAGTCAACTTCTTACATGATGGCAAAATGGACATTTTTGTCTTGCTTTCACTACCCTTCATGACAATGCCCAACTCATGATAGGGTTTTCTGACCTAAGGAGGACTGCTCCTGTATGCTAAGCTGGTAATTTCTGAGAGTTGTCAGTGATGACTTCAAAGATCTCTTTCCTAAGTTATAACTGTTCCATTCAAGCATCACATATGTAGGCATAGGTAGGCTAATTTTTCCCAAGGTGTATTTCTTTCCTTAGCTTGATAATATAGCTTGTCTGGGACCTTTCTGCCTGCCTGGTTCCATTTAGATCCTTCTGAAATTTTTGCCATAGACAGGCAAAAAAAAGAAGAGCTCGATATAGTGCAAAAATGTGACTATTTAACTATTCACTCCCAGTTTTGAGAAAGATGTTAGCTATGATCATTTTCAGCACTAATTTATTGGAGACCTCTATGTTGATTCTGCTCTGTCTTTAAGAGTGTCTGCTAAAGCCCACATTTTTCTTCCCACCTGTTGTCTTCCTCTATTTTAAAGATGAGAGACTTCTTTCCAGTTGCAGGTGAACAGTCTTTCTTTAAAAAGCTTTGATATGCATCATTGCGTTTGGAAATCCACGCTGATTATGTTCTCCAATGCCTTGCTGAGAGAGACAGGGATGTGCCACTTCCCATGCTGTTATGGACCACCATGGTCAGCACTGCTCTTCTGTAAGGAGTCTGGAGGCTACCTTGTACATGAGGTCTGTGCAGCACTTTCCAGTACCAGAATGTCAATGCTGCATTTTGTTCTGCTGAGCACAGTCAAAGCAGCCAGATGGTGTTCAAAACAGCACCATCAGAACAACCAAGGGTAAGAAATGTGCAGAATTAAACTTGTCTTGACTTGATTGATCATAGTCTGTAAACAGGAGGAGCTCTGTCAATGAAATATGTAAATCTGCAAAATCTTAGTTCTGGAAGCTGAGAAACTATGTCTCTGCATCAGCCACACTTGAAAAGTTGGTGAAGGACCTCAGTCCTGATGGCTGGGTTCCATATCCAGACTGTCACCTGCGCAGAGGCTAACAAATGGCCGTGGCCAGCAAGCAGACAGAGGATCCAAAATCAGGATGTGCTGGTGATCCCAGGCCAACATCTGGCCTCCTAGTCATTAGTTGAACTGGCTTCATTGTACATCTTTTGGAAACAAGAATGATTTTTATTTTTTTTCTTCAATCCATCTGCTTCTTAAGGACATCCTGTAAGGCTGTAGTAAGAACTGCACCATTAATTTCAGAACTTGCTAAGAACTCGTGAGGTCAATTTCCCAGTCAGTCTTACATGATTGCAGGGTCCACCCAGTGGCCCAGTGTAACTGCACATGAAGAACTTGTTTCTTTAAAGGCATGTTGAAATCCCTATTGTAAACTCCCTTTATGAAAGAGGTTCTAGAGGGCATTGTGTGAACTACAGAGCAGCACATCTAATTCCCAGCAGTGGTAAGATGGTAGGTCTGACAGTAAATAATGAGAGCATTGGGCATGTAGATAAAAACACAGCTTGTGGGAAACAGTCAGCTTGGCTGACTTCTGAAATCTCATGAGGTTCCAGTAAGTATGTGGATAAGGAGGGGCTGGTAGAGAGGATGTGGGGGTTTCCAAACAGCATTGTTCAAGGTTCCACACCAGAGGTTACTAAAGAAACTAAATTACTGTGGAGAAAATTTTATTTTATTTTTTCTGATGTACAGAAAGCTGGCCACAGGATGAAATACTCTGATATACACTTGCCTTTCAAATTTCAGATGCTTTGAAAATGGAGTGGAGGCTGGTTCAAGTCCAGAATGAAAATTCATGTTTTTAGTTCCCTTTGTGACAAAATACTTAATGAACGTAGTCTTGAGTACAGTCTTGACTGAGCGGTTGCTATGTTCTGTCATCAATAGTGTGTACTTTCCTCACATGGTCTGAAATGGCGCACATAGTCAGCAGGAGGTTGGAGGCCCATGTGTGTACAGCAGCCACGTGTGTAAAAGGAATAAATTTAAGTTGTCAGTGTCAGGTCACTCTGTTCAGCCCATCTGTGAAACAGGGGAATTAAGCACTTAAAACTGAGATACCAATTAAAAAGAAGTAAGAAGGAGAATGCAATTTCCTTTCTTCTATTCCTCCTTTCTCTCTACCCTTGAAAAAACCACCTGACCGTTATCTAGGCTCATATTCCTGCAAATGACATTAATGAAAATATTTTAAGGTAAGAAATGGTGTGTGAAACTTCAGCCCTGGGGAAAGATGTTATATGCAAATGGAAATTACTTTTTGCGTTGGAAATGTTTGCTCAGCCTTAATGGTAATCACCAGTCCTATGGAACAGAGGGGAGAAAGGGCAAAGCTGAATGAATCCGATGAAAGGTTTGCCTATAGGGTATTTTTCCTTTACTCAGAGTTGAATTTGATCAATTTTCATTTTATTTGTTCTAGAATAACAATGATATTCCACTCCCCCAGCAGTAAACATTGCAGACTGTGAACATCAGGCTTCAGCAAGCAAACTCTCAAAAATCCCCTTCCAGGGTAAATGTCAGGCTGTTGTTCAATTAATTATTTTTAAAACTAAATTCGCATGCGGTAGTGACCTTTAACTGTGCTGCACACACATGGCTGCTTTTTATGATCTCATTTGGTCTTTCATGTGGCGGCTTAATATGGGGAACTAATACTGAGAATAACAGCAGAAGAGACACCTGCAGTACTGTGTGGGGGAAAGGATGCTTCTTTCATGCCATAGTGGTGGGTTTTTTGAGGTAGAAGGAATATCAGCTAGAAACTTAGATCAAGGAGAGAAGGGTCTGCTCTCCTTCCCCAGGCTGATGGGACTTAAGCCGTATGCTTCTGGTCCAGATGGATGACTTTCCAGATCTGGTAGCTGTGATGAAGACAGCAAACTCAACTACCATGTGGTCTGTTACCACATGGCTGAGATAAGCTGTGTTCATGGCCTATTTGCTGGGTTGACCTTGGGAGGTTTCCTGATCCACAAAGACAGAAAACTGATGATGCCCTAGCTCCACTGCCTGCCATAACTAGCCCCACCTGCACAGATTTCCCTCATGGGTATCAGGAGAAAATGCAGAAGTTTGTAGGGGGGGGGATTGCTGGTCCTGGGGAAGAAAAGCAGCATTGCTCTTCAGGCTTCACCATCTGAGATCTGCTGGCCGTAAGGCCTTGGTCAGAGTTGGCTGGACTTGAGGGGATGAAGGGACAGATCCCACCTTGCCATCTGGCTCCTCACTGCTGGCATACTCTGTCACCAACAAATGAGGCACAGCTGGGGCTCATGCTGAAAGGAGACAACAAAACTGATGTGGTCTGGAGTTCTCTAATTGAGGACCTCTTGACCTCCCCGTCTGGCTTATTTTGGTATCTTATATGATGTTGCTTCAGCATTCCAATGAGAAAATAAGTTCTTCCTCACAGGTTGACTGAGAATAGGTCTGCTGATGTTTGTATCCCAAGAAAACAAGTTGGCCAGCTGAGGAGTGCTGCAGTGTTGTGAGCCTTCTTACAAGGGCGTGAGTGTGCAGGTCATAAGAAAACAGCAAGATCATCCACCTGAAGAACACTGATGTACTGGAATCAGTGCAAAATTTAAGTGGTGGGATCTGAAGTAATTGCAGAGATGTTTGATACTCTGCTCTTCAAGAACAAAAATAATTTTCACCACAACTGCTCTCCTGAACTCGGAAATTGAGATAAAATCCTATCTCACTGGCAAAAGCAAGATAAATATTCATTTATTACTCCTGAAGTTATTTCCATGGCTGTAAACATTTAAAAAAAACAACCACATTCTCTCAGAGAAGTGTGGAAAACTACAAGCCGATGAGAGAACATGAGTGAAGCAAGGCAGGGTGCCACAGTTTTGGCATCAGAAATGCAGGACCAGGGAGAATGTGGAGATCCATGCTGTTGCTGTTTACTGGCTGAAGACGCAGCAGCCTCCAGATTTTTATGATTTAGATCCATTTGAATTTTACCCAACTCAAAACCTAGCCTGGTTTGTTGAACTTTACAGCTGCGTCCAGCTTCAAGTTTTCATTTTCTTTCGTTATTGTTTAGTGGTTTTTGTCTGGATACCATACTTCAGAAAATAGATCTGAATACTATGAAAATCCTTATCTTCTGTTTTCTAAGGGATTATGTTTACAAAGGAAGATAAAATATGAGAATTGATACCAAATGTTCTCCTATTTCTCTTCCTCATTTTTTGTTTCCATAATGCCTGTTATTTATGTTGTAGATGGGAATTTAGTGCTTTTTGTGTAAGCACAAAACACAGCTACAGGAAGGAAAACCAGATGCATATATACTCTTTGATCAGTCCTAGTCAGAATTTGTTGCTTATTCCTCCTTCATCTACTTAAAAATACAAATAATATAATTGTGTTAGAAACTGTAACTACCCTACTTCTTGCCACTTGCACCGAAGAGGAAAGGGAAAAACAAATACACTTGCTTTAACTGAAAAAGTAAATTCTTTCTTCCTTTCCCTCCTGCGAAAGGAGGGGATCCTGGACAGTCTGATCTAGTGGTTTGCAACCCTGCCAACCGCAGAGGAGTTATAACTAGATGATCTTTGAGGTCCCTTTCATCTTCTCTCTTGTTCTATGACTTTATGATTAATTCTATGATTCTGTGCTAGTGAAAAGAGCAAAAGGTACAGCAGGAGAACAGTTAGCAAAAGATCTTCCTGTTACTTGTGGGTGTACAAACCTTTTGGCTTGCCTAGGCCACACTGAGTGAACAGGAAGTGTCTTGGGCAGCATATAAAACGCATAATATAATTAATGTATATAAGTAACAAAACATTTTTTAATGTATTTTTTTATTAAAACATAAAAACAGAGCAACAAAATCATGAAACTAGTGGGATATTTGACCTTGTTTTTATGAAACAAATGTGTCAGTATCTGGTTTGATGACAGTGGTTGCAATTCTCTTTGAGTTCTCATGGTGTTCGCCAGGGTACAGTGCCTGGGTTCTAGAACTGGCTGTTCACCTAAATCTTTCAGTAAGTGTGAATGACAGCAATCTGCAGGCCAAAACCCATTAAAATTAAAATTCAGCTTCATTAGCTGGTCACAGGGGAACTGCTTGGGTATAAATATTAAATACTGTTGTGTGTGTGTATGGGGGGGAATAATAAAATAGAGGATCTGGACAGAATAAAGTTTATCATAGAGCAAAAACTACAGTGCTTTGCTTGCCCTAGGGCACTTTTCTTAAAAACATCCTCAGCTCAATCTGGAAGCAGGGTCTGATATTGCTCTAGGTTAACTGTGCAGACCTAAAGAGGGCAGACTAGAAGCCAGACATGACATCATGATACATTGAAGGCAATAAGGATTTCATTGGCATTAATATTAGATAATAATGCCCAAGAGCAGCTGGTAATTAGACAGGACAACTGCTGAGACCAGCCATTAGTAATGTTGATCTATTTGCTCTAAAAAAGAAAAAAAGTATTGCAGATGTTTCCCTGTCAACTTTGTTTAGGTTCTAATAGACTCAATAGCTCTTCTCTTCCACTGAAGGTAAAAAGTTCAACCCCTGCATAATAGACTTAGATTGTTTGAGTTGCCACAGGATGTTCTTATTTCTTTCTGTGTTTAGCCTGGGGTTGTAAATCACAAACACCAGCCTGCGTAATTCTGACTTTTATTACGTTAATGTATTTTAAGAGCAGGAAATCTATAGGCTCTTGGCTCAGCTTAGCAGAAGCAAAGCACGGTGGGGACTCTGTGGTCAAGAGCATTCTCAGAAATGTGCCTCCTACTGCAAAGGTGACCTCAGGATAAACTTTGCTTAGCTTTTGGTCAGGGGAAGGAAGGAGCTCCCCACTTCTTAGCTCAGGTGGCAGCTGAGCTGTGGCCTCTAGAAGGATTTTGTGAGGGTAGTGAGGGAGAGAAGAGTGAAAGAGCTGGTAGTACTGGCACTGGAGCTTTAGAACTGAGTCCAGCTTGCAGATACAGGATTCTGTTTGCTCATCACTGCAGAGCAGCAATGGCATAGCCAAGGGAGCAGCTGAGGGCCCCTGACTCATAAACCTGGTGCTGTTTCCACTTGGGTCCAGGTAAAAACACATAAACTCTGCATATAGACTCATTTCTATTCTTTGTTGCATGCATTATTGCTTTTTAGATATTAGCAGGTGCCAGAGAGGCATAACTGCAACTTGTCTTCAGAGTTCTATAGGGAGGTGAGATCTCCAGGTACTACACCCTGAGATCTCCTGCCTGGCATCCCTTTCTGGTGAGATGAGATAGAGGGACTATGTGTGGAGGTAGCACCCATCTCAGCTTCCTTGGTTTGCTTTAGTGCCATAAGCTATGTTAAATAAACTGCAGGTGATCCAAGAAGCTCTACTCAAGCTCCACTGAGCAACAACGATATCCTGGCATGCAAAGCTGGTCTTCGCTTGCAGTTCACAGAATCACAGAATTGTAGTGGTTGGAAGGGACCTCTAGAGATCATCGAGTCCAACCCCCCTGCCAAAGCAGGTTCCCTACACCACATCACACAGGTAGGTGTCCAGGTGGGTCTTGAATATCTCCAGAGAAGGAGACTCCACCACCTCCCTGGGCAGCCTGTTCCAGTGCTCCGTCACCCTCACTGTAAAGAAGTTCTTCCACACATTTGTGTGGAACTTCCTATGCTGTACTTTCATCCCATTACCCCTAGTCCTATCCCCACACACTACTGAAAAGAGACCAGCCTCACCACTATGGCTCCCACACCTCAGGTATTTATAAACCTGGATCAAGTCCCCTCTCAGCCTTCTCTTCTCAAGGCTAAACAGACCCAGTTCCCTAAGTCTCTCCTCATAGGGGAGATGCTCCAGGCCCTTCACCATCTTAGTGGCCCTCCGCTGGACTCTTTCCAAGAGATCCCTATCTTTTTTGTACTGGAGAGCTCAGAACTGGACACAATATTCCAGATGAGGCCTCACCAGGGCAGAGTAGAGGGGGAGGATCACCTCCTTCGACCTGCTGGACACGCTCTTTTTAATACACCCCAGTATGCCATTGGCTTTTTTGGCTACAAGGGCACACTGCTGGCTCACGGTCAATCTGTCGTCCACCAGGACACCCAGGTCCCTCTCTGCAGAGCTCCTCTCCAGCAGATCTTCCCCTAGCCTGTACTGGTGCATGCAATTATTTCTACCCAGGTGCAAGACTCTACACTTGCTTTTGTTAAACCTCATCCGGTTTCTTACTGCCCAGCTCTCCAGCCTGTCCAGGTCTCGCTGAATGGCAGCACAGTTCTCATGATTGTGCAAAATCTTGTGTTTGGTGGATATAATGATAATGAATTCATTTCTGACAACAGATTTATTCATGAGCTTGTTATTTTTCCCTTTTCTTTTGCCCACCTTGTGCTTTCTTAATTTGTAGGGAGGTAGGGGAGAGAAGTCCTGTTGATAAGCGCTTTGTCTGTAGAGCCAGGACTCCAGCTTAGGCTTAGAGAAACAACTCTATGTTTCTCTGCCTGAGGACAAGAATTCCCTGTGTGAAAACCTTACCTGCAAGAGTGGTTCTGTGGAGTTCAATCAGATACAGTGCATGTATGAAGTCACTGATGAGTATCAATGTTTTCAGAAGCAATTTTTAGCAAGTATCTGTCTTTTTGAAGGCATACAAAGTGCATTTCTCCTTTTTTATTGCTTTTGAATATCCTACTGCAAGGGTACTGCTCTTCAGCTTTGGATGTATGCTCGAGTTTAGAATCATTTTACTCCTCTCAATCCTTCTCATTCACAAGGACTCTGCCTATTCAGGTGCGCCTCAGGTAAGCAATGCTGAAAAGTTGTGCGAATTAAATTATGAGGCTGTGTTTTAACCTTTCTTTTAGCTATTGTGTGCTGTAAGAATTACAGTGAACTGGATAGTGATAGAAACACTGCAAAATGGAAGCTTATTCAGTAAAAGGAAAAGGGTAGAGGAACGGTTGCAAGAGAGAAGATTTGAACAAAATCTCCAGTTTCAGTATCTAAAGAGGAGGGGTAGTGGAAGCTAATGCAGTGAAATGAGCTGTAACAAAGCCATGCCAGAAATTATTCAGCTGTTCACAAGAATTTTAGAAGAACTGTAATTGGGAAATGATGTGAATATCAAACAAAATGTCACTTGCTGGAAGCCTCAGAACGAGGGGGAAATAAAATGATGAAAATGCTGCATTACATGTCACCCTCTCAGGCACGCTCTGAAAGAGTTCCCTGCTCCCCACTTAGACCCTTTGACATGCTATTGTGTGGCTTTGTGTACTTCTGAGTGGGGTGGTTCTCAGCAGAAGAAATTAAAATGACGGGAAAGCTGGCTTGTCACATTAAATAACATCACATGCTTTTCTGTTGGGGAGAAAAATAGAAAGAAATATTCTGCTGAGTTCCAGGAAAATAGTGGCTGAAAAAAATGATTGCAGAAACTCTGTCCCCTCACCTGGAAAGTAACAATTGTGCCAGTATGGGGAAGCACTGGCAGGGCTCATGACAGAACCGAGTTTCTGCTGTTTGCTGCAGACTTGATGTCCACATCACAGACCTCTCTGGCTGTCCATAATGATCTTCCAGTCCAAATGCTGATTTTCTGTTTTAATTTCTTAACACTTGAAGTGCATTTCTAAATACAGGGAAAATTTGCCACCAGTATTTCCTGATTTTGTTTATTGATTTCTGCTTTTTCTCCAAATTCCCTGCCTGTCCTTTAGAAACATGTCCTTCTGGAAACACTATCATGGCTGGATTGTACCATGAGGTCCCCATGGCCTTCTCCTTGGCATTTACAGGAGTGTTTCCATTTGGATGACCTGTGGGTTCTTGGTCTCTTTGATTTAGTGCAAGCCTTTGTGCAGAAATGCTGAGAAACATCCCACTATACATAGAAATGGAATCATTAAGGCTGGGAAGGACCAACCACCTTCCTAGCACCATTATTGCCCACTAAACCATGTCCCTATGCACCACATCTAGAATTTCTTGAACACCTGGGGATGGTGACTCTACCACCTCCCTGGGCAGCCTGTTCCAGTGCCTCATCACTCTTTCTGAGAAGAAAATTTTCCAAATATCTGATTTGAACCACCCATTGTGCAATTTAAGGCCATCACCTCTTGTCCTGTCACATGGGGACCAGAGCAGTCATTGAGCATTCTGAGTTTGGAA
The DNA here is from genome assembly GCF_054131305.1 of Coturnix japonica. Lineage (NCBI taxonomy): Eukaryota > Metazoa > Chordata > Aves > Galliformes > Phasianidae > Coturnix > Coturnix japonica. The sequence goes on along the minus strand of NC_140664.1, from coordinate 92,074,969 downwards.
AGAGGGAAGGCACTGGCCAGATTTGCTCTGAGCTTTACCCAAGTGAAAAGAGAAGAGGGTGAAAAGGTGGGGGAGAAGGGAGAAGGTGAGAGCTCTGTGGAGGAAGTCACGAGGTCTGCGACTGAGAAGTCATGAAAAAGGCTCTGATTTTAGTTAGGCTTTCTCAGTGGTCTCTCTCTCATATCTGCAATCACCAGGATCTTAGAAGGTAATATGGCTTTCCCTTGGCTTTGTTGCTGGGGCTCTCTCGGGGAAAAGGTATCTCAAGACAGTGATGTAGAAAAGTGAGTTATCAGATATATATAAAATCATAGTGACAATCCAAACATTGTTACACATCCATCATGTTTAGGTAATTTTATAGAAAACTCTTCTGGCAAATGTTTTTAAGAGTTGGAATAGACATTCCTGTCTACTTCTATAAACCACAATGACTTTGAATATTTACCAATCTATTTCTTAAGATAATGCTTCATATGCAGTAAATATAAGGAAAATCCCACTTTGGATCATCACAGTTAAAGAACAAATCACTCAAAGCCCTCTTGCATTTTTGCCTCACTTGCATGTCTTCCCATGTCAGCCTGGGAGACACTTGCTAGTTTTAAAAGAAGGAAAAAGTAAAGAAAACCACTATTTTGCACTTGTAGAGCCCGATGTCCCATAATAAGATTTTAAGATTTCTGACTGCTATCTCCTCAGCTGTCTTTGAATGTGTTTTTCTGTTTGTTTTGTATCTATATTTAATATTTTGTTGCTATTTCTTGTCAGAGAAGTGTTGTTTCTGAACAGGGACACAGTTACCACAAAACATGTGCACAAGCACAGGACCACAGGTGGACCTGGATCTGTACTTAGCTGCTGCTGGTGGTTAATTGTAGCAACAAGGGTACATGTACAACCTCAAAGCAAGTGTGGAGGAGCATTCTGCATGGTTAAGCCCAGGCTGCAATTCCCAGCTGCGGTGTCAGAGGGGAGGTGGTCAGAAGGAGATGGAGTAGCTATGGGAAGTAAATAAATGGGGTATGTGTTGCTTGTTAGCACTAGCAGACAGCCTCATGCATCTCCTCAGCACATTTTGGCATCTATGTGTTTCTCCCAGACCTCTCTTCTATTCAGAAGGAAACGAGGAAGGTAACCTTTGGTCCCACTCTAATTGCTCAGCAGTGAATGAGTGCCACTTTGTCTCAGGCATCCTCCTTGTCACACAGCCTTACTGTGTTTCACCCATGGCTTCAGGAGCTTGCAGATGCAGACCTTGTGTTCGTTAGAGCTTTTATCACTAGGTTAAATTATTAATGCTTTCAGTAGTTAACATTCTTTTGGATGAGGACTTATTAATCAGAGGCTGCCTGCTCCAGTAAGGGTCCAAAGGCACTGTGAAACTCTTCTTCCTCAAGAGCTGTGTCTGTGAACAGCCAACTGAGGTTATCCCTGCATGCTCCAGTGTGCAGCCATGGCAGGGATGGCTGCTTGTTGGCTGATCTGAGATGCAATGGGCAAAACATCTACGCTGAGTTCAAGTTGAACAGTTTGGTGTTTGTCAGCTTTCCCTGAAATGATTTCCTTGCAAAGGGTTTGACAGACTTTATTTTACAACTGACAAATATGAGCTGTTCTTGATGCCATGGTGTGATTGCATTGAGGTATGCTTTTGATTTCCTTTTTATGTTCAGAGAATCATAGAATCATTTGAGTTGGAAGGGATCATTAAAGGCCATCTAGTCCAACTCCCCTGTGATGAACAGAGATGCCTACAGCAGATCAGGTTGCTCAGAGCTCCATCCAGCCTGACCTTGAGTGTCTTCAGAGACAGAGCATCCACCAACTCTCCGGGCAACCCGTTCCAGTGCTGCACTACCCTTATTGTGAAAAACTTCCTCCTTATGTCCAATCTAAACCTCCCCTTTTAGTTTGAAACCAATTCCCCTTGTCCAACCACAATGGACTATGCTAAAGAGTCTGTTCCTTCTTACAGCCCCCTTTCAGATACTGAACAGCCTCTCTCAGGTCTCCCCAGAGCTTTCTCTTCTCCAGGCTGAACAGCCCCAGCTTTCTTAGCCTATCCTTATAGGGGAGGTGCTGCATTCCATGGATCATTTTGTGGCCATCCTCTGGACACACTCCATCATGTCTATGTCTCTCCTGTACTCCACATCTGGATGCAGTACTCCAGGAGAGGTCTCACCAGTGCAGAGCAGAGGGGCAGGATCACTTCCCTCACCCTGCTGTCCATGCTGCTTTTGATGCAGCCCAGGATATGGTTGGCTTTCTGGGCTGCAAGGGCTCATTGCTGGCTCATGTCCAGCTTGCCATCCATCAGTACTCCCAAGGCTTTTTTTGGCAGGGCTGCACTCAATCCTTTTGAGCCACGATCCATGTGAAAGACCTTGCACTTGGATCTGTTGAACCTCATGAGATTCTCCTGAGCCCACTGCGCAAGTCTGGAGTTTTTATTTGTTTGTTCCTCACTATCCCCCCAAAAAGGACTCAGTTGCCATATACTCCTGCTGAAGATGTACTTACCCAAGGCATGAGCAGAACCATTACTTCAGACAAGGAGGCAACTTGAGGAATCTGCAACCAGTAAGGAGCAGCAAGACTGATGGTTTCTTCCTTTGCTTACGTCATGCCTTGTTTATCAAGGGATGAATAGCAGTGGTGCTATATCTTCATGGTATGACTCACTAACATACACACCAAGCAGAACTTCAGCCAGAATCTTTGCCTGGGTAGTGCCCATTTTCCCACCCATTAGATTTTTCCTGTGTTTTTATGACTTTTTTCTTTTAATTACAGTGCTTGATCCTTGTTGCTGAGAGCAATCTGTCAGGATTTCAGGTAGGATCTCACATGCTCATGGAGCTGGAGATGGCAGAACAGTGCTGCCTGCGTTCAGCTGCCCTGGAGTAGTAAGGTGACCTGTGAAGCACATTCAGTATTCTGTAGTGGAGGAATTTTCATGCAGTCAAACCAATAAACTCAGTGGGAAAGGCCGCTGCAAATATTTTTAATCCAGGCTCATACAGTTAGCTTCACAGGTCCAGTGTCTGATCAGAAGCACCAACTATTCCAAGGAACCATCTTTGCAAATAGGCTTATGTATAATCAATAATCAATAGCTTGGTGCATGTGCGTGCACAAATACTCATTTAGTTATTCTGGTCTGTGAATGCATGCATTAACCTGGCCTCCTGGTGCTACCCCAGCCTCCCTCCCCTCTCTGCAAACAGGAAAACGGAATGCATTCATTGATTTCACTGCTTTGATTTATTTGCCTGGCTCTAATCTCTGTGCAAGATAAGACTGCTGAGAATTGTCAAATTGCATGCTTTGGAGAACTGAAGAGGCCATTTCCTTTCTACTTCCTACATTATAAGATAATGTGAGATACATGGTAGCATCCTCTGCCTCCCCACAAAGCATCAGTTAATGGATCTAGCTTTTAGTGTCACTGCTTTGTGCCAGTATGCACCATCATTTATGCCCTGAGAAACTAAATAGGTATTTATCACTGGTGGAAGACAACTGAACTTCAAGTAAACAGAACAAAATACTTACTGGCCCAGGGTTCATAAAGACACAATGATTGTTTCTGGTGTTGGAAGCTTGTTTAATTAGCATGTTGGGTTCTGTATCGTGTGGGATGCTGCTTTTGATGGGTTACTGCTTTCTGTCCCCTCCCCACCCTTCATCCAATACTACCTCTCAGTGCTCTTCATCAGCTGGTGTTGAGGGGGGTCCCAGTTATCAAATACTACAGGAGCTGGTGGTTAAGCAGCAGCTGACTTTCATGCAAAGAAGGGCTTATTTTTTATATTTTCTTCAGGGGAGGGGAAGGGACTTGTATCATTGCCAGCTGTGGGCAAGCACTGACCCAGTCATTTGCTGCAGCTGGGTGGCTCTCCCTTGTCACGGCACAACCAGGCACCCCCCAGGCTAATGTGGAGAATAACCTGTGGGGAAGGAGACTTGGTGCAAGAGGGAGTTGACAGCGAAGAGGAGTGGAAGAAGAGTTAGAAATGTGCTGAGGGAGAGAGAGATATCCAGAAGGGAAGGTCACAGATAGGGGAGGTCTTTCATACTCTCCTATGAGTCCACCTGGAGAGTTAATGGGATGGTTTGTGTTGCCATGCATCCAAGGGAAGAGACCTGCTGTGCTGAAAAGGTGAGGGTGCTGAAATACCCACAGGACCTTCTGCTTTATCTCATGGGTAATGAACTGTTCAGAGTTTGGGCAAACTTTGGGGTTTTGTACTCGATTAACATCAGTCCTTGGAGGAGAGCACCTCCACACAGATAAAGGTTAAGCTGCTGGGTGTTGGGGCCAAAAGTCTGTCCTGGGTACTTCTCATCAACTCCAGGGTCACATCAATAGTGCTAAAGTTGCTAGGATTGGGTTTGTTAGGGGAAAAATCCCAACAAATTAAAGCAGATACAATGTCCCCTGCTGCATTTGGCCTTGGTGAATTATTTTGAATAGTAGTGATGTGTAATGGTATGTGACACATTCTCATATCCTTAGGACAGCTGTGTTCACTGGAGAAATGCAGTTTCCTTCTGAACACAGCAAGAAAGAAGGGGAAAAAGAGAGGGGGAGTGTTACAAACAGCATTAACATAGCTTGGGGATGAGATCATCCTCTCCTGTGCACCTGGGAGCTGGGAGGGTTCATTAAAAAAACTGTTTAGTCATTTCAGGAAGGTGGAAAAGCACTGCTCTCTCTTGGTAATGGGCTTGGTGGAGGAGGCAGCAGCGCTGCTAGTCAGGGGCTGTTTGCAGCCCCCAACATGCTGCCCAGGAGGTGCAGGTTTCTATGTAAATCCTTCCTTAAGTGCTTCCTGCTTTGAAAATGCTTCATTTAAGACAGAACCTGCAAAATTCCCACACAGCTGACATTCCAGCCTCCTGGCCTTCCCTGCATGACTTCTGCTTAGTGATTTCTTATGCTGGCTAAATGACAGGTACCACCTGCAGCTGGGGACCAGCACCATCAACCATCACCTAGACTTACCTAAGGAAGGAATATGTTCAGTGCACAAAGTAACCCCTGCATTTGCCTGTAATTGCAGCAATTGTGTGTTGGCCAGCCCCCAGCATCACGTCAGGGGAGTTCTGCTTAGTTTTCTGTGCACCCAGCTTTAATTACAGCTCTTCCAGACACAGTTATTTTAAGTTAACTGCGACGATTCTGGAGCTGCATCAGAATAAGATGCTCCTTCCCAGCAGCATCTTCTGCTCGCTTCCCCTGGCTGGGAAAGCCTTCCTGCTGCTCTTCAGGCAGACTTAGCTTGATGTTTTACTCCCATCTAGTGCTTCTTTATTAAAACTGCTGGTGCTCTGAGTCTCACATAGGGCTGGAAAAATGCTATCTTGTCTCTAACCTGGTGATGTCTGCTCAGGATGTATAAACTGTTAAAACACCAGTGACTCACAGCCTGCCCTGCCAGGGCTGAGCATCTCACAGCCTGGCAGGGCAGGCTGTGAGCCCCACTGGCAGCTGGGGGTCAGCACTGCCCCAGCTGAGTGCCAAGGGATTGCCAGAGGGGGTTGGACCTCCTTTCCCCATTCTTCCTTCTATGGGTGAGGAAGAAAACCTTCCCCATCCACTGAGCATTTCAATGTGTGGGTACCACTGAATGAGGTGAATGGTGTCACTGAAGAAGTCTCTGGTCTGGTGGGACCAGGTCCCATGGATTTAGAATGAAAGTGTCTTATGTGTGTCAAATACTCAAAAATCACAGGCACTTCTGGAAGTCTTATTCCCCATCTTTCCTTTTCCTTTCACACTGTTTAGGTACCAAGGTGCTTATTCTTTTTTCATTTTTAAAATTGGCTTTTTATGTATTTCTGTTCCTTCTAATCAAAATTCTGACCGAGCCTTCTCTTTAAACTAATTTATATGATGAATGTTTTAGGACTGTGATGAGGAAGTATGGATAATCTTAGGCTTGTGATTGAATATTTACAGGCATAATACAGGCTTCAAGCCAGCTCTAAGTGTTTGGCAGCCCATGCCTGACCGAGGAAATAAGCACTCAGGTAAGATGACCTACTCTCATTAAAATTTAGCGAAGGTCATTAGTTTGCTCTTACTTTGTGAATTTTCCCTGGGTGACATATTGCCCAATGTGGTATAATAGCATAAATGTAGAATTCTAGTATGCGTTTTCTGAGGATGTGCAAAACAGACAAATGGGCAATTGGGGCCTTAACGTCACTGTAGCTGTCTCTCTTGATTAAACTATTAGCATGTTAATTAAAATTACTCTAGGAAACACGATCATGGTGTAGGAAAACAGGTGGAGGGTGCTGAGTTCTGGGCAAAGCAGCTTTAAGTAGGTAAGCACTCATCTGGTGGGTTCCTGCATCATGTCTGCTGTACCACTGAGGCACTGGCACCTCTCCCCACTCTGCCCTCTGCCAGCATTTCCTTTTATCTGCAGCAAGGCTTTGTAGGGTAGGCTGAGCAATGAGATAGATAATGTGCTGGCCCCCCATTTCTCTAACATCTCTGACAAACCTATTGTTCTCCCTACTGCTGAGGTTTCATTATGATTAACTTAATAAACAGCTCCCCATTTTATATCCACCACTGAACCTCACTGAGACATTCTGATTTTTTATACTCAGTTTCTGCAGTGTCTCTTTCTCTCCCCTCTGCTGCTCACATCACCACATATTCCAACTTGGACTGAGACAACCTCTGTGCTTTTTGCTCTGCTGATTTTTCCTGCCCATGGTCCTTGTCTCTGCTTGGTGCTTTGGCCACTTGAGGGGCATCAAAGACCCGTGCTGCTACCAAAAATTCAAACTCTTGCCTCTGTGTGCTGCCACTGCACTTCCTTAGTTTTATTCTGCTGCTCCTTAATGAGTAATCAAAACCCTTTCCTTAAATGCTCCATGTTTCTCTGCATCCCTCCTTATTTCCCATTCCTTTTATCTTCCAATGGGGTGCAATCTGTCCTGTTTTTGATCCCTTTAGTTCAAACCCTAGTGAATATCTAGGCAGAGCTGTTTTCCTCTCTGCACAGTCAGATGTGGCTTGCTTTATTCTTCTTTTATGCTTCTTTCCCTCTCTTCACAGTCAGTTTAACCACAGATGTGAAACCTCCACTGCATTCCATTTAGGAGCAGAGACCATATTGCCTGAAACCATTGCAAACCTATACATTTTTGTGTTTATTTAGAAAGAACAAAGATTATTTTTGTACGAAGGTGATGAACCTGCAAAGTTAGAGTTCTTCCAGCAGCAGAAAATGCACAAAGGCAGGCAATGTTTATAGGCAGATAAATATCAAGTGTAATGCACTGATTAATATTCCAGCAGGATGGACTTTTATGAACTGGCATGTCATTTTGTAGGTTTTATTTTTAACAGATGGGAAAGAAAAACAACATTTGGTCTAGAGCCTCTGTCTGTCTGAATGAGGTTTTGCTCATTTGGGGGGCTGCAGCTATTCTAAGCATGGCAACCTGATTTAATTAGCTGACTAGGATCCTGCTTCATCAGTGTTCCTTTTTTGTGTGTGGATAAATGCACTCTAGCAAAACTGACAGTACTCAGAGCTCCAGACTGCTCCCGCCAAGTTTCCGTCTGAAATGTGCAAACAAAATAGCTGATGAAATAATAGACATGCTTATGCTGGAAACCTTTCTCTTTCCTTTTTCAGGGCAAATTGAATATCTATTGATTTATCGTTTCTACCAGATGGGGATCACAGCAGTGGTTCCTCTGTGTTTCCACAAGCAGTGTCTTTCACAGAGTTTGCTTTGGTTGACAAGTTATTTTCCTTCTGATTTGAGTCTGCCTCTAATGTGTGTTTTTGGGATATTGATTGCACCAGCAGACAGGCTCTGATTATGGCTGTTGCATGGCTGCCAAGGTCCTGCAGTGTGCAGAAGTCTCTTTGAGTTTCTTCTTCCTGAAAGCCTAACGCTTCTTAGGGCTAGGATGAAAAGCATGAGACCCATTAAGCAAAGAAGCCAATCCTGATGTCTAGGAGGGATTCCAAAGGCAGTCGGACTAAAGAGTGGTGCAAAGTCCTTTGTGCATATTTGCATGTGGCAGATGCCACATTGACCCAAAATGTTTGGAGACTGTCTCCCTGAAAAAGTCTGAGATCCTAAATGTAAGTTCCAATTATAGCACAAATCCAGCATTAGGAGTTTTTTGTTTTCAAGTGTGTTGTGCTGAGCTAAGCTTATTGTCAAGAAGACAAGGGAATTAACCTTGGTTTATTAATTTTATGTAGACATTAATAGTTGCAGCATCAGCATTTCCTTAATTTAGCCATGCGGGTACCACACACAGTGTTGAACTGAAGGAATGCCATCTGGGAATTGAGAGCTGCCCAGTTTTTCAGTCTGCCTTCCCAAGGTTATATGACATCAGTCTCTGATCAACTGCCCTTTCTGCTGGCTAGTTTCCACCTCAACTGAAAGGGACATAAGTCCTGGAAAAGAAAATTCCCCACCGAAACCCTAGAGGGAACCAATGAGAAAAAGAGAACAAGGCATCAGGTCTCACTGAATCTCCTTGTCAGCAACTGGCAGAGCCTTGGGGTGTATGTTGGCTTGCCAACCTGCTTACAAATATTTCCAGACTGGCCACCACACATATTTCTCCTTTCTGGTGTCGTCGAAGACAAATGAGAGTAGGCAGTAGGAGTTCATTTTTGCTGCCCAGGAAACTGCTCGGATACTTAGCTGGTCTGGTTTTCATTTGTTTGTTTGGTTGTTTTTTTTCCCCCTCAGAAAAAGTTTGAACTGTATCGCTTCTTTATTCCACCATTTCTTCCCCCTGCATATTTCAACTAGCTCCCCTCTGCTGTAAAGTGTTAATGATAGAGAAAGTAAGCCAACACACTGATGGCTGAGGAATAGGTTTTCTGCAGGTTATGGGGCCATGTGAAGGTGATGACAGTTAGAACAGTGAAGAACTGGCATAGAAGATCACAGCAGACCCTGGACTATGTAGTTGCTGAATTTAGTAATTTAAATCGCTACCTTGCTTTCCACCATTGCAGTTTTTTAGTATTCTTGAAAATGATCATTGCATGTATTTGCATATATTTACACATATACATAGGTTTATGCCTTGCTTCATGAACAGGAAGGTTGTTGCTTGGTATCATGTTATTGACAGCAAATGCATCTGGAATCCACTTCCAGCTTCTGCACATGGGTGATTTCCTTCTAGAAGGACACCATGTAAACTACATCTGGTGCAAGGGCAGAGCTACTTCACAGCTCCAGAGTACAAAATCCTCTCTGTATAGATCAGCTTCTCGCAGGCTGAAGGGCCATGCACGTTCTAATACGCTCCTGTACAACCTAACTCCTCACTTTCTGTCTTTTTAGAAACCTGAAAATCCTTTACCTTAGGATGAGAAGTCTGCTTTGGCCTCAAGCCCCATCTCCCAGAGTTAGAGCAGAGCAATACAGTATAACAGAAGCTTTGTCTTTTGCGTGCATAGCAATGTAGAATTTAATTAAAGATTTCACGTTCTGTTATTTTTTTTTCTGCAGATGGCTGCTTCTGTGGATGCCCAGGAGAAAGGCAGGATAAACTAACAAAATGGAGCAGGGCTGTATAGTGAAAGTGTTTGTTGTCTGGAGGACTCTGGCTTCACTTGCTGGAGAGGGCTAGAAATACATAATGAATAAGACAGGATACTCCAGAAAGCCATAAAATAGTCTCAGGGGGCATGTTTGACGCCTCTGTGGAGAGCTAGATTCTGCATCTTGCTCAGCCACAGACTTGGTTCCTATCCCTTGAATGGAAAAGCTGACCACAACGTGCATGCTTCTCAGCTTCTCATTTCTTGTATGTCCAAGGTAAGGCAGATGGGACTATTATTTTTTACAGAGGTGTTGTCTGTAGATGAAGTGACCACAGCTTTGCCTATGCAGTGAGAAATGGAAATGAACCAGGATCTAAGCCTGGGTATTAAAAATTATTAGATATTTTTCATAGGTCTATACTGAAATTTCCGCTGTGGTGGTTCTTTGTGTGCAGCATGAGGGCAGTAATTCCTAAGTGTCTTAGCCAAACTGTAGAGGAATCCTAAATATTTTGGGGGTATAAGATGATGCAGTGGAAATATCTGTAAGGAAAACATGAATTTTATGCTTGAGGAGGCAGGATTTGGAAGGCATGAGGTTAATAAACAGTAAGCAATGTGTATTATAGCAGCAGGCTAAAAATAAACAGAAATATTTAGCCATTCACCGAGGAAGACAAGGACATTGTATAAAAATATAGTCTACAATCATGTAATTAAAGCCTGCCTTGTAACTTGAAGAAGTTGAAGGAGCTGTGTGGGTGGCTTTGGCTCTGATGTCTTTGTCACCAAATTTCTGCTTTAACAAGTAGCTTTTCAGATGTTGTTGGCTATGTAACGGCATGGTAATGACTTTCACAACACAATCTTAACAGTGCACTGAAAGCAAACATCTTGTTTTGAAACAGGTGCATTTCACTGGACAAAATCTTCTCCTTCAGCTCAGCGTTTCTGTATTCTATTCACTCCATGTTGGCAACCCTGCACATAGCAGGGGGGTTGAAACTACATCATCACTGGGGTCCTTTGAAACTCAGGCCATTCCATGGTTCTATGATTCTCCTGTTGCCACCTCCATGGGACACCACGAAGAGGCCAGCAGCTTTGGTTGGCCACAGGTCCTTCTGACACCTGTGACCAGGCATTGGAGGCTCCCTGCCTCATCTCTGTATCTCATAGCTCCTGGAGTGGGCTGTGACATAAATACCTTGCGGGAAGTACAGTGTGATGAGGAAGCTGTGCCAGCCACCCCACTCAGCCCCACTGCCATACTGTCTGTGGCAACACTGGTGTGTGGTTGCAGGAGGCAGTGATGCTGAATGGAAGAAACCTGATGACAGGGTATATTTCACAGCATGACAGCTGTAACACAGGATCGTAAGAAATGTTTGCACTTTGAAATGCTTTATCTTCCGTTTAAGGGATAGTGTTTCTGGCAGGGAAAGAATATATAAGGGTATTAAATGACTTTCTTTGCAGGCAATTAAACAAGGAAGCCGATCAAAGACATTTAAATAATTATAACAGATGTTTATTGCCTGATGCAGTTTACTGCATCCTATTATTTCTGTTACATACAGGAGGAAAGAACACATGGCAAACTGTACCACAAAAGAAATTCTTTACTGCCTTGTGATGAATGTGGCTGCTTCTCTGACTCCCCTTAATTGTATTGTGTTGAGAACAAATCAGTGAGAAGTAGTGTTTGGAGGGTAGAGAAGTGGCTTACTGAATGGAGGAGCAGCACCAAGTGGTGTGCAAAGACATGGGGTTGGTGGTAAACACCTTTGAGACAACAGACTGCTGTGGGATTGCTCCAAGAGTGATGCTTAGCTCACTCACACTGGGAACCTCAGTTTCTCCTGAAGTTATTCATATAGTACTTAGAGGGACATCCTGTCTCAGGATAAAAGTGTTAGTGGCACTGTAGTCTGCAGGGACATCTGGGAATGGGCTCAGGTGGGCAACTAAGGATCAGTAAAAGGCAAGCATGTGACAGCTCCCCCAGGTACTCTCCAGACATTTTTTGTTGTAGGGCCAGGTGCATTTTCTTTGTCATTAATAACATAATAGCATACTTTAGCACTATGTATTTAATTCTGTATATTTAAAAACAGTTTTTTTTCTTGCCGTGAATTTAAGCATTTGGAATAGACTGTGTAGGACAGTAAGTATTCTAGAGGAACCTATGAGCTTTTCACCTGGTTAACTCTTTTATTTCTCCAATTAAAAGAAAGGGATGTTTGTTTCCCTAAACAATAACAAAAGGTTCTAACAACCACACTCCTCCCAATCCCAAATCCCCAAATGAAAACCTATAAACATTCAAAATCTGGGCTAATGTCCCTCCAATTGTTTTATCCTTGGCTTTGACTAAAATCTGAGGCTTTTTCAGCAAACACCTCATATTTTCAAATTAAGTAATGACTTCATACATCCTACTAATAGAGAAAAGGACCTATTGCCATCATTTCAGAACACAACTGGAATATTCGGTGTTCCCCATCTCCCTTGCTCTCTCTTGCTGAAAGAGAAAGACTTTAAGGAGACTCTTTCTCAGAAGGAATAACAATTATTTGATGTGTTGTTGTTCCTCTGAAGCTCACACCTCCCATCTGGAGCAGATCTTTCCCCCTCATTGTGTCATGACACCATGATAGGCAACAAAGTCTGCATTAAAGACATGAGGATATGACACAAGCACTGCACTCTAAGAAGTGGATTCAGTCCATCCTGAGGTGGAGCTGGCTCCAGCTAAAAGGTAGTCTTGTTCCTGATTGTCAGCACAAGATTTAGTGTGAGTTCCTGAAAGTGTCTGAACAAGCATAGAAAGCTGGCAGTGATTCCCTCAAGTCTGCAGAAACATGATGTGCAGCAGCCATGAGGACTGGCTTATAATGTGGAGCAAATTCTGTGGCAGGATGAGCCAGGTGCTATGATACCTATGAAATAGCCATGATTCTATTTCATCTGAGTGAGGGAATGAATTTGAGTCCTGGGGGAGCATAGAAAGTGGATGTTATGCAGCTCTTGAAAGAATCGAGAGCCGTGTCTGTAGCAACTGCCAATAAATATACTGAAGTACTACTCTGCTGGGAATATCTACATGAGGTATGAAGGGTACTTGCACCAAACTGCCTGGGTGACTGCATGATGTCAGTCACAAGGAAAACAACGCTGTGAGTCTTGTAGATGGTCCTCAGCCTTGCTATGACAAGAAGCTGCTGTGTGTTAGAATGGCACCTATCTGCTGTGATTGCATGGAGACAGGGTCTCTGGCCATGCGTATTCTCAACCTGCATGGCATGGTGTCTGAGTATCTCAAATCGATATGAGGCAATCAACATCACCGTGTGGACAATTTTACATTTGAAAGCATCTCTTTGGAGTTGTTTATCTTTAAAATGGAGGGCCCAGGAGTGTTTATTCACTGAAGGCCTGGCCTGGGAGCAAATGAAACCAGCTTGATACAGGAGATTGGGAGATGTATCCTGTGAATTGTATCCTGTGAAAGCAAGATACCAAGAAGCTGGCACCTCCCTGCTTCCTCTTATCTGCTGACTTAAATTTGCAACACCTGGAGGATAGGAACAACAGAATTCTTACTGAGATTCCAAAGCCAGCAGCTGTTGCACCAGAAGAGCTGTCTCAGCCACTAAGAAGCAGTTTGTACTGTTGTCACTAGCTGTTGTCAACTGAACACAACCTCTGATGATCTATCATTACCGAAGATCAGCAGCTGACACCAAGACATTGCTGTATCTAAGAGTGGTGAACCTCTTTGCTTTGCTGTGTTTGTGTATCTGTCTGTCTCTCTCTCTTACCCCATTTTCTATCTTTTTCTTTTACTCTTTGTACTTCCTATTGCCTAATATTGTCTTACCTGTAATGCTTATTAATCATTATTAGTACATCAGCCAGTTTTACTTTCAAGTAGTTATTAGTTGTCAAGAAAGCTCCCATTAAACTTTATTATTCCTCTGCCTCTGGGATGACTCCATTGTGGTGGCAACAGCTTTCTGACTTGGGTAAGTGCAACTTGGGATATAGAAAAAGATTACCTGTATTGAAACCCACTGAGTGGCACAAAACACATGTCTTGGGAGCTGTTGCTTGGAGAAAATGAACCGACTTTTTTTCTGTTCATGGAACTGAGAAGACTCATAGTACCCCACCGGGACTTCCCGGAACACAAACTAGTTTCGTTGTGCTATAGTATTTGCTCTTTAGTATTACTATCAGTCAGAAAAATGCCAGGATTCCTTTTACATTGCTTTGTCACACTCATAGTTTAAATCACTAATAGAAAATCAAGAGAAAAAGAGTCATAATTAATATGACTTCTTCTAGTACAATCTTTAAGCTTACATTAGATACGTTATGTTCTATTTGCAGTTAGACAACTCAGTCCATGCAACTTTCATGTCATTTTCCTTCAGTCGATTCATTAGCTGAAAAATGAGACTTCATTCATGCAAAGCTCTGTGAATTTGGGTCAAATTTGGAAAAAAATGAGGATTATTCAAAAGTCTAAAGCTGTTTCTTATATATTTTCTTCCAGAAAATGTTTCACTGCTTTTAGCTCAGAGCAGCATTTGGAAACCATGTTTTTCTGCTGGTAAAACATAAACTACAGCACAGAAAGAGAAGTAAAACGTTTGTTTGCTCAGCTCTAGTAACGTGGTGCTGAGGCATGCCCGCAGGTATGCTTGTACTGTAATTGCTGCAGCTGTTATTCTGAACTGAATACTTTTCCTTGCTTGTTTCTCTTCCTCTTCATGCATTGTAGTTTTATAAAGCTCAAGTTGCTGATGATGTGCTGCACAGGATGGCTTTGAAATGTTGTCTGGGTGAGACTGTCTTTCACAGCTACCTTTTACTATCTGAAAGAAACAAGTCTAGGATGCGACTCCTGCTCCCTCTTGCTTTTTTCTATGTGTTGTTGCAGGTGAATAGGAAACACACCTTGTACATAAAGTCAATAATTTTTTAGTAACATAATAGAAATTTGAAGTCTAATCCAATAATTATTATTGGTGCAGATCTGGTTACAGAAAGAGGAGAAATACTTTAAAGAAAAGTCTTGGTAATAACGTGGTTCAAGTTGTTATGTGTTTAACATCCTGGTTTCAACACCTTTTTCTTGTGCAATACTTATACTTCCAGTGGGCCCATGTAACATTAAAATGTACTGTCAATATTGCCTTTTGTTTGTGCTAGCTACTATGTCTCTGTTCTCTTCTTTATCTATAAAACTGGTTTTGTCCAGCATTGCATTTTTTGAAATGAACACTGGTGGGTTGTTTATAGCCATGGGATCTTCTGTTACCATACTAGACCTGTGCTTCTCTTCACCATGTCCTGTGGCTCTGCCTCACAAGGTATTTACAATACCTTACAATGTATCATTAAGTAAGATTAATAAATATCCCATTCTTTATACAATCGCTGATTGTTACTGCAATCTATATAAAATCATGGTTGCATCCTGTAAAGATAAATAAAAGTATAGTAAGCTCTCTGTAGCCACCTTGTCATCTGAAAAACTGCTATTACAGATGAATCAAGTAAATTAAGCTGCAGGTGAGTCATCAGGCAGAGCCAGCCTGGAGAGCCTTTGCTGAGGCCTTGCAAGCTTGGTACAAAGCTCGTGGCTTGTTCCTAGCATTGGCAAAACTGATTTCCAGTGCTTGCATGGGCTTCCTCACTTGTGTTGATGATGCTTCTGAGTTGCTCTAATCTAATGGCACTTGCCCATTCCTGGTTCAGTATTTCTTTCACTTTTTTTCTATTATGTGGGGTCTGCAGGGTAAATACCACTGGCTGGGAGATGGGTAGGGAAAGGAGAAGGTGAGCAAAGGAGAATCAGTCCCCCCCAGCAGTGGGATGAGGATCATCATCTCCACTTCTCAGTGCAAACAGATTTTACTAAACTTCCTGTAAGTTTGTCAAGTGTCCTCTTAATGGTCTTTGACCTTCTGCTTGTCCTGGACATCTTAGGGTTTAGGAGCTCAAGATAATTTCTCACCTCTGCCTCCTGACTATTCAAGACAGCCTTCACGTCCAAGTGTCGTAGGAAGGACCGTATGCTTTTGTTAAAGCTAAAGAAATTCCAGTGTAATTTCTTGGCTCCAGTGGGGATCACTCCCTGGTGCACCAGTGGCTTTCCTCACAGAAACCACCCTACATTAATTGCAATGGCAGAAACAGGCCAGAGCAAACAAAGACAATACAAAATTGGCTAAATAATGTAGGGGCATAAATTTAAGGACAAAGATGAACTGAAAAGCCTCCCATCAGAGGTTGTCTGCACTTGCCCATGCCAGCCCCAAAAGGGACTCTGCACCAGGGCATCTTGCCCTTGGTCAGCTTTTCAACTACATCCAGCAAAAGCCTTACCATCCTCTGTACTTCTGGCACACACCAGAGCATCCCCACTTGCAGCTCCTTGCCAAGTAATGTGTGCAGATCCCATCTTTGCCAAATTCACTGCAAATGTTTCCTGTTGAGATCCAGAGACTGTCTTGGAATCCCTGGGCCAGCTCTGAGGCCCACCTCACTGACTGAACTCAGTGGGGTCACCCTGAGGACCAGCAGATGATATCTGGCTTTTAGCTTCCTTCAAATCCACTGTTGTTGCAACTTGAAAACACAGCTAAAAGCAGCTTTTCGTAATTTCTTTCTTAGGCAAAACTCTTAGCAACAACCTCTTTGTGTGTTAGAAGGCAATAATAAAATCACTCTGGCCTTTTGCTGAAGCAGAACAAATCCATGGCTGTGTTCCCAGCTGTAAACAAAGGTAAGCAGATGCGGGACTGTGGTCATCTCCTTCCCAGCAGGAGGGATTATCAGCACAACTCCATAAACAATGAAAATGTAAATGGGGCATAAAATTCATTTTTAGAAGCTGGAGGCACTTCATGTGCCACTTCTCAAGTTTTGGTGGAGAGTCCTTCCTGTTTCACCTTATAAAAGTTGAGAGATTTTCTTCTTGGTGAATATCTAAAAACTCTCATGTGCTTACCTGATCCCGTTCTACTCTCCCTTCCTCTCTTCCTCCCTCCCTTCCTTCCTTCCTTTTGTATTCTTTTCAGTGTTGTGCTTGCTTACTTCTTAAAATGATGAAGAATTCTTGTTATCATCCATTCCCATTTTCCATGTCTAACTATTTTTCTTTTTCTTCTCTCCTGTTCAGACTGTTTTGTATACTGCAGGATCTCTCAGCTGAACACTGACGCCTTCCTCAGATCCTATTGCAGCCTTTGGGCATCACCTCTTGTGCTCGGTTATGAGTTTTCAGAAGCAGCGTCAGAGTAGCTGTCAGGAGGGATGCTGAAAATATTAGAAATTCATGGAAACTACTGTTGTATTCTCAGTCTGGGTCTCATCACTTATCATACAAGATGGTGTGTATTACTATTCTCTATGTACATCTTCATTATCATTGCCATCTGCAGATAATTTTAGAGACTCATTCTGTTCTTGAGAGGAAAAAACAAAAAGAGAAGCAGAACAATCCACCCTACTGCTCAGCTGCCAGTCCTGCATAGTGTTGATGATGTTAGATTTCATATCAAAACAGCATCTGCCTTGCAAACAAGGAGCAGCTGGGTACTGGGTGCATCAAGGAGAAGATGGAGCATGGGTTCTCTCCCTGCAAGTTGTGGGTCCCCTCCAGAGGTGATGCTGGGGGATGGGTTTTCCTCATCTGCATGAATACTCTACCTATTGCTTTTCTGGGATGAGGAAGCTGCTGAGCACCTGTTCTTGACCATTATGTTAACATCATGTCAAATTAGGGGTGCTCCTACCACAAATGGTATGTACACAGCAGTGGATTTACTTTGTGGGTTTTTTTCCTACATATGGGAGAAGGGATCTCCTGGTGACTTTAGATAGACCCAAAAGATCTCAGGCTCATCTCCATGAGGAACCTCTCCTGTAAGGTTGGTAAGGGGTTAATGTGTTTTAAGTCTTTGAGTGACTTTTAAGGCTACATTCAGTGATTCTGACAGTGTGAGGTCCTAGTGTTTTGGGGAGGGGAAAGTATTATTGCACAGCAAACTTGGTAGAAGTGTCTGGAGCTGCAGATGAATCCATTGAAACCTGTTGGGTTTTGATATTATTGAGGAAGGTAAAAGTAACAAATCCAGTGTATGGCTCTCTTTAAAAATAAGCCATCTAATGAGACTTCCGTTTAACCACGAGTGGCACAAGCTTTCAGAAGAGTCACCACTTGCAAGAACTGTTTGGAGATCCCATGATGCATGAGCTCTGCTTTGTGAAAGGTTGGCAGCTAGCATGGGATCTTGCAGAAGTTGTTTCCAGTCATCCTGGAGGCACATTCTTGTCAGAGGGCAGAGGTTTGTATTGGTACAGCACTCTGTCTTGGCCACAGGCAGTGTCCCTGGCCATTGGCTGCTCCCAAGAGCATGCCCTGTCACTGGGCATTGTAACCCATGAGACAAAGATCATCAGTGCCACGTTACTGTGAGAGCACTCAGGAGTGTGACTACACTGTCCCCTGAGAAATCAGCTTGACATTTCTCGTGGTTCAAATTCATCTTTTTTTCTTTTTTTTTTTTTTTTTTTTTCTTTTTTCTTTTTTTTTTTTTCTCTCCCCTTTATTTATCTTTGTCTTTCCTGGCACATCAGAATATTAAATATCATGAAGCTTTATAAAATAGTTATATAAAATTTTAAAACATGGCAGCAAGCAGAAATTCAGGCCAATAGTATGATAAAGATAAAATGATGCATTTAAATACTATCCAAATGAAGTGAAGTAGTTAGAACCTCCCTGAATCACAGAATCACAGAATGACCTGGGTTGGAAGGGAACTCAAAGATCGTGAAGCTCCAACCCCCCTGCCTGGCAGGGCCACCACACTTCCATGTTTACTAGGTCAGGTTGCCCAGGGCCCCATCCAACCTGGCCTTGAACACCTCCAGGGATGGGGCATCCACAGTGTCCCTGGATCCCTGCCCAGTTTCCTCTCTGTCAAACTTATTTGGAGCTAACATGTTCCTACGAACATATTTTCATTTTGACCAAAAAAGCTTAAAAAAAAATATAATAATAATCCATCAGAGATTTTGTCTGTTTTTACTTTTGCATCTGTTACACATCATGTTCTACATCATATTTTTCCAAAAGCTGATGAGGATACTGCCTCTACAGGAGACAATCCCCAAATGAACAGTAGGGCTTTTGCTCAATAGTGGGGTTGGGAGGAAAAAACTGCTTTGATCCAACATCCTGTTGTCCACCTGTTGAAATGAAAAATGTTATAAATTGGAAGCAAAAAAAAAAAAAAAAAAAAAAAAAAAAAAAATTGCTCTACCCAAATCATTTAATTTTATTTCTGTTCTGAGTATCTCTTGGCCAAAGTGAGACTATTGCTGCAACTGCCTGGTTTAGGCACATCTCACAGGTTTCTGTGAATTGTGGTAGCTATTTAGCGCATATAGATGAACATTAAGACACCTTCTTTGGTACCTGCAGCACTCACTGCTGGGAGCCCTTGGAGAACCCAGTTTAACCTTGAATTTCATTGGGCAGCATTTACATCCACGTGCCCCTGGAGACTTTCCTAATGCCATGAATTGGGCAGTATCCTGGGATGGAAAAATGCCATCTCTCACATTGATGGTTTCCAGTAGCTATAAAGCACTCCAGTGTTTATTGGAACAAAGGCTGCAACATAAGGGTTTCTCCTCTGAGCCCAGTACCCTCACCAGATGACAACTGAACTGGCTTATCAAATGTTTTAGTCTTTGTGGAAATTATATCAATTCCAGCAGGAGAAAATGAGGAAAATTTACCTCTGAGTGCCCAGAACTGAGCTGGTAATATCACTGCCCAAAAAGTCCTGGTTACAGTACTCTCCTCTAGTTTGCCAGGCCTGACACCAGGTTTAATGTCATCCAGGCATCTTTGATATCTTTTTTGTGCTCGCAGAGGAATAGAGAGAAGGATGGCAAAGGGGTCCCCAGTGCGTTCAAGGAAGAAGCAGCAGATTTAAAATGTATTTGTAATACTAGCAAATGTTTGCTCTACATGCAATCCCCAGCAGTTTCTCCTACCCTTGGAGGCAGACTGACTGAAACTCTCAGTGCTGTCCCCTGGTCTTTGTCTCTTTCCCTGTTTTTGCACTGGCTAATACTCAGATGAGTCAACCTCTGCAGTCACATTAAGTAACATGATGCAGAGGTCTGTAGCGCAGGATTTGGTGTCAGGGAGGGAAACAGGGAGATGCTGATTTAAGATCCCAGCAGATCTCATTTCACATCATGAAAAAGAAAGCACAGAACAGAGCTGCAGCTTGGGGACACGCAGCCATGGTGAGTGCACCAAGGGAGAGCTGCTTGCTGTAACAAATCTCATGGTTAATGACTAGCACCAGGAGCTACAGCTGAAGTTACCAGTTGGCAGTGCTTGGCGCACACTGATAAAGCTCCAAGGAGGTGACTTGCCTTGTCTGATGCCATTTTTTAGAACATGTAATACGAGATCTGGGAGCAGAGGGGCAAATGATTTGTCTGCATTAATAAAAGCTTATAGAGCTCTGTGGATTTACATGCCTCTTTGCAAACTTAGATGTGTTCCTTACCTCAGGGAGTTTATATCTCCAAACCTTTCACAGGAAGCCCACTGGATAAATTCAGTTAGTTATTTGGACAGAATCAGTGGTGAGATGACAGTCATCTATCTCTGACTTTAGAAGTGAATGGGTAGTCAAATTAACACCCGCATGAGGTAAAATTGAAGCATTATGCAAAGTTACTTGTTTAAGCTCCTGACTAAGAAGCTTTTTTGTTTGCTTCCTTATTTTTGTCATGATTTCCTCTTTGCACTCTTTGTACCAGAATCATGCAAAATGGTGCTGTGTTCTGCAGCTGGCCTCTGCTGTGCCTGACCAGTTGTGCTGCAGGTCGGCAGACACCTGCTAAGCACCATGACACATGATTGCTGGGGCTGAGCAACAAGGTGGAGCCCACGCAGATCATCCACTCTAGCAGAACTGAATTTTTACTGTCCTCAAGAATCTGGGAAAGCAAAGATCTGGCACTGACTGTGCTTAAGGCAGTGGTTTTGTAGTCTTCTTCTGGGTGCTGCCTGAGGCTAGCTGCTGCTTCGGTTACACCAAAGGGAGGGTCTGCCTGCATTTGTCAGGGACCATTAATGAATATTAAGGGCTTTAGCAATACGAAACTTGCTTGGTTTCTGGGTCTGAGTGCAGTGTTATTATGCTGTGGTGAACCTGAACTTTACTTCCTTGGTCCAAATGCCTTTCCACGCCTTAAAATAGAAAGTAGGGAGTTATGTTCAGTTAAGTGAAAGGCACATTAGCTTGCACCCATCTTTGTGAGAAGCTGCTCCTGAACTGCAATCACAGTCAGATCCAGAGGCTGATGTTGTAGCTGGAGCCCATTGACAGCATTAATGGAAGTGTTTCATTTAAAGCAGCAAGGAGCTGGCTGGCTGTAGCTGTGAGAAGCACTCCTTGCTGTTAGCAGGCATTGGTCCTGCTGTTAAGGGGTTAAGTGAATTCTGCTGGCCCTAGGAGGTGTGTAGCTCATTATTTTCAAGGAGCAGGGAGGGAAGGGAGTGGAGCTGAAGTCAGAGACAGAGAAAAGCCTTGTAATGAGGCCTCCCAGCTGCCCTTGTTGTAGGGTGCAAAAGACAGGGCAGGGAGGGCTGGGGCAGGCCCCAAGCTGGTCATGCACTGGCAAGCAGGCCCTGGCCACTCATGGCTGGCATTTGGCCTATGTGCCCAGAGGTGATGCTGGACAGGTGTTTTGAGTTCAGTTGTTGTCTGCATGTGCTGAATTCTGTGGGAGCACCAGCTGGACCAGTGCCTGCTCAGCCAGTGCACTCTGTTGCCTGACCTACGTGGCCATGTTGCTCACGTGAGCTGTGGGGTGACACAGTCAGTGGTGGCAGTAAGAGCTCCAGTCTTGCCTTCACTGAGATGACCCTTGACCTGAGCTTGAATGGAAAGTGCTGCATTAATTTGGACTTTTTTTTTTTTTTTTTTTTTCCCTAAAAATTCTGGCACTTTAAAAGACTTCATTTCACTGGGATTTAAAGAAATCAGGAGGTACAGCTTCCTAGCATCCTCTTCTTTCTGACTTGATGGCTTTTGGAGCAGCATTACAGACAAAAAGAAAGAAGACGAGAAACAAGTGTTAACGTAGGAGCAAAGAAGGTCACTGGGAAAACTGGCTGCACATTCAGAGGGAGCTTTTGCTGTGTTCAGGGAGTCTAGAGCCAGTGGCGAGTAAAACAAGTTGCCTGTAGCTGCTGCTTATATGTTTGGGAGAAGCAGAGCCTGACTTCAGGGCCATGTGGTGAGAGCTCCAGCATGCTGAGCATCTTTTTGGGGCATGTCTACCTGGGCATGTCGGGAGAAAAAGAATGGACTCTGTCATTGTATGAAAGTGGTAACAGAGGCAGTTTATTGGAAAAAAAATCAACTCTTAAATAATACAAAGTGTGCAGGCAGAATCACAGTGAATGCAGTGAATCACACGTGATGCCTCCATAATAGAATTGTTAGTATGTGCATGGCACGAGGCAGTCACACAGCTAAGTTTCTACTCTGATTCATTGGCAATAAGCAAATAATTACCTCACCCTAATGTGTAACTTTTTGCTCCTTTGCTAATGCTCTTTTTCTGCTTATGCATCTCCCTTTTCTTGCTGACTTTGTCAAGGAGTGTGACTGACCAGAGTCAGTATCACATACACCACAGCATGTAGGCCTTAGCCTAGGCTCACGTAATAATGTCCTCCACTAACCAAGTATGTCTGTATAATTCCTTCTTTTCCTGTTGAACTAAAAAGAATACAGAAACAGCCTTATGAAGAGCCTTCTGTACACAGCTAAGAATGCAAGGGATAGTTGCAAGGGCGGTTAGAATTACAATCATGATTACTATTCCATGTATTAGTAAATCTTTCAGCCATCCTGTAATGCCTAAGCTTGTAAGCCACTGCCCTAAAGAGGAATTCTCCACAACTGACTTTTGAGATAACCTTTGCAAATCTTGTATGGATTCATGAATAGATTGTGAATGATCTGAAAGATTCATGCAGCATATGCCATCAAGGTCTTCACAGCCATGACCATGTGCAAGAAGCAAAAAATCTATAGAAGCACGTTTTTTTAACATGGCATGTCTCACAGAATCTACATCTAGTAGCAATCTGCTCTGAGACAGAGAAGTAGCATTTGTTTGCTTAGCTAGCCAACATCCAAGTTTATTAAGTGTGCTCATCTAACCACTCCCACTACATACATAGAATCAGTCACAATATTCACAGGAACATTAAACCATTGTTTAAAGACTACAAGAACCACTTATAACTCAAATTGTTGTACCGATCCTGAGCCACTTAACACCTGTTTGTGCCATAAACCATCATGTTGCCACACAAGGGCTCCCACATCTGTCAACAGTCAGTCTGTTGACTGGAGGAGTCTCTGTGCTTTTTGTAGTCTGCTCCAGTGGGGTTGTCGATCGAAATGAAAACATGCAATCTGGTGGATAATTAGTGGAAATCTCAACATGAAATTCAGATAATGCAAGCTGGATAGCCATGGAATGCTGTATGCTTGCTGAGGGATTCAGTACCCACTTCATTTCTATTTGTCCTTCAAAGTCTGAGTCTATGACATCAGGCAGCACAAAAACTCCCACTACAGTAGTAGAGGAACAACCCATTTATAGTGCTCTTAAACTGTGTCCCAAAGGTCCCTTCATTGTAGATGGAACATGCTGTACAGATGTATCCCGTAATGTAATCTTCACATCTGACCTGAGGTCCACCCCGGCACTCCCTGAGGTGCTGGCAGAGCTTCCATCCAGGCACCCTGGGATGACACTATTTGTGGCTTGGCACGGCGAGTCAGCACACTGCACGACCCTCAAGAGGGGATCCATTTTGATGGTATTTCAAAACACATTTCTCTGCCCTGTGCCCTTCCTTATTACAATGTGCACATACCTCTCTCTGTCCCGTCTTGGATCTTGCTTTGTGTGAGAAATTCTTTTTTCTGCATTGAGCTTTAAGATGACTTTGTTTCCTGCAGTTGTAACATTTTTGGCTCATACCCAGGGCTGCTGCAAAAGCATCTGCTAACAGTGCTCAGTTGATCCAACTGCATTACAAGCTTCAATCATATCAACTACAGTAGCATTTCAAGGTAAGCCTAACAAAATGCATTTACAATCAACAATAGCATTTTCAACTGCTAATTTCGTAAGAATGGCATCTTTTGCTTCATCATCAGATATCTGTTTATTCAAAGCGTCTCTGAGCCTATCAATAAACTGCATGTATGGCTCTCCATTGCTTTGTTTAGCTTGCATAAAGGACTGTGTTTTCTTTCCCTCTTCTGGAAATGATAACAACACCTTTAGAGCAAAACGTGCTGAAGTACGCAGCGCATCTACCAGCAGTTGTGCCTGTTCCCGTGGGTCACTAAATGGAGGTGCTCCTAGCAGCTGACCTGGCCCTGCATGCTGTAGTGGGTCTCCTTCAGGTCTGTTTAAGTTATGCAGCACCTCAGTAGCACACAAATGCTTTCCATAACAGTTTTTATGCCAGTATTACTAACTGTTCTCAGTCCCACGGGGTCAGTATCATAGCCCCAGAGATATTCTTCAGTAAAGCCTGTGTAAAAGGAGCAGAAAGACCATGACCTATAACTGCTTTCCTTACTTCTTTAACCAGATCCCAGTGAAATGGAGACCATTCATGTCTGTTAGGTCTTACTGATACTGAAAAAGCTTGAAGGGAGAGTACCTTGCCTTCAGCAGCTGCTGCCTGCTAAACTTGTTGCCATCTATTTTGCGGATCTTGTGAGCCTCTCAAATTCTGCTCAGTTCCAACTACCTGCCATAGGCAGGGCTGCCACCCACCAGCTCAGGCTGCCCAGAGCCCCATCCAACCCAGCCTTGAATGTCCCAGCTTCTTGGGGCAGCCCATTCCAGCACGTCATTGCTCTCTCAGTGAAAAACATCCCCTTGACATCTACCTAAATCTTACTGCCTTTAGTTTAAAACCACCCCCTCCTTGTCCTATCACCATCTACCTGTGTTGATTATCTTCCTTTCATAACCTCTGAGTGTGTGAGAGTAAAGAGATCCTCTGAAATAGCTCAAGAGGCTTCCTGTGGGCCTTGGTCTCTCTTGCACACTGTTCTTGTGGTATGGAGGGTACCACTGCTATTTGATCAAAAAGTATTCCCAGGGAAGCATTTATCACTCTTTGACCATTCAGTATTTGGTCCCTGGAAGATACAATTGATATACAGTGTGCTGTATATTCTATTAGTTGAAAAAGTATCCACTGAGGCATAGTATCATTTCCAAAGTTGACCTTGTGACAGCGGGCGATGGCAGTGCACATAAAAATGATAAAAGCCTTGCTAAAATCCCTGGCTGCACAAGTTCAAGAGAGAGCTTGAAAACTGTTGATAGATGGATTAGATTCACAGATAGATGCAGGCTCAGAGGTAAATTTTTTAAAAAGGGAAATGTGGGAAAGAAATGAATCCAGACAAGCGCAAAGAAAATCAAGAGAAAGGCAAATGCAGCAGAAGACTGGAGAAAGCTTTGTTTTATCCCTAAGAAAGCACTCTTCATGAGGAAATATGGCCAGACTGGGGTGTTGGCATGCTGGTTTGAGCTGCAGAGGAGAATGGGAACGTAAACCACTAAATATATGACAACACAGATCTCTTCGTTGCTGCAAAGTTCTCTCTGTCTTCACTTCACTTGGTTATTTGTGGTGTGTGTTTGTAGTGAGTTTTCTAGCAACACTGTGAAATTGTCACATTGATTTTTCTTTCCCACAGTTTTTTAGGGAATAGTATAGGGTGTTTTTGTTTGTTTGTTTGTATGTTTATTTAATGTTACTTAGAAAGCTGTGGTCCTTAACAACCCCTTGGATTTAGTATTCCGTGGTACCCTAGAGATACCCAAGCCAGAATTTGGAAACAAAACCTCTTCAAGTGCAAAGATGTTGGGAGTCTGCACCTGAATTTGCCATTCAGGACCATTTCCAGTACCCAACATAGAAATAAAATGTTGAATATTGGCTACTAGGGAGTATATATATATCCCATCTCAAGACAAGGAATACCATAAATTGATGAAATCAGTGATTGATGTGAACATCATTGATGTAACAGAACTGTTTGTTTTTTGAGCTGTCACTGCTGTGGGAGTACAAAAATAATACTTTCTGTGCAGCACTGTTTGTTTTTTCCTGCCCTACCCTGTCAAGACAGAGATATTAAAGGTGATCAACGGGGCTTGAAGCAGTCAAAGGAAGAGAACACAGATTAATGTTTCTGCCTAGAAGCTGGAGCTGAAAGGGGTGAGATGTGCCTCTGACAAAACATTACCTTCAGTCACTCATCATTAACAAATGGGTTTGCTGACCAGAGTGTGTGATTTCTCACCGGGGAAGTGTGGCTCAGGCAGGAAACTGATGACTAAGAATGTGATAGCTGAATTTCCATGAGTTGCCTTCAGAGATATTGGGATCTGCAAACTGCCTGGGAAACTCAAGTTTAACCTTTACTTCCTCAGTCTGTATAATGCCCCTTGGTGCAGAGTGTAGCAGGAAAGAGGTGATCCTCACTGAATGTGGTTAATTATTATCAGCTTTTGTTACCTTTACATATCTAGCTGTTCTCTACGACGTCATTGCTAGCAATGATAAGATTCTTACCTAGTCTTGGTTAGCTTTCTGTCCCCTAGTACCTATGCATTGTCAGTTATGCTGCGCTGCTCATCACATCTCCCTGTGGCTGTGCTATGTGCTTGTTCATCACAGCTCTAGAGACTTCATCTTGCATTATGTTCCTGCCTCATTTTTTTTACTTACCTGCTACAGGGTGTTGGATAGCCATGTATCCTCTAATAAACATGGGGAGTTTGCCAATGTGCAGGACGTATGCCAGTGTTTAGGGTCAACCTTGATATTGTCCTCTGCCACTATGAAGCACATGATCTGAGGTCCCTCTGGGGATTGCTTTCTTTTGTGAGCAGTAAAATGATGATGAAAAAGGGTGCAAGTGTGAAGGGTAGGAGGATGGCAGAGAGGTGGGTAGGTGAGCAGAGAGATTGCTGCTGCAGAAACTCAGGCCTTCCAGCCCAGCTGGCCAGGAGGCTGTTCCAGCTGCAGTGCATGAAGTGGCAATAATGTTGTGTCTCCACTGGGCAGGGAAAAGGATGGGAAAAGTCTAGGAATCACATAGCAGTCCTTCCCAGTTTGTCAGGGTAGCTAGAGTAATTATATGAACCTATGAATATTTACTTCCAACTATTTATAGAGCCATGTGTTAGATGTTCTTTATGGTTATTTTAGTAGAATTAATGCTTAGAAGATATTCTCAATGAAAAATGTTCCCCATGAGTGAGTCAAATCAAATAAATACATATTCTCCTCACTATAAAATAGCAAAAGCTCAGTGCACTCCCCTGCTAGAATGACATCATTTCCATGCAGGTACTGGCAAAAATATCTGAAGTACATACAGTGTATTGAAATGAAAATTGCTAAAGTGTATGGTATTTGAGTGCAACACAAAAATGACTGTGAAGGCAGAAAAGAAACATGTACAATTGGACTTTTTTACTTCAACGTTGGAATAACCTGGTTTATACACATCCACACCAGTCAAAGCTGGTTCAGTGTAATTTACATTTCTATGTATGTATGCCAGAGAGGTTGAGGAAAATAAGAATTTACAATACTGAAATGAAAGACATCCCTTAAGAAAACATAGGTTCATTACTTGGTATAGCTGGAAATAATAAACTGTTCATTTAATTAAATGAAGTTAAATGAATATTCATTATGGATATGGAAAAGTGCTAGATGATCCATTTGGAAGTCACAATGATATTGATTATTTTCCCCCCATTTTGAAAACAAGGAAAATGCTTGAAAGCATTGAATATCACGGGATATCTTAAAATTTACAAGACCAAACAGCTCACGCTCAGTTTAGAAAAGTTAGGAAAGATTAAACCAAGCAGAACACATCTTGATTATGAGCAAACTGTGTAGGACTTATAAGATGAGACTGTGTGTGTGTGTGCGTGTGATGCTACCATTTTTTCAGTGGTAGCTTTGAAACCTCTAGCAAATGAGGGCTGGTTTGCCTAGCATCCTATTTCATCTTGAAAAAGAAAATGAAAAGAGAAATAGGAACGTAACTACTGCCTCTCAGTGTTGTTCTTTGAAGAAGGTGTTTTGGAAATTTACTGGTTTTTGAAAGCATTACATTGCATTTTGATAGCAATTGGTTCCTGACTGTAACCATTCACATGACATACTTCTCTAGAGTATTGGACTTGATGCCATGAAAGATTCTCATTAAAGGTTAGCAGTGTATAAACTGAATGTGGAACATATTAAATGGCTTAGATCGGGCTCACCAATATATCTCACGTAGTAATTGCAAACAAGGAATCGTCTTGCAAAAGAAGTGCATTCAGCAGCGAGTCCCCAGGGATCTCCTGGCTCAATTCCTTCCGTGATTTTCAATCTTTCAGAAGAACATATAAAATCACTGCTAATAAAGTTTGTGGATGGCATAAAGGTGAGAAAAAAAAACACATAAGGACAACTTAGTCCTGCAGACTGAACAGAATTTTTAGGTAAGTTTGGCCTTTTCTGATCCAAGCCTCTTTTGATGCAGCCAAATTCAAGGTCATACACCCAGAAGAGTAGAATTTAGGTCACAATTAGAGAATTTAGGGGCTGCTTCCTGGTAGGCAGCAACTGTGAAGAAGGCACATGTGTGGATAGCTCACGGATCACGGGGCCATGGTGGGTGTTTCTCACTGAAAGGCTGACAGCTGTTTTTGAAAATGTCTTCAGAAGTTTCTGGGAACTGCTCCATATATCTATCACCATGTGCCAGAGATGTGAGACTGTCTGTGGAAGCCTGTGAGCAACATCACCAGGAAAACTTAGAGGAAACAGGTATTTTTTTACAAAGGCAAAAGTGAGTGACTGGCTTAAAACTTGAATTAGACCTGGTTATTGTTTTTCCTATTTTTTTTTTTTTTTTGGTTCATATATTTGTTCTGGATGTGTAATGTAATATTTGTGCAGGGGAGGGGGATGGAAACTAATCCATTTTTGACATTGCTTGGTCTCTTATTGTTCAGAAGTGGATAAACACAATCTCCATCTGTCTCTACGTACCACTTTTCCTTCTGACTGTGAGCTCTGCTTGTAATACCTGCTTTCCTTCTCTTTCCTATGGCTGTTTCCAGCCCCACTGTCCACACAGGTCCAAAGCCTTGAGACAAACTAGCAGGAACTTCAAAGTCTGTCACAACCTGCTGCAGTCACAGGATGGTAAGAGGATGCTGAAAGCACCAGAGTAGTTGAGATCTCCATAGATTTAGCTGTCTTCTGAGCACTGTGACTGTGCAGTGGAAACTGCACAGTGACCATCACTTCTTTACTTTTATTAGATAAAATCTGAGCACAGTCTAGAAATGGTTTAGCTAGAGCTGAGTGTCCTCACAGCTTAAAGGTGTGTGATGCTGCCTGGACAAGGAGACGTCTGCAATAGCAGCAGTGTATCCGGTGATATTAAATAAGATTATTTAATAAAAGTATAATAAAAAATGGTCCAGGTATAAGATAGGGTAGAAGTTTTGTTTTTACTGTCTCATGAGGCAAGAATGATGAGAATAAGAAAAGGGAATTCAGCACTGAAAAAGAAATAACTTTTTTTTTCTCTGGCTCCCTATAATTAAACTTTGGAACGGATTGCTACAGGTTGACACTGCAGTAATTTATTGAGAATGCATGTTTGAATTATATTATATTGTGTTAGCTTCTGTAGTTAATGCTCCATTCTCCTGGCATCCTTATGTCTACATAAAAGGGAATATTCAGAGTGCTTGTACTGACTGTTGTTGAAAATGTTACAGGAGGTCAGATTTCTTAGGCTCCCTGCTTCTGAGCTTGGCCTCATCTCCAGCCATTGGAGTGGCAGGAGGTGGCTGAAAAGAAGTGGCTGTGCGGTAAGGTGCAGGCCATGGCCAGGGCATGGCATTGGGTCACTGGACTTTGGTTCTAGTGCGGCATCCTCACTTCTAAGTTGTGGACTTCCAGTCAGGCTCCTCTTGCCATTTTCTCTGTCTTTATGTGGTGTGGTGGAAAGTAGCACAGTGCTTTCGATTTCAACACTGAGCTACTTACTGATTTATACCATACTTTGCCTAGTCATAAATGTACTGACATGGTGACTATCCCTGTTTATTCCTGTTCCGTCAGTCAAATGTATAAGCTCATTTTCCTGAGATCCTGGGGCAGTTTGCACTGAGGATATCTTTAATCTTTTCTGTCTAAAAAATAAAATATTCTTCACCTGATATTCAGGAAAATGTATTTGTTTGTTGTTGTTCTTCTTTGTTGTTGTTGTTTTCTTCCAGTGGAGATTGAATAGGCATCCCGCAAGCAGCAAGGCGGTGAATTTTGCTCTTGCTGAGTGAGCATCATTCTTCAGGTGCTCACTTGCAATTTGCAAGCACTTCTGAAATATCTTCTGGCATGTGAGCTCTCCCTCCTTTGGAAGGCATTTCTTTGATTCCTTGTATTGTGCAAATGTTCTTGCAGGTGGCAAGCATGCTGAAGATAACTCTTTTGATCCTTCAGAATCAGCAACCACTTGTAATCTTGTTTTCTAGCTTTGTAAATATTACCCACACACCTACAACTTGTTGTTGCTTTCACATCTTCACTTCTACTACTTCATTTCAAATAGCACCTTCTTGCCTGTCTCTCCAGGTGCTGCCTTACATTTCCCCGAGAAGCGACTTCTCCAAACGATCACTAGATGGCTACACTACCGCACAGGATTTCACAACTCCGTTTTTCCAGACCTTCAAACCATTTCTCACAGCCCTCGTTGTTTGTAATATCTTTGGTCTGAATTGCATTTCAGCCGCAAAATGCGATTTCCATATCTTCAATTTTCTTCTCAGCGTGTTGCAATATAATTCTCCACCATTCAAATTTATTGTACAAAAAAGTCACTAGGGCTTAAACGGCATCTAACCTCTGAAGCGTCAGGTATTGTCTGCCACTGGAAACACCATCCTGGGCTGCATGCCCCATTGGTCTGATCCAATAGAGCAGCTCCTGTCTTTCTGGAGTCTCTGCAGAAAGTGTTTGGATTAAATTGGGCACAACCTGGCTTGTCTATTTACCTGGCTCTGGCTGAGCAGCTCTGAAAGCTCTGAGATGGGAGGCAGGTGTCAGGCTGTGATCCAAACCTTTGCTGGTCATCTGGGCTGGTTTTACAGCACTCAGAGGGAATTTCTGAAGGAAGAAAAAAAAATAAAATCTGCCTCTTTTATTTGTTGCAAACTATAACAGACTTCAGGAACAGAAGTGGCAAATATCAGGGAGCTACACGTGCCTTCACTTCCTTGTTTCTGTCCCTCATTCAAATCAATGATGAATGTAAATGTTAAACTATCCGACAGAAATAGTGTCTGAGAATAGTTGGCAGGAAGGATCTAAAAAAGGCACACCAGAATCAATTTTTGTCATGTATGTTGTGTTTGGATGCATGCAGGGGAGAAACGCATTCTCCATCTACCACAAGTCACTGTTTGTGCCCTTACACAAATCCTCCTACGTTCTAGGAGTAGTTACAATCATGACATTTATGTAATATCGCCGGGTGTTTATAGCTGCCTAGTCTGAATGTGAAACTGGGTATAAATAATATGATCATCATCTTCTGAGAGCTGGGGAAATGTTATCCATGCTTTACAGATGAGAGAACTGAGGTGAATAGTGGGAGTGTGGGATACAGGATGCTGAGGAGCCAGCCTCAGGCATGGTGTGGGAGCAAGGTAGGGAACACTTCATAGGGAGAGTTAGGGGATAAAGAGTGCTGTGAGTGAAAGAAATCACGTGTCTGATGAGTAAGGGATGGGGTGTGCAGTGGCACCGTACCAAGGGGAAGGGGATGGCATATTTTAATGTCAGCTGGGTTCTGGCAGTTCTGGAGATGTGTGTGGAAAGAAGGACTGCCCCGAGGTCTGTCAGTGTATTATCAGTGGGCATCCACACAGGATGCAAGGCATCAGGAAAGGAGAACCAGCATCATGTGGACACATGCACACCACATTGTGTACAGTTAATGAAGCCAACCTGCACATTCAGTATGTGAATCCCCCGCTGGAAATAAAGCTCCTCATTTGGCTAGCATTCGACCTGCCATTAAAGCAACAAAAAAAAAAAAAAAAGGAAAATTGAAAAAGCAAAATCCCTCCCTAAGTGCAGATGAGCTTTGAACTGTGGATTCAAAAGGAGCATCCCAGTTGTTTGCTCCAGGCAGGCTGGAGCCAGGAACAAGCTTTCCTTGGCTCTGAAAGAGATTTCAGCTGTCCTAAAGGCAAGACGATTTGGAAGAACAGCTTCAAGCTGGCAAGGGCTTGATGTGCTCACAGAGCTTCAGAAAACAATTAAAAATGGTGTAATTGTATCAGATATACAGATGTGTGCATGAGAGTTCCTAGGAGGCATTGCGAGCTTACCTGACAGGCAAAAATGGTATTAATTTCAGATAGCGATCTGCAGTGACAACAGCCTGCTTTCAGGGAGCTGCCTTCCAGCCTGTTCCGTTGAAACTTAGAAGCAAAGGCATCAACGGGAACCAGTACCCACAGTGTGGCCATCAGCAAAACTGTGACGATCAACACTGAAGTGATCGTTTAATTTTGTGAGCACAGAGCTGCAAATCAGCAGCGGCTAATGAGAGACACCAGTTAATGACAAGACTGCAGCAGAAATGTACAGCAGTGATAGGCAGGGCCATGTGATTTGGTAATTTGGGCTGGCACCGGTTTGGAGGGAGGGAGATGAAAGGCGAGGTGGTTCCTTCTGAATCTTTTGCTGAGTGTCATAGAAATACCGATGTGTCGGCGGCAAGGATGGATGCTCAGCTTCCACTTTCTCTTTAAATTCTTGCTGCAATCACGTATCATCTGTCAGGATGCTCAGCAAATGGGTTACACTAAACCCCTGAGCACCGTTCTGCCAGTCACGAGAATCCCTAATGACTGGGGAAGGGAAGCCCTGGGACTGCTCAGGCAGCTTGTGCAGCTTACCAGGGATGACTTCCTCACAAGCTGATGGGGAGTTTTGGCTTTACTTTATTTTCTCATCCACTCTTGGATGGAGGACAGTGGGATCCTGTGCCCCTGAGATGCTGCAGGCCCTGGCCTGGCTCAGGGGGGGGCAGTGTACCAAAATACTTCAGGATAAACTAAACAATAAATAATACGCATATATCAGTTCCATCCCAGATCTGCCTGTGGATTTATTGCAGCAACAATGTGGCCTCAAAAACTGCTAGAGCATAGCACAGCATTTCGTGTACTGCACACAGGACAATTACTGGGAGTGCTTGATACTAGAGAAGTTACAGAAATGTTGCCTCAGCAGTCATCTTTCTGGCTGGAAACAACTGGCTGCCTGATCCCCCTGCTTTCCTTTCCTGCCAAATCCCAGGGACTTGATTCACTGGGGACTGACTTTATTTGGTTTCCATTTTGAGATTAACAAGGAAATTATTTACTAAATGAATTACTTCAGTATCTTTCTTTCTTTCTTTCTTTCTTTCTTTCTTTCTTTCTTTCTTTCTTTCTTTCTTTCTTTCTTTCTTTCTTTCTTTCTTTCTTTCTTTCTTTCTTTCCTTCTTTCTTCTTCTTTTTTTTTTTTTTTTGAAAAAAAAAACCCACAAAAACTTGGCATTGATGCAGGCAATGAGTGAATTCTGTAGTCATAAACTTAAGACGCAGACTTTCCTATCACTGTGCTTAAAGCCCACTTGAAAGGGAGACTTTTCAGAACTATAAAATACTTTTATCTGCAGGATTGAAATCAAGTTAGTAGTTTCCTCAAAGAACAGAAGAAAACTGACTGCTCTGGGTCATGCAGCCTGCTTGCATGCCTTTGAAGTAGTCTTTAAAATTAATGTCCCGGTGCAAAGTTAAATTTTTTTTTATTTGACACCAAAAGGTCTTTAGAGCCAATGATGTTATTTTTTTATCCCATCAGATGACCACAGAACAGCACAAATCTCTACCATCACAGGGCTGTTCATTTCAAATTGGAACAAGTGCGTGGGTTCATGCAAACTTAGGCCCAGCATGAGCTGTTCCTGATTCTAGCCACAATCACTGTCACCGCGATAGATTAATGTTGTTATGCTTTTCTCTGCTCATAACAGATTTTTCAAGAGAAAAATGCATTCATCAGCTCTGACATCAGGCAAAAATTAATGAGTTGTGTTACCCAAGCCTGTTCACCAATAGGAGTCTTGGGAAAAGCGTCTTGGCTCACTCTGCCTATGTGGACTGTGATAATGCGTATGGAAGCATGAGGCTTGGAGTAATGACAAGCAGAAAATAATTACTGAGCCCCAGCCTTCAAGATGGAGTTTGATCATAAAATCATAGAGTCATATAAATGCTCAGGTTGGAAAAGACCTTAAAGATCATCAAATCCAACCACAATCTAAGAGGATTGGGTGCTATATAAGCACATGCTCACCTGAGGTGTACTGTACATAAAAGCAGCAAAGGACGAGTCTTTGAGTATTTCAGACAATTCAGAAGGCAGAGCTGAAGTGAGAGAAAACAAACAACAAACAGGATTAGTAAATGTGGAGATTTTTAGTAGTGGAGCTACATGATTTTGAATAGAGTAACTTTTTTCAGAGCTATTGCTTTCCTCTTTCACTTTACTTTGGACTCTCCTTAGAACTTGCTTCGATGTCTGTGATGTTCAGGAATTCCCTTAGCAGCCAGTATGCTGCTCTGTGCTTAGGTCCATGCTGCTTTGCTGCTACATTGCACTCCACCATCTTTTTTATGTTCACCTGCTGTTTGTCCTCTAGAATTTGTATTTCAAACCCTCTGGGTCAAAGTCTGCTTGCGTTACGTGCATATGCAGCACCTACTGCTGTGAATTGGGGTCATGCTGTCTGTCACCTAGTTCATAATTGGTTTTCTGGTCCATGCTCTGAAGATGACTCTACTCTGCTCAGTCCTATCTGGGCTGCTGATTTGCTGATATGGCATTCCTCTGCTTTTCTCATTTTCACCTGCATGGCAGTCCAAGTAAGCTGTTAAGTACAACTGGGATAGAGCAGGGTATTATTGTCTTTGTCTGAATACACGGATGCATTCCAACACCTCCTAATCCTCAAGGCTAGGATGTCAATAAAAATTGGAAATGCTGTGGCATCATCATATCTCACCTTCAGTATAATCCTAACACAGGGTCTGTGGCCTTGGATATGTGAAGGATGAGTTTTTATCACTCTGTTCAGTTGCTTTATAATGGCATACAATGATTGTGCTGTCAATAAGTAGCTATAACCTCTGCCTGCTCTACAGGTCATTCTGCTCCCTTAACTGCCTCTCTACAGTCCTCAGCCCTCAGCCCTAAATTTTAAATCTGTAAAAGAAATAATGCGTGCCTGTGAAATTAAGGCTTATATTCCTCTTGTTATTAATCAGCTCTTCCCTAGCAGCCTCTGATTATGCTCCACGCTGTATTAGCATGACTGCAATTCTCGAGATCCATCCCCCCCATCACGTCCTTTTCTTTCTCTGATTCCTTTTCTTACTTCTAGCAGAAGGGCCATTCATTTGGAAGGTGGCAGGTGTGAAGTGCTGGAGTTTAACAGGAAAAAAAAGAATAGGTGAACAATACGTTTATTAGACTATTTCATGTGAAGAGGAAAGGAAGGGGTTTCACAGAATGGGGAAGAAAAATTAGAGGGCAGTGTGAGTAGATCAGAATTTAGATTAAGGTTAGGTAACTTCTGAAAGTTTCTTTTTTTTTTTTTTTTCCCTCCAACTAAGGACAGCCCTTGAAGAAAAGTCAACAGACAAAAGAGAAATAGGCCTAAATCTAAATCCTAGTCTTAATATACTGAAACCTCTGGGAATCCATATCTAGCTCCACACTGGTGCGTTGCATTTCACAGGCAGGGCAGAGGCAGAATTTTATTTTTTTCCCCCTCCTTTTCTTGAGGAAAGGAAGCAAAAGGGAACACTTTGGGTCACCCTAATAAACTAGATCATGACATTGTTTTAGCATTGTTTTACCATCTCAAGTAAGATGTTAGGCAGCCTGAGGCACCTGTAGGTCATGGTGGCTCCAAGCACAACCCAGAGTACCCACCTCTGTCCACAAGCCAGGGTCTCCAGCCCAGCACTGGCTGTGTCACCCCACCTAGCCCTGCCCAATCTGTGCCCCTTGGGCCCCTCCTCCTGGACAGACCTTGGGCCCACATCACAGCCTGGGTTTCTGCACCATGTGTTGCTAATCCTGTCTGAAACCATCTAAACCCTCATCCTGACTCACCCCAGTCATGTCACCCTGGAACCTTCAGGATGGTGTCCCAACAGTGATGGTGTATGTAGCAGGGTCACCCCAGCTCCCAGATTGGCACCCAAACCCAAAGCAACTGTACCAGCGCTGCATCCTGTCACAGAAGTAAAAGCAAGTATGGATAGTTCTATGAACATAAACTTGGTTTGGGCTCTGTCATAGTTTAAAACTCATAAACTCTGTTAGTAGAAATAGCAAAAAGAAAAAAAAAAAAGGAGGGGGGGGGAGGGGAAGATTGTGAATGTCTTAATAGACGTAATTCATTCTTCAAGTTCAGAAAGAACGTCACCGCTACACAGTTATATTTATTACAGGTTTTTAAGTGGAAACTTCACATACAACTTTTTCCAACTTGATTGTTCTGCTTTGTTTCATTTTTCTTGAGGGAAAAAAATAAGAGAAGGAGACATTATGATAAAAAAGAAATATGGCTTGTGTTGGGAAGGGAGTGGGAGACCGTAACTAATATCATTGTTTTGATGCATGTTTCCTAAATAAAAAATGCCACCTACTCCATTTTCCCAGAATGGAAAACAAAATTCTTATTTATTTATTTACAAATATGCAACTTGTAGAAGGTTTAATTTTAAGCAGATCAGATATTGAAAGACAGAGTTTTCTTGTATCATCCAATCTTACTGTATGATTTTCTTGAAAGAGAAATGAAAAGAGGTACTGACATTTGATAAATTAAAATCTTCCAGATGAAGTAATGATCTCTGTATAGAAGACAGCAAATCTTAGAAAATATAGAAATTAGGTGATCTAGCTTGTAGTTTGAGAGTTAGTCCAAATCTATGAATAAAAATGTTTTTCAAGGGTGGCTTGTTTGCTGCATGCACTATGGCTAGTTCTTCTTGACATTTGACATTATGGGGGCTCTTAGCATTCATTTATTAAGTTTTCATTTTCCTTGGAATGTCTCCTCCTTTTATTTTACAAGCAATAAAAATATTCTTTTTAGTGTTATGCAGCGCTTGTTATTAGACAGCCACGTCACTATTCATGTGACAGTATCACTTGTACATTAATGGCTGCTGTAAAATTTCCATCTGAGGTCCCATTCAATCTCCTACACAAAGAGGGTGAGATGCTTGTGCAGCAAGTCCTTGATCCAGACAGACAGGAGAGGGGAAGTTGAATTCATCACAAAACTGTGATGTTTCAGCCCTAGGGTTCCTTGTCTCTTGAGTTTTGCCCCACGGTTGAGGACTGTGCAGCAACCAAGTGAAATCTGGACTGATGGGAATGAAGGAGGGGCGATGCAGGCTGGAAAGAGTTGCACAACTTCATCCAACCTCAGAATCTGTGAAGGGTGTTCCTGCTCTCTTGGCTCATTGCTACACTGGCTTGAAGAAATGAATGAGATTGAAGGTGTTCCCTAGCAGTCAGCTGCAGCCTTTACAGGCTGGGCATAATCTATCATTTCTTTCGGGCAAAATTACTTGGCTTTCATGGTTTAGATGATGAAATGAGAGGTCATCATTAAGAGCTCATGATGAAGTTGTACTGCAAATGGTTGTGGGCTGAGACCCTGCCATAAATCAAAACATCCCCGAAAGCACACTGGGACCAAAGCTTGGCTCTGTATTTACAGAAACACATGTAGATGTGGGGAAAAGGTAATTTTCCCTATAGAGTGTAAAATACATGTTTTAACATAATTTTTCTGCTACTTCTCGTGTATGGAATAGAATTCACCTGGATGCTACTGGGTCGTTTCTATGTTGCATGCTGGTGGATAGCAGTGTGTTAGCTCAAAATTAGCTTTGTACAAGTGTGGTGCAGCCAACCACACTAACACAAAGCTCCAGGGACAGCAAACCCAGATATCTGTGGTGCTTCATCCAGATCGCTCGTGTGGTGCTGAGTGCTCCACCGCAGTATGGACACATTCCTTATGTCTTCAAGAGCTTGTGAGGAGCTTACCTGAGCTAAGTCATTGCAGCTCCTGAGAGGGTAAAAATGACATTTCAGCAAGGATTATCAGTTAAACTCTAAGTGCCTTCTTGCTCATCACTTTGTTGCTTTCAGAGATCAGGTCAAGAGGAATGATCAGGTGTGACGAAGGAATAATCCGTTCACTTCTGCTAAAATATGCCTAACGGAGCGAAAGGGAAATGGGCTATTCTATGGATAGGGAAATAGCCTAGCGAAAGAAAGATGGTTTCAGAAATACTTTTGCTGAGGGAGCAGAAACTGTATTATTAAAAGAATTATTCTTTTGACCTCTAAATAATTCTGAGTCTATAAAAGGCAGATTTTGTCAATAAATGAGTGTCATTAAGACCAATCCATATAGAAAAATGATCATAAATCAAAAGGAGGAGGAGGACTGCAGTATCACAGCCCAGCTACAAATTGCTGTTCTGCTCATTTCTGCATTGTTAGCAACCTGCTGATAAATATGAAATGTGCACAAAATGTCTGTAGCTATTTCATCAGCAAATGATTTAGCTTTTGAAAATAGCCAGAGCAGGTGGCATCAACTGGATGAAAAGGCATTTGAGGTTGTGATCCCATCTTCCATAAGAGCTCCCATAGAGCACTAACCTATTTTTATTGGTCTAATTTTCTTTACACCTTACTTCTAGGTGCAGCACAGCAAGCACTTGTTAGGGTAAAGTGGCCCTGATTGTGAGGTGTAGTGGTAGGGATTGGCTTTAAATGTCACACCTGGTTAACTCCAGGGTTTTCAGGGACAATCTAGGTGCTCAGGGGCAGAACTGGAATTTAGTATGGGTGGATAAACCATTAAGCGAGAAAAAGGAAGCAGTTTAATCCTCTTAGCACACATACTGCTTCCATTTAGATGTTTCCAATTTTTTTAACGAAGGGGGAGGTGGAAAGGCATCCCAATTAGCACTCTCTGACAGCTCCTCCCATCTTATCTGAGGTCTATTGAATAGCATATCATAGCATGCCCTCTCAGCAGGGAAAAAGGAAATAATTTTGCTATGGGAAAATGGGATCTTCAAAGGCATCAGCAGAGAAAGGAAGAGAATTAGGGGATGCTGCCAAAAGGAAGAGGAGGCAGGTCAATAGTGTGCAAATCTCATGGAACGGTCAGGGAGAATGAAGAATGTGGTCAAATTCAAGTGTCCAGCCAAAGCTCAGAGGGGACATAGGGCTGGTGTGGTTACAGTAGGTATTTTCCATATCTGACAGAGGGAGAAATGTCTTGCAATGTGTCTGATCCTCTGATTTCCAAACCCATGTAACACACTGCATTTGGTTAACTGAGACAGTGGGAAGTGCTGCATGGTGATGCTCTGTCTGTCCCAGTTTTCCTGATGGTCTTGTGTACAAGGGGTGGCCTGAGCATGCTTGTGTGGGACAGAAGGAAAGGAAATGCAGTCATGGGCAAAGTGGTGGGGGAAGAAGTAGGACTACACTGGTCAGCAGACAGGAAGAAAAGGGGCAAGGACAAGGACAGAAAGGGACGTGCATGATACAGGCAGCTGAGATGCCCTGATGATGATGCAGGGGACGGAGGCAGAACAGGAACTCACACAAAGAATAAATGCACTTTGACTTGCAAAAAGCGTGGCCTACAGAAAAATACAACCTTCCCCCATCCTGTCAGCCTGCCAGATAACATTTGTCGAATGATTTGAGACCAGAGCACAACAGAAAGATAAAGATATTATCATCCTCCATTATTAAATCCTGATGGAGGATTTCTTAAATGCAGTCGCTTCAGAGGAATGTGTTATTTTTTCTCTTGACATGTGAGATAGTGAAAAAGTAGGACTTTTTCCTCCGAGTTTAGATTGCAGTTTGTCACTGATTAGAGGAACCAGAACTTCTCTGCAGTCGGTGGCTCTGAGCCATCTTCATGATGCTGGTGCAGTAAACACACTCTGACAGTAGGAATTAATGTTATAATCATATCAGGACTGTGAACCATAACTTGTTGATGAAGTTGTGAGAAGTGCACTTACCAGATATAGAATGTATGCAGAGCATTTGATGCATTAAATGTCAGATCCCTACAGCCTACATTCCAGAAATAAAAAAGGATAATTAATTTCCATACATCTTGGCACACTCCATTAGAACAGTGACAGCAGAAGCAAATGCTGTTGCAAGTAGTTGCTGAAAATCTCTATTGAAATTGGAGAAAAGAACAGCAATTCAGGGTCAGTCAGAAAGTTCATCTAGCTCAGTATCTTCTCCTCACAATGGCTGCCGATAAGGGTTTAGAGAAAACTTATGAAAAATGAGGGATTATGGAGTGATATTTCTCCTGACCTGGTCCTACTTTTGAGTAATCCGTGATTCATGGAACTCGTGTATTTTCATCATGTTTAGAAGCCCTTGTTGCACCTATTTTTTGTCCAACTGTTTTATTTTTAAGCTGGTTGTATTTTTGTCATCCACAGTGTCTCAGATGTGTGAATTTCATGACTTGTACGTGTGCCAGTGACACATTCCCTGTGTTTTCTAAAATTGCCACCTGATAATGTCCTAGGGTTCCTTGGTTTTCTTACATTGTGATATACTAGGAAATTGAATATCTTGTCCAAATTGTTTGTTAAGACTGTAAATTAGATTATTTCAAAGCTGAAGACCTCTGCTTCACATATCATGTATCCTCCTGTGAACAGATCTTCAAGCAAGGAAATGTGAACTTTAAATGTTACTTCTGGGAAGAGTTTATTGCGGTTAGCAGCAATGCCCACTCACAGCAGCGCTTCCCTACCTGCATCCTCACCTCTGAGATAGCTGAATTGAGCCTATGTGGCACCACTTCCACCTATTAGGACAAGTCATTTTGCTTGGGAGCTCCTTACCCTTCAATTAAATTCTGCTTGCGAAGTGAAGGATAGTCTTCATTTTAAAAAATCCTGGAAGCTCTTTTTGAATGGAAGCAAGGCCACAGCAGTATTTGATAAATGAGATCCTTGTTCTGCTTTCTCTTTTCATCTCCTAGGGAATGAGGGAAGTTGGTCAGCAGTGCTTTGCTACTATGACTCATGGGAGAACTTTTCTTTTACAGGGAGGGTGGAGAATCTCCAGCAAAGCACTCTGACTTCAGTGAGATACAATATGATCTAATCACCTGGAAATGTATCTGGCTCGGGAAATTTCTGAACTACTTACAGTGTGTGGGAGGTATTGGGACCTGTCTTTATAGTCTTCTCTAGGTGACTGGTTTTGGTCAGTGTAGGAGACAAGGTACTAGGCTAAGTGAACTTTTGAGCTGACCTACTGCAGTTGTGTTTGTCTTTAGATATGAACAGGTTTGATGAGTCTTACTGATCAGGAGGTGGGTCGTGTGCATTGGAGCTGATGCAACCCTCTCTGAGTACAGAAGGGGGTTTAGGGATGGAGGGCAAGTACCAAGGCCTTTGGCACCTCTTGGTAAACTGTTCTCACAGCAGAACACACACCTACGTATTAGATGTTCCTTGCTGAGATGTTCACTAAGATAATATTTGGCCTCCAGCGGCCCTTAGCCTGCTATAAGCACTACTCCTGTGCTTCTCTTGAGTCTTGAACAGCGTGTTTTGTTGTGTTTGTGGGTCACCTAAAGGAGAGGGAGGTCTCTGTGAACTTCAGGGTGATGCTACAAGACTCACTGGTGATCTGCTCATGAAGAGTCTTGTCCCCTCTTTCCTTTCCCTGTTAGTGGAAAGAGTATAAGCTTGAAAAACTGAAGAACTCCCATTATATTGCACAAAAATCTCTTTTCTCTAGTGCAGTTTGAAAAAAAAGAAAATTGAAAAAAGAAAATGGCAATACTCAAATTATTATTAGCTGGAACTTTTCAGAAGGTAGATTTTATCCAGTAAGATAAAACCCAGGATGTAGAAACACTCCTTAGTTCTTATAATAAATAAGCCTGACACCTTTTTGAGTGTTTCCAAGACTATAGCCAGTGTTTTTTGAAGTGCTTATGTGTCCAAGTCATTCTAGGATGTGGATTTCAGTGCTCTTTTTATGGAGTCTACTCTCAGAATTCCAGCTGTCAGTGACCAAATGGCAGTGTGAAAAATGTTACTGCACGAGAGTAGTTAAATAAACGTCTCATTTGAATTGAACATCAAAGAAATGAGCAAGAGGAACACCTGTCCTTACACACCAAACACAGCATGCATTGAGAAAAGATAGAAAGCTTGATTATTATTTCAGGGTCAGCTTTGTCTGTCTGCATGGGCTAATTACTACTGATGAAATTACTGGCTCTCACCGTTATCAGAATTACTGTGTTCTGTGGAAGGGTGGTAGGACAAGGGACAGGGAAGGGGAACAACGTGAGTGAATAATTGCAGTGAAGTTAGACTCACTTTACAGGCATTAGCATTTCAGTGAGTAATCAAATGTCTGAACTGGGTCTTGATCTTTGTAGGCCTGTGTGCATTTCTGTGGGTGAGCAACCTACCTGATGTTGTGTTATGATGTAAATTACCTCTACAGATAGCGCTGATGTACAAATTATAGCTTGAAAAGATTTAACCTTTCAGGAACATACAAGAGTATAAAACAGACCCTGTCCTGCATCGTGCACCTTGTCTGAGGTTTTCCTTGGGTGGCTGCACAGTCTTGAAAGCCACTGGCATAATAAAATGGGGATCTTGCTCAAATGATGCTTAGAAACGTTAAATCAATCTGCACAAATATTTTCATTTAGTTTATATGTACAGACCCCATTTGTTTCCAGAAACTGCAGCAACACTTTGCATTTCTTGACCTTCAGACTGGGTTTTGAAAGGCTTCTTGAATTTACCCTTCCAGAATTTTATGTTTAGCTTTGGTTTTGTGCACTGTTGGTGGTATTGGTTTTTTTTTTTTTTTTTTTTTTTTGTGGGGGGCTTTTTTGTTTCTTTTTTTGTTTTGTTTTGTTTTTTTGTTTTAAGCTTACAGGTAGCTTGTTTCTAAAGTATAGACACATTTGGGGCATTAGAGAAAATGTCAAATTGCTTGAGACACTGGATGTATTATTTTGAACTCTTTCTCAGACTTGCTGTCAAAGCTACTTCTTACTTTCGCAGAGGGTAGGCAAAGCTATGCCATTCTCTGTTGCTTCAGGACAAGCGGACCAATATTGGAAATGACATTTTCTTTGCATTCCCTCACATCCCTTTTTATTTATGTATGTGGTTCCATTGGAGTTGCTAAGATGTCTTTTGTGCCAAGAACTAATTCAACAGAGTAGCATATACAACTTGATTGGCATCAGTGGGGCTATGAATTTGATGCATTGCATTCCTTACCTTAAGTGATAGACCAAGCATTTATTACAGATGTGTGCATAGTAGGTGGAGCAAATACATCAGCTGCATCCAGCTGTGGCTGCTCTTGCTCTGGCAGGGAGGGATGGTACTTGCACCCAGCATGCAGAGCCGATCACAACATGTTTGCACTGTAGTTCTCCTTAGTATTTGTCCAGAGCTAAAATTACTTGCCCTTTGCATCTTTCTCTCTTGCAGAAGTTACCTTGCAATCTTTCCTGTTCAGGGGTCCGGTGTCAGGAAGAGGCTATGCAGGTGGATTTCTTCTTAAATGAGCTATTGCACACGCTTACCCTGGTAGCAGCTCATGTCAGTACTGGATGTGAGTGGTGGATTAGAGGGCAAAGGGCATGTAAAGACTCCTTCTCTCTCCAGTGCCTTCTCACCGGATGATTGATGGAGGATGAGAGATTGATTGGGAAGCCTGTCCACTGAGTTTTTCTTTTATTCCTTGCTCACCTCTCTCTGCTGCCAGCTGCATTTTCATGCCTTTCTTACTGACAGATCAGGCACAGCCATGAC
This sequence comes from Coturnix japonica, assembly GCF_054131305.1. Classification (NCBI taxonomy): domain Eukaryota; kingdom Metazoa; phylum Chordata; class Aves; order Galliformes; family Phasianidae; genus Coturnix; species Coturnix japonica. Next base: position 92,031,170 of record NC_140664.1, on the reverse strand, counting down.
CTGCAGTCTTAAGTTTTCAAAAACATTTGGCAGAAAGATGAGATCTCATAAAGAACAGCTGTGGGACAAACAACCATCTGGAAAGGAGCATTGAGTGAGTGGCCCCAGGATTTTTGGTGCTTTTTAGATTTTTTTCCTTCTCCCATTATGCTTGTGCCGTAGCCTCATATATCCAGAGTGTCCCAAGTGAGGTTCTGGCTGATGTTTATCAAACACCCATGTGGAACTGAATGTCATGTGGCCCTGCTATGTGGCTGCTGCTGGACCCTGCTACCAACTGTCAGCTGGTAGGAAGCTTTGGTTCTCTTTTTCCACTCTGTGTGGTATACTTTGGCATTTATATTTGCTTTTGAATAACATTTGCTCACAGGTTCAGTAAAATCATTGCTTTGTCATAGGCACCCCCTCACAAAGCTATTCTCCCTTTTTTTTTTCTAGAAGAGTGGAGAGCTGGCTGGCTTGTGCAAATCCAAGTACCCCTTTAATGCTGGTTTCTTCCCTTGAGGGCTCAATATGTCATTGCCAATGCTTTTTATGTTTTGCTTCACATGCATGATCTATGTGATCAACCTCACAGCTTCACTTCTCTGTTACGAGGATTTTTACTAATTGACTCATTTATAGTCTAACTAGTCCCAAACCTACATGGAGATATTTTGCCATTAGAATATTTTTAAAGCACTTTTTCAATTATTAGAGATAGTTAACTTTATTGGAACAGCTGTAGAGCTGACATGACTGGGGTTCAAAAGTGTACATTTGGCACAAAGTTGCCCTTCCTTTAATTGCAAATCAGTATAAATCTAGCCTTCATAAAGCCACAGAAGCAAGATGATGTCAAAGACTATTACACTGTGGTGTGCCAGATTGGTGTGTGGAACATGCAGTAAAGACTCATCTCAATTATACAAGTGTAATAAACAGCTTGCATTTTTCTTAAATCATTGGGAGGGAAGGCAAAGAAGGCAATTGATATTATTATTAATTATCCCTATCTTCCTGTAACATGGTCTAAATATCTTGTCCTGGTTGTAGGAGATATATGTGCTTGTTTGCTCTGATTCAAACAGCCTGAAGAGCAAAGTAATACAGTGGTTAAAAAACGTAAATGAAAGTGGGGGGTGGGGATGGGTGTGGTAAATATGGAGAAACAAGTGAACTTGTGTCTGTATTTATCTTTGTTCCATGTCTACTTAGTGTTGCTATTGCCCCAAAATAAACTGCACTGTACTTTGCAAAAGCGAGCATAGCTGCCTGGTTGTGTCATTATTTTTCTGGAAATACTATGCCACAGTACTGAGCTTAAATCAGATCAGTTAGATATTTACTATCTTCAAAACCCACTGAAGATGAGATGGATGGATACAGGTGAGGGCTGGAGGCCATGGTGGTGTTAGAAATGTAATTAACTTATAGATGTGGCAGACTTACTTCAGAGAATTTTTTATTTTGCTTATTTGACCAAGTTGCATATTTGGCCGTTCAGAATACACTTGTTTCTCAACAAAACTTGGGAATTTCAGAGATATGGAAGACTGCATCCTTTTTCCTCATTAAATATGCTGTTTTAATAATGTTTTTGTAAAATGTTATTAAAAAGTTTGGGTATTTTCCAGCCCAGCTCCCACAGCTAGCTGAAGGGGGCCCAATGTTTATGTCAATAATTACTATTGTCCACATGATGTGGAGCTTAATAAAAAAATTTCTGATCTCAGTACCTCCAATTCTTATTTTCAGAGTCATCTTGCAGGTCTCCACGTTACCATACTTGCCAAAAGCAGCTTTTTCAGGGGTTTAAATGTAGACATTTATTTTTAAATTTATCTAGTGATGTTTCATTTCAAAACAAGCTGGATGTTCTTCAAAACTGAATCTTCCCTCTGCTCAACCCCAACCCCCTCTTTTTTTTAATTAACCTCTTCTCAACAGAAGAAACTATCATACTGCACCCCGCTTTGAAAGCTCCTTGATAACGTTTGTGTGGAAATCAGTGTTTCTTATTTGTGAGTCAGCTTGCCTTCAAAGATACAGAAGAACATTTCAGAACACCTGGTACTGTGCTTTGGACAGCAGGTCTGGTTTGACTGCTGATCAGGCAAGGTGTCCTCAGACTGCTGCAAAACCAGAGTCAGGGGAAAATGGTGAGTGAAGAACATTTAATACCTCTAAATTGCTTTCACTACTGTATTGTTAACTTGGCAACAGAATGAGCTTGGAATAGATCCTGGAGATTTTAATTGCTTGAAGCAATCATCTTGGCTATTAAGTCACTGGGGAGGATTCACTTAGGGGAAGCATACAGCAAAGAGGTGATTATAACTGATCACTGGTAGGTGTGAAATAATTCTTGTCTATAAAGCATTTATTACCTTCCTTGAGGTGCTAGTACCAAAGTCATCACCATAAATTCAGTGGACACAGGTAGGTCTTTATAATATGTTACTCCTTGCTGTAATGAAGTACACGGGAGGGCCATCAAACTCACTACACAGCATGTCCTTAAGGATGGGTGGGCACTATAAATAGCTAGGAGGGAGGGCAATGAGTGACTGATTAGTGAACTGCTGGGTAATCAATCAGTAAGACAAACAAGATCCAGGTGTTTACATTCCTTAGATGGTCAGTTTCTGAAAGTATGAGAAACTGACGATACCTGTGAGGGTAAGACAGGGTCTGATATCCTCTGTTATGGGGCTGGTACAGCTGTAGAACACTTTTAGAGAAACATTTCTCTAAGAGACTTGACAAGATGTTTCAAGGACTGCGTTTGGCAGCAGACGACCTTAGATGTATTGTTTGAGAGATAGGACAGAAGACGTAAGAAGAGATAGCTAAAAATGTTTACAGTCAGACTCCTAAGCTTTATCATTTTTAAGTGTCTGCCACTTGGCAAGCTGTTGATCTTGATTTTCTTTTTCGTTTGTGAAAAACACAGAAACTGATCTTTGCTTTCGCTTGTTGTAAACTGGAGGTGCTCTGTGAAAGCCTGAGGATCTTGAGCAATTTACAGCAACTGAGGATCTATGTTGGAAAGAAGACAAGCTCAGTGTAACCTGAAATACCCCATGGGGAAAAAAATGAAAACTGTCAGCAATTTTCACCTCTTCTTGCAAGGGATGACTGCTGGCGACCCTGACTCACAGCTGCTTTGGCTCTTCCACAGCTGCCTCATATCCCGTATTCCAGCTTCTTGTTGTTTGTTTTTTTTTAATTCCCTAGGCATTTTGCAAGATCTGTCTCAGTGGACGTGACAGTCCCAAAGCGATAGCACAACCAGCTGAGCCCTCTTCTGCGTGGTTTGTCTAAGCCAGTGAGCAAAGCTCACCTCACCTGGCAGTCAGTCTTGCAGTAATGGCAATTTATTTTCAGAAAATAAGTGCACATTCCAGGCAGCCATCCTAGTATTCTCATGAGTTAGCGCTCGATTGAATGTGAATGGTCCCAGCTAGAGGAGCCTCACATATAACTAAGTCCCCTGTCTATAGGTATATTGCCAAACACTGCAACTTTTTGTTGCTTTTTTCAGAGCAAGTGCCTTATAAAATGCAATATGCATGAGAAAAGGAAAGAGATGAAAGCAGAATTGTAAAGAAGGAGGAGGTCCTCAAAGTCCCTGTGGTGACGTGGAGGGGAATTTACAAGGTCATGTTGAGCCTGCTTAAAAATGTGCTGATGTGGAGAGGATGATGGGAATTCTCAGAGCCAACTGGGAATTGAGTCACTTGTCCATGCCTGCTGCTGTCTCTGGCTGTGACTAATGTTTGCTGCTCACCTTTTTCTTCGTTTTAAGCAGCTGATGCGACTGATGCTGACTCAACTCCAGGGGCTGGAAATGTAAGCCAGACTGAAGGCAGAGGTGATCTTGTTTCAATGCATGGGGTTTTATTTTTCACTGCTTGACTAGGATCACAGACAGATCAAAGGCATTGGAGAAAAAAGGCGTATTTTTTACCCTACACCTAAGGTCTTTGAGAATTTCAGCTCTACCTAGGGCAGGGGGGAGGTGGTGAAGATGGTCCTGTTCATTTCCCTCCCCTTCAGCCTCTCCTTCCCAATCTTTACATTAGTTTGAGCCTTTCTGTAGGGAAAAGATAGGGGAAGGTGACTGCGACAGTTGAAAGTGGTGTTAGTTATGTCAGCAGCTCTTGGAATTGGAGCTGAGGAATCTGCCTACTGAGAAATACAGCCAGAAAATAATCTGTCCCAAAGAGTTACTGCAGCCTCTGCATAGGGCACCTGAAGAATCTTTTGAAGGGCGTCTTTTTTCTTATTGCAGTAATATTTTTCAGGTTCACAAGGTGAGTGCTGTATATGGGATGCAGCTGGCTACAGTGATTAATGGCTCTTTCTGCTAAGAGTTCTTCCAAGATCCTTTGGCTTTTCATGTATTCAGCAGAGCTTATTTCCACTTAACTGCTCTTGGTGGCTTAGTTTCCATTTGGACCCCTATGATATATATCTACATGCTAGTTAATCTCTGTTCTTGTCAAGGGATCTGTGTATGTCTCTCTCAAACATTCCTCCCAAGGTGCTTTCTGTCCTTGCTGCTCTGATTGAGATTCCTGATGCCAGTTCTGGGGAGAAGATGCTCTGTTGTGGACATCAGCACCAACAGAGATGTCTTTTAAGAAGAAACTGTTGTTGGAGCTGTGGTGGCAGGAGGGTGTCTTGTGGATTAAGAAGTTGATCCTGTATGGTGGGTGATGGGGTCAGCAGGTTGGGTGTCAATACTGACACATTCTCATCACAGCCACAAAGAGTCTCTGTAACAAGGTAGTTGTCAGGAGGTAACTGAAACTCTTGTTGCCTTTGTATCAAAGGATCATAGAATGGCTTGGGTTGGAAGGGACCTCAAGGATCATCAAGTTCCAGCCCCCCAATATCCACACACCATTGTCCTTGGACAAAGCTTTTTACTTGTTTGGTGTCACAGGTGAAGTGATGGAAAACCAGAGCTGAAGACTCCACTCCCTGCTTGCAACACTGCTATCCCATTGTATGGACATTACTTGTTGTCCTCTTTCCTCCCTGGCTGTTCCCCACAATAGCACTGCCCGCCCTTTCATGCTGTGTTTCCTCCTTTTCAGGACTCCATGCGTTGCTCCAGACCAAGATCTCTGTCTTGCTTTATTCCTGGCCATCTCACTCACCTGCCCCAGGACTTGACTCTGGCTGATGAGTGTCTGTCACTTCTTATCCTCATAACATCTTGTGTCCGGTGCATGCAAACCTCTGCTGAAACTTATGTTTCCTAACTCATTTCCTGACTTGGTTCTTCTCCCCTTGTATATCATTGTTAAGTTGGCTGCCATACCACATCAGTTTAAATGCACAGTGCAATTACCAGTTTTGGTGAAAGCAGTGTTTGTGGGTGCTCACTGTGATCTATGCTAATCCTAAATAACCACGCAAAGAAGCCCCAAATACAGTTTCTGCAAAAGTGTCTGATTGAGAGGTAATGAATTTGGTGCTAAATTGCCTTTGATTTGATGCTGTTAGGACTAAGAAGGAAACTACTGTCTCTGCTACCTGTCTTGATTTAGCTTTTGACCCTCTGTATGACCTTTAGAATAACATCTGAACTTCTTGCAGTGTAGCCCAGCCTTCATTTGGAGGTGACTGCTATGACACTGTCTGGAAAGTTTAAGCTTGTGATGTTGCCTTTGCTTCAAGAAACAGAGTGAATTAATTGTGAATTGTTACAAGATATGAGTTTTGCACCTTTTTCCAATCTAGGGTTTAATTTGTAGTATATGTAGTGTTTGTGATGATACCTGGTGGTTCTCTTCTTTTCACACAGAGGGAGGTGATGCACTGGAACGGGTTGCCCAAGGAGGTTGTGGATGCCCCATCCCTGGAGGCATTCAAAGCCAGGCTGGATGTGGCTCTAGGCAGCCTGATCTGGTGGTTGGCAACCCTGCACATAGCAGGGGGGCGTTGAAATTAGGTGATCATCAGGGTCCTTTTCAACCCAGGCCATTCTACAATACTATGATTATTCTGGAACTGCACTAGAGTGTGTCTGGCTCAAACACAGCAAGTGCACTCGTGTTTGATATTTGTGTGGAGGGAGAAGCAGGAGGGAGTTAAAGTCAAGTCAGGTCAGAGGAAATTTACAAAAAAGTGGGGAAGTCCCTCTGTCTCCTTCAAATCCCACCTAACAGACTCTAGTGCTGCTGTATTTGTTACTGGTGATGGTGACAAAGCCAGGGGGATGAGGTGGTTCAAAGCTTTTCATTCCACTTCTCTCACTTCCGTTCAGAAAAGACTGAATCAGGCAGAAAAAAAGATGGATTTGCAACCATTTGGCAGCCTTTGCAACCAGAGTGTGATTTTTCTATGTGCATGCACCTTTTCAGAGGTCAGTGCTGTGCGGCAGGGAGGTATTGCTCATGCAAACTGGGATGGCAATTTCAGCCCAATGGCTGGAATTCACATAACTGTCAAACTAAACGAGTCTGGAGCACAAGCAACAGTGGTTTCAGAAGGTTAAATCAGGAAGTAAACACCACTACGTGCTTTAGGCTTTAAATTGTGAATCATGAATGTCAAACACTTGAAGGTATCAGCACAGCTATTTATCACAAAACAAACAACTTAACTCACTGAATGCATTTACAGAGGTCTTGTTCTTCTCCCACGCTTGGCTTCCTGGCAGACTCAGAAGTACTTTTATAAGGAAGGACTTCTCTGCTACAGAATGGGGGGACGTGAAATGTCTGACACTGAATGCAGGTATTACTCCAGAGGTGCTCAGTAATGAACACAAGTATGCTCATCTCAAGACTGTGTTTATTTCCACAGCTTACCTGAGAGCCAAGTGCAAGAAAGCGTGTTAAGGTGAGAAAACGAGCTGGGTTGTGCTGGCACACAGCGAAGCAGCTCCAGGTGTGCCTGCTGTAATGGCACAGAACAAGGGCAAGGGGAGCAGCAACAGGTCCCTACATGCATGTGCCAATACAAGCTCTCCAAAATCTCATATCATCAAGCCCCCATGCCTTCCATGTACAAGCTATGGTTTACAATGGCAGGTAAGTGTATACACCTAGAGTGTGGCAGCAGCCAGCATGTGCTGCAGGGAATCTTAGGACACTGTCACCTGTGGGGACACCAGAGATGGCCATCAGCCCCTGCTCTTCTTCAGCATCCAGTGTGTGGGTGTGATTTGAAAGTCAGCCCCAAAGACAAGGCTGGGTGATTAGTGCATCTTTTAAGCCTGAGCTTGTATCTTAATCAGTCTGATTTACTATCTGATTCAGCACATTAGCTGCAGACTGTGCAGCTTCCCAAGCTCCACAGTGTAATGAATATGCATGCATTCAACAGTTGCAATTAGAAAGCAGCCACTGCTGAGGAAAGCAGACAATCCAGGGTCTAATTCCAACCTTCAGTGGGAGACTAGCTTAAATACAAACCCCCAGATTTGCCCTTCAAAGGAGTGGCTAATAGGCCCTAATGTGTTTAAGTGGCAAGGTTTAGGTCAATTCTAATTTTACCTGAACCAGTTTGCCTATTCCTCTGAGGCCCAAAGAAGGAAATCGAAAGTACAGAGCACGTACAGTACAGTAACTGTGCCAGTGTTTGCTTCAGGACTGACTGTTTGGGTAAGCTATCTCCTCTCACTGAAAGAAGAATTAATTATTAAACTTCAACAAAGTAGAAGGGTTAAGCCTCCCCTCTGGGATTCCCAGTGGATAGATTCAGCATTATGCAATTGTCATGAGGATTTATGAGGCAGAAGCTCCTGGAATAACCAGAAAAAATATGCACAATTAAAATTATATTACTTCTCTTGTCCTTCAGCTTAACCCCTTTGTGGACTGTTAGCTGGAAAAAAAAATAAAAATAATTCAGGGGCTTTATAAAATCTTTACACAAAATTGAAGCTATGATTTCTATGCTCAAACCTTGGGTTTAAGTTTGTCTGATAGTCAACACAGTGATTCTCAAAGAAACAGCATCACACAATTATTTGATATAAAACATTTATATTTAATATAAATCTGTCAAGCATTCAAAAACCATGTGAGAAGTAATTTAAAATGCCTACAGAGTGGTTGCGCTTTATTGTATTCAGAAACAGAAAGCAAGAGTCTGACCTGGAGCAAATGAAATCTGAGCTCAACCTTCCCGAATCTGAAGGAGATAAAGGGAACGTGCTGTTTTGTACCTTCCTCCCTTCATATCACTTTCAATCCCTTGTTCCCACCACACCATCCCCATTCTTTGAAGTCCTGCATGAATTGGGGTTGCACATACTTTTAAAGGCTGCTGACTTCTTCACTAACATAGCTGTAAATGTCTGTCCCTGCATCTAAGTAATGTTTCTATTATTTCATCTTGAAGTCAGCCCAAACCAAACCACCACTATATAAAATGTGAGTAGGTCATGACAGCTCACCAGATTGAAGCGGTGACCAGTTATGGATCATCTGAGGTACACCTTCAGAAACATTCCTTGTCACTGGCTTCCAGTGACATACCTATCTGCTTGTGACTGATATTTCCAATGTTTGTACTGGGGCAATGTGTTTATAAGACATAAAGCGAATGTGCATTTTGTATGTGGGATGTCTATAATACAGAGAAGCAAAGTGGCACTTGCGTTTTCCTGGACAGGAGTTGAAATTTCGGGCCAAGTCAAAATCTCTTTGCAGAATGTGGAACCAGGTCTTTTAAGCATTCCTTTGGAGAGATGTTAGATGTCCCAAGAGAAGAGAGAGCAGTGGCACTTCATAGTGTGCTAATGATTCAAAAGAACAACAACAAATGTTCTCTCCTTGATGTCTTGTCCCACTTGTCTTCAGACTTTCCAAGAAAATTAGCCATTCTCATAAGATCTGGCCACTGAAAATTTGTTCAAGCAGTCTGGTTTGGCTTCTGCAAAGCTAAATAGTGGCAAGGGGACAAGATCAGGCCTATAATGACAGAACATTTTCTACATAACTGTGACAAGCTTAACTTCCCTACATAATATTTGCTGACTTTGCAGAGGTTTCTAACTCACGCTACTTGCACTTATTTATTTTAATAAAAAGGCAATTGCTCTGCCTATTTAAAAATAAGGCAGATTTGGCCTGTTCACACTCCACCTCAATTGTTTATCATTTTCCTGTTGCACAGATGGAGAGATGGAATCTATCAAAGCACAGCTTGGAAGTAATAGCATGACAAGCACTTTCAGTCCATCCCTAACACCCACTGTTATGCCTGATTGCTGTTTGTCTGGGACTCCATATTGGACATGAGGAGCTGTCATCTATCTGCTTGGATGCCCATTTGCTGCTGTGTGGACCTGGTCATAACACAAATCGCTCCACCTTATCACAAGCTGGTGGAAAGCTTTTGGTTGTGTCCAGTCTCCAAAAAGGAGCAGGTATAGAATTGGCCAGTGGAAAAAAAAAGTGGTCAAAAAAGAGTAAAAAAAGACTGAAAAGTTAGGTTGTAAGGAACAGAACAATGAAATGGATGCATGTGAAAGTTGTACTTTACAATTCTGACTCTGTGCTCCGCTGATTACAATACCTAGATCTGTATTCATACCCAATATTGTTTATTAGATCTACTTGTGCCAGGCTGTTGGCAGGATAGTAGAAGGAGGTGTTGCTTTTTTGTTGTTTGAGATGCTTGCTTACCTTTAGCTTAAGGAAAATAAATATGTTTTATGGAAGGGCATAACACAGAATTAATTACCAAAGGGGGAAGAGAGAGATGGATGATGAATACAGTACAAGAAGAGGAGTATTTGGCAGATGCAGAGTGTTGGTCAATTTGTGCTCTCAAGTAGTTGCTGAGATGTCAGCGGAGGAAAGAAAGGAGGGAACTTATCTTCATGATTGTGCCCTATAACCTTATTCCATCCATTTCCTCCAAAATGAAAGTCTGAGTGGTTTGCAAAATCCTTTCAAATGAGACTACCCTAGCTGAAAGACACAGAAGTGCAGTGTGACAGGCTCTGAATAGCAGTAAGCACCATACGTACTGGTTGCTTTTCTTTGTGTATGTGCTGTGCATACATATGGTCAACAATGAAACATGTGGATGGTAAATGAATGAAAAGCAGCCCATGAATTTACTCTTTTTGTTTGTTTGTTTTCACAAACAAGGCAAGAGTGTTTATGCAAAACTTGCACATACTTCATGAGCATGAGAAATAATAACACAGGGCATTTGAAGGCATTGTGTGTATTGCCTTGACAATTTTATTCTTTTTTTTTTTTTTTTTTTTTTTTAGTAAGAACAATTATTTCAATTATTTTGCTTCTTAAAAAACAAAAACAAAAACAAAAACAAAAACAAAAAAAGGAGAGAGAAAATCCAGCACATAATAACTGCAATTGTTTCTTAAACAATCACAACTGCCTGGCAGGAGACCTCAAAATAAATCTATATCAGTATTTTTTGAACATGAATTCTAACACTGGGTAGAGGATGTTAGGCAGGGACTGAACTGTGGGTAAGGATGGCTGGATCTTTGGTTTCTTAAGTACAGTTGCAGGCTGTTCCTTTGCTGGGGAGCAGAACAGCTGACATCCTTGGGTGGCATCTGGTTGGGGAGCCAGGCTCTAGGGATGACCAAAAGAGGCAGGATCCTAGGAAGTATCAGGAACCTTGAGCAGACATCAATCCATCTGTATCCTGGTCTTTGCAAGGTCCCTTCTATTCTTGGACATTAACTTCACTATTAATGAGAGGGGTCCTTCTCCCCCTTCCTTTCAGCCCTGCACAGCAACTCACAGTGCTTACCATAGAGTCACACAATCATTAAGGTAGGAAAAGACCACTAAGATCACCTAGTCCAATTACCAACCCACCCCACCATGCCGACTAACCAAGTCCCTCAGCGCCCCATTTACAAGTTTCTTGAACACCTCCAGGCTTGGTGACTCTACCACCTCTCTGGGCTGCCCTGTCCAGTGCCTCACTGCTCTTTCTGAGAAGAAATTTTCCCTAATATCCAACCTGAGTCACTCCTGACACAACTTAAGGTATCACCTCTTGTTCTATTGCTCTTACCTCGGAGAAGAGGCTGATCTCTGCCTCACCACAACCTCCTTTCAGATAGTTGTAGAGAGCGATAAGGTCTTCATGGGCTTCCTCTATTCCAGACTAAACAACGCCAGTTCCCTCATGTGCTTCTCATAAGCCTTGTGCTCCAGACCCTTCACACCTCTGAGAAGGAGTTCTCCTACCATCCCCTGCAGGAACTGATTATTCTTATTTTATGGTGAGGAGCAACAGAAGTATTGCCACTCTTTCCTTCTACAGAGCAAGTAATTTCCATGGGAAAGTCAGTCAGTATCAATCATTTCACCCTTTAGGAAGATAGGAACCCAGAATCCCAGTGAAGGTGCATGCCTTGCATGTATCGCCTGAATCCATGGCAGCATTCCCTGCTTGCGAGAGCTGTTGGATGTCTTTCCACACCAGCAGCTTGTGTTATCCATCAGTGGTGCCAGGCACACCTCAACAGGGGAACTTTACTGAAGCCTGCATGGCTGGCTGCTCCCGGTGCTTCAGCACACTCCCCCCAGCATGCACAGAGACTGATGAATGCACACCCTGTTGAGTGTTATTGCTCTCTTAATGTGCTACAATTTTTCCCCCAATATCCTAACTGAGAATGATCGTTAATGTTGAGCATTCTTTCTCCATTTGCTGCAACCCATGTTTATTTACAGGAGTACATTTTGCATCAGCTGTCACTCCATTCTAACTGAAATTATTGAAGTTTCAAGTTCACAGAACAATAAAAGATATAAATTAGCTGTTGTAATTAACTCAGTGGCATGAGTGAACTTTCAAATTCCTGACTCTGTCAGACCCTAATTACACACTATGCACATGAAAGCTCAAACATCTTGGCCCTCCTGTTTGTGCTGGTGACTGGGCACTGCCTCTGTTCCCATCTTGCCCCAAAGACATTACTTCCCACCATGGGCACCATGTCCCAGCTGATGCCAGGCCAGCAGTGCAAAAGGGGAGGTTAACGCCCCATGCCCACACTAACCACATTTTATCATGGTCTAGCACCATCCTTGTTGACCCTATGAGCAGGTCCAGAAGGGGAGGAGGAGAGAGAATTAGTTTTTTTTTGTTTTTATGGTGTTTTTTTTCCTAGGAAAAAGAATGAAAGGGTCTTGCCCAACCTGTGCTGCTTTTGAGAGAAATCCTGACTGCAGCTGAGGTAGTTTGCTGGCCCTTTCAATTGGGTTCAGTCAGACCTTGATCTGGTTTAGAGGGATGGGGCAATTTTCTGCAAGACCCCCCTGCAGCCCCAGCCTGGAGCCATCCAACCACCACAGGTGTCTGCCAGCACTGCCCTCAATGTCCTGAGCCTGCTGTAACTGTTGTGTTTTACTTCTCTTCTCAGGCTCTGGCAAATCTGGAGAGGACTGGTGTGTAGTGTGGGTGATGCAAGTCAGAGGCAGTGCCCAACCACTTGCAATCAATGGTGTGTGGTGCAGCCCTCTGTCCTTCTGACAGGAGGTGATTTGAAGGCAGGTCAAGAGGCAGGAACACTGATCGTGTTGAGGTGAGGGTAGTCAATAAATCACTGGAAGGTGAGTTAAAGCTAACATCGTGCTCTTGTTATAGACTAGAGAAAATCAGAGGGAGGAGATTTGACTCTGGCTATGGCTGAGGGAAAATTTATAAGATGGGTAATATATATCTCCAGATCAGGAGCTCCCTGGGGGAAGCAGGCTGTGCTTAGGGGATGAACCCTTGAGGAGAGGCTCAGCAGGGCTCTGGGCAGCTTGTTAACAAAGAGAAGCAGAGAGAGTGACCTCTTGCAGCTTTTAAAATCCCTGGTGTACATGTAAACTTACTTTTCTGCTCATTCTTACATCTGTCTTTGGGCTTTGAAATGCTTGATCGGTATTTAAATCTGTGTAACTCAACTCTTCCTTCATTTTTTTGCCTTAACTTTTGCAGGCTTTTTTTTGTTGCAAGGTGGTGTCATGGCAACAGACCCACAACTAAGATGTCCATGTCTAGATGTCAAGCAACCCTTACAGAAACAAGTTACTTGACTCTTCCCATGGCCCTCTAGAGAAACAAATACCACTTCCTAGGGTGCTGGAGAGATTTCTTGACAAAGCTTCACAGTGAAAAGTTGAGAAATGATAATTCATGTTTTCCAGGAGATGAGTGCTCATTAACGCTTGCTGGTGGCTCCTTGGCATGCAGTGTGGAGGTGGCAAGAGAGCATGAGGTTTAGCGTGGCCCTAAAAGGTCAGGAAACTGTTCAATCTGTCTAAATCTTTCACAGAATGGTGATCTGTTTTGATGAAATGTTGGGTTTAAGAAAATCTGCATTTATTATATGGCTACTTTCTATGATACTGCATTATATGTGTATTATTGTGTTATATTATTATTTAGTACTGAAGTGTTTTGACACTACCAAAACAAGTAATTATTTTCTTACTGGAGAAAATGATTCACAAAACAAAATGTTCTGATGGCTCCAAATCATTTTTTTTTCTCTGGTTTTTCATTACATAGGAAATTTAAGAATGCAACATTTTGAAGAAAAATCACACTTTGTATATTGAAATTCATGACCAGGGCTACTGTAAGACTGTACTACATGAACTCTCAAAAGATTAACAAGCATTTAAATCAAAGCTGACTGAATAAATTGTAATGAATAATTTATCCAATTAAATTCTCTTCTATTTTTTCTTTAGCAGATTGTCTACTAATAGATTGTGACTAATTTTGTTGTCGTTTGAAATATTTTACAAATAATTTCTGTAAATTATTTGATTAGGAAAAATATCAAATTTGTCAAAACTTATAATCATCATGTAGAATTTCAAAGGGAACTTTACGGTACCACAGGATGTAACTATTCTTGAACAGTTCATAACAAAAAGGAAAATATCATCTAAACTGCAGAGGTGCTTGAAATAATTTCCAAGTTCTAATATCCACTGATATTTTTATACGTAAGAATAATATCTAAAGTCCCAGTCTAGAAGTGTATGTTCAAAAACAAATCGTCAGATGCATTTGATATTCAAATTTCCTTGAATTTCTTTGCATTCACAAGATGCATAGCATCTGTATTTTGTCTCATTGGATGATCTCCGTTTTCCAGATGATCTTCTCACATTTAAAGACTCAACGTCCAACAACATCTTAAAAGTCAGTGTTTCAAGGAAAACATCTGCCCTAAATTCTTGCACAGGCATTTTTGCTGTGAGTAAAAATGAATAAAGGTCTTTTTTTAATGTATCAGGTCTGGAAAGTTTTCATGTTTCAGCTTCACTTGCAGTAATTCCTGAATGAAAGTAGACGGTGTTTATTTTGGAAAGCTGCACATCTGAAGGTATTTTTCAATGGTGGGAGATAAAAATGTTATTCCTGTGCTTCCTGTGTTCTGCTGTGACTGCTAGGGACAGCAGTACATGTTCCTAAAAGCCATTTCCAATTCTCTTGCGAGCACTAGAGCCTCTCCTTGAAACTCTGTGATACTGATCCTGTAAGTCCTTAATGTGAAAACTCATCCTGTCCATGAATAATTTGCTGAATATATTCAGATTTCAACACGTATTCTTTGCAAAGCATAATTGGCACTGCAGAAAACTGGCTGGGAACGGAGGAGTATTTCATTTCAGATGCTAATCAGAGATATTTTGAAAATGCTGCCCCCTGCCTTATAATTTTATGATGTTTTCACTAATAGATGAAAATACTGTCCCTAAATATGAAGCTTTCTAAGGATTTATCTTCCTTCCTAAGTTCAGTTGCGTAAAGCAAGATTGCATTTTAACAGTGTACACAGAATTTTGATTAAATGGCTAATTTAGCATTACTTTAAAGTCTAATTTTAATTGGGGCTTTGCTAGAAGCTAGAATAATTTTTCTTCCTTCTTTCCCCATTAACTCTGATGGGGGTTGAAACGCCTTTGTGTATTACCATAGCCTATTCCACAGAGCTAAAATAATTAGCACAAGTGAACAGAGAGAAGCTGCAGTGTCCCTCCTGAACACCAGTCCACTATTCCTACACCTTGGATACTTCTGTGTGACTTTCTATCCTCCTACGCAGCTTGACTCAGCTCTCTGAAACAGAAATAGTTCCCAGCAAAGATAACACTTGGTTTTTCAAGCAAAAATTCCCCATGACAGTCATGGGATCGTGTCCAGAGAAGGCTCACCCTTCAGGAAGGACAGATAGAGGCTGGGCAACGGACAAGGTCAAGGTAAAACAAGGATGTTGCAGAACTTCCTGAAGTCTGTGCGTAAGGAGTGAGGAGCTTGCTCACGTAAGTGCTGCAAAAACAACGTTTCTTCCTCAGAATGTCAAAATTTCTGAATGAAAATACAGCCAGGTGACACCATGCCTGAAATGAAGCTTTGCCTCTGGTCTCCAGCTGCCCTGGGAAAGTTCAGGTTTGCATGTAGTGTTTTTAGAAGATAATTGCCTTGGGAAAGGCTCTCTTTTTCCAATATGTCTGATAGAAGACAAATAGAACTTTCAATAGTGCTTTCTTAGGCAAAGACACAGATGCGCGTGCAGGTGCTTCAATTGATTTTGAAGGGTCCAAAGCTTCCCTCCTTCCCTGTTTAATCTGTCTCGACAGGGCTCCATGCACTCTTGGCACTAATTCAATGAGAAATAACAGCGTGCCTTAGTAAAAAGAGACTTCAGGATGCTCTTGTCAGTGCTGTGAAGCCAATTTAAGCAGTTTTGACTTAAGAAATGTCTAACTACCTTTTCACATACCAGTAGGATGGTTCAAGAGAAGTTAGTGGTTTCAGAGTGATTAATGAAAACTCACCTCTCGCTTGGAGCTTAATTAATTCTTCTGTTAAAGGAATTACGGCTTTTGCTGTTAGCTGAAAGTGGGCCAGCCTTCAAATAGCATGATACATACCTTTGAAGGCGAAATATTTCAGGCCCATTTGGTCTTCGTACCATCTTAATATGCTCTGCAGGTATTTGCACTGTTTGGAAAAGGACCTTACTCTGGGCAAAATCTGTTCATTAACAGTGTTTGCCTCACACTGTATGAGTGGTGAAGCTCATAGGAGTGAACGCATACTGTTTTCTGGTCATTTAAAATTACAATTTTGTTAAGAGTTTAGGCTTACTACCAGTAATCTTTTCTGGTCTGGGATTGAAAGGCATTTCTTCAAAGCTTTTCAGTTCCTTTAAATTCTCTGCTTTATTAATGTAACAGGATAAATAAAGGAAATCGGGACATTTTTCTAATACTTTCAAAGCATTTAATAAGAAATGAAAGAGGATTTCTATTGTTCCTACAACTGTGGCTACTGAAGCAAACCGTGATGGTGACAATTATTTGGGTTTTGATAATTCTGTTATTTGAGAGCAGCTTAGAATGCTGTGCATACAGTTACAACTTATTATCACACAGAAACATAAGGCAGCGAGCACCACATGAAACAGCAAAGTCTTGTACAGGCAGGGAGGAAACAGTGATTTTTATGGGTAAAGAACTCAGGATATTAAAGAATCTGTTTTAGGTATGTTTCTCAGCTACAGGCTTCAGTTGTTTAGGGGCAAACATTCAAATACATCTAGGTATGCATCTCTCACAGCATTAAAGGGACTTCACTGATTATGTTGGCTTTGTCTTTCCCAATCTTCTTTTCACCAGGCCATGATGCTTCTTTTATATCACATTTATTGCCACTGCAAGCTTTGGAAAAAAGTCTTCACGTGTGACATTTCATCAGCTAGCAGAGCGGAGCCAAGGACCAAGTATATGGAGACCAAATGCAGGTTATTCTGTACTGCATAGGGACGTGTGTGCATTCGTATCCTTACATAAGTGCGCACTACCATCTCTCTAGTAACCTTTTCTGTCCCTTCCTAATGTCAAGTTCCCTTTGTTTCTTGTCTTTTTAAGCAGTTTTCCTGACCTGCAGTTCTTTACTTTTTCATTTGATTTGAATCTAACCTGTGAGTAAAATGAACCTTTCACCTACCAAAGAACATCACTCTTATGAATAAGAATCTATATTAAAAGATGTTTAAATTCCCGTCAGAAACGCGTGTTTTAAAGGTAGTTAGATCTGCTGCCTTTCAAATTTGACATCTCATTTTGCATTATATTGCACTATATACTGTATGAAATATGCAAAATGTATAACAGAGTGCTATGAATGTGCTTCTGACTATGTATTATCTACTATATAGTACAACAAAAATTTGTTTTTTAAAAATAAGCAACAAATCCTTTCAAAACAAGATGACAAAACAGAATGACTGAAGCATCATTTGAAAAAGTGGAAAGGGTGTGTCTGCATATTTCAAGTGTAATTTCCACAGCCTACTTTTAACATAAAATTCTATAAGCCCCCTTGGTTTTGATAGCAGCAAAAGTAGCAGAGTTTGGTTTCATAAAACTTTTTCAACTAAATATATATAGGTAAGTCCTTAATTAAACACAGTGTCTCTCCCAGTGTTACAGAAGATCAGATAACAAAGCATTGGCACCCAACATGATGCTATAGATGGGTAATTTCCTACTTTATTATATCCCAATAAATAGTTCACTTTCTCTTCATTATATCCATATACATTTTTCTTCTTCGTGAAGATAATGTAACAGGAGGCTCTGCAGGCCATGCATAAAGCATCGTCATTCAGAAGACCATAGAGCACTTGATACAGCTCTATAGGAGCTCACCTAATGAAATCAACATAGGCTGTGGTTTTGCTTGTGATCAGATACAGAACAAGCTGATCCAGCTGCTGGAACCAAATAGCATTTGTTTTGAAATTCAGAGGAAAGGCTGCTGAATTCTTCTGGGATTTTGTAGCATGACAACACTATCCAGTATCTTCCGTTACTTTTATTTCTTCAAAGGGGAAAAAAACATTTTGTTCTGAGTATTCTGATATGCAGAGGAAGAGTCTCTGGCTTTCCTAAAATCTAAGTAGAGAGTGTACTATGGAAAAATGAGAGAAAATCCAGGTAAAATATATTAATCTGAAAAATAGTCATTTCTCTGTATTCTTGATCGCACTTACTCTCAATCTATTCACATACGAATACAAAGGAGTTTTCCATCAACAGTTTATGCAGCATGCCCAGTGTTCATGCATTCGTGTGTGACCTTTTCTTACCCTGCAGGTGCAATTGGTTTCTCAGTGACGCACATTTTGTTAACTTTTTCATGCTGGGATTGTATTCAAGTAACGCCATTTTGCCCCCTAGAGTCGTATCAGGTGGTGGCCTTTCCAATTGCAATTTACAGAAATGGTCTCCTGCAGACTTCCTGGGGAGGATGGAGATCTCTTATCAGCTGGAGAAACTAACTGTCACTTGCAGAGGTGGTCCCTCATGACTCATGAACAATTTCAGTCTGGTGGGCCCTTTAAAGCTATTTCCATTTTTATAAATCCTTCACTGCTCTCCTCTTGATTGTATGTTTCAGTGGCTCTGCATGGCTCTGAGATCCAGGGATTTCTTTTTCTGTCTCAGCCATTTGGCTTCATTGCTTCCCTGTAAAACATCCATCTCTTCTCCTGGGAGTCAGCGAGAACAGCGTAGGGCAACCAGGAATAGCAGCAGGGAAAATTGAGAGAAGATGTAAAAGACAGCATGACCAGAGCAGGCAAGGAGCCAGCATTTTTGTCCAGGCTGGTCAGCAGGCCAACTTCAAGACAAGTGAGAAACACAGCAGTCTAGCAGCCTACAGTGAAAAGCAACTGAACAGCAGCAACTTCATTTTCCTTAACTGGGAATCTGATCAAAAGCCTGCTTAGGTCAGTGGAAAAAGACTTCCGCTGAGATCAGTAGACTTTGGATCTGTCCTCCAAATGTGCTCCACCTCTGATAATTAGAATAACCTTTTCTGCTGCTTGTTCTTGTTATCATTAAATCCCATACTTCTGTTACGGAGGAGGTGGACATGCATATGAATAACACATGGGGTGCTTGCAAGGAAGCAGTCCTCCAGAGTCTGGCCTGTAAAACATTTGCTACTGGTAAAGATGTGAGAGGAAAAAAAACCCAGACTGGTTCTCAGTCTTTTGGTGAGTTTCCAGAGCAGCATGAAGCAGAAAATCCCCAGGATAGTGGCTGCAAAACAAGTGCTGTTCATTTGAAAATGCCATGAAACAGAAGCCTGGGGCCTGGTTATTAATGTTTTGGAAGTCAAAATGGTAGACAAACTGCTTGCTTTCATCATCATTCCAACCATGAGTTTCTGCAACAGCCTTTGTTAAGGAAATGGGAATGTAGCATCCAAGTCTCTTCTTCTGACAACACAGGAGATATCATGAGTGCGCCCTCAGTCAGTTTGCAGATTGCAAGTTGGCAGGAAAAGTCAATGTGCCTGGGAGTTGGAAGGCCCTATAGAGGGGTCTGGACAGGATAGATCAATGGGTTGAGGCCAATGGGATGAAGTTCAACAAGACCAAGTGCTGAACCTTGCACGTTGGCCACAACAACCCCAGGCTTGGGGCAGAGTGGCTGGAAGACATGTGGAGGAAAAGGATCTGGGGGTATTGGTTGACACTTGGCTGAGTATGGGCCAGCAGTGTGCCCAGGTGGCTGAGAAGACAATAGCATTCTGGCTTGTATCAGAAATAGTGTTGCCAGCAGGAGCAAGGAAGTGATCATCCCTCTGTATTCAGCCCTGGTGAGGCAGCACCTTGAGTAGTGTGTTCAGTTCTGGGCTCCTCACCACAAGATATGGAGGCCCTGGGGCATGTTCAGTAAAGGTCAATTATATTGATGAGGGGTATGAAGCACTAATCTTATGAGGAGCCGCTGGGAGAACATAGTCTGGAGAAGAGGAGGCTCAGAGGAGACCTTATAGGTCTCTACAACATGAAAGGAGTCTGTGGCAAGGTGGGGATCAGCCTCTTCTCCCATGTAACCCACAGAATCTCCTGCTGAGGAGAGCAATGTGGGAGCAAATCTGCAATGGGCAGGCTGGTCAGCTTGAAGGGAGATCTCTGAGTGCAAAGGCAAGTGCTGCACCTTTGGAAGGAAAGCTGCTGCTCTACTTGCAAGTGAATAGCCATTGTCACCTGTCACATTACTGCAGTGGTTCTAATGAAGAAACCAATGAGGCTGTGCTTCAGGTAGGTACTCCCACCTATATTTATTTGTATTTTGCATGGTTTTTCTCTGTTCCTTCTTGCTCATCTAGCCCTGCCTTCTGGTAAAAGTGCTGCCGCTTGGTGTTTCCTGGAGGAAGTAGTCTGTTCCAGTTACTGTGGCAGCTACAGCACACCATTGCTGATAAAAAATAGTCATTTTGCTCCTGGCCACAGAAAAAGGCACCATGGGGAATGTGCCTCCAGTTTGCAGGCAATAGTCCAATTGCCTATGCTATTTTGAAGTTTGAAAGTTCATCCCTTCCTTCCCATCCAAAGCATCAAAGAGAAATGTTATGATCCTGCCTGTCCCATACTTCTAGATTTGCAGGGGGTGAAATGGGCACCATCAGCAAAAAATGAATGCTCTTTCACATTTCTCAAAGCAGAAGCTAGCAACTATTCACAGAGATGTCTTCAGCATAAGGACTTGGTTGCTTTGTGTGCATTGATGAGTGAAGCTTTGCCATAGCCTGCAAAGGAGAGAGAAGTCCCCTATGCCCAGGTAGAAAAAGAAGCAGTAAGGTGGTCTGCCTAGAGCAGGGGCAGCTGGTGTCAGAGCTGGAGCCAGACAGCCCCTTTCCAGACGTCCAGGCTGACATCCTTCTGCTTCCAGACTTTCCTTCTCACACTGGATACAATGGCTGAGCACTATGGCTCAGTGTGACTGGAAGTATAAAATTACACAAGCAGATGGCCCTGTTGGTTTGCACTGTTGTTTCATTGGCTTAATGATGTATGCTCAGATTCATATTTACCAAACATCTTGTGTTAGGATTGCCCTGGAGTCACTGGCCATACTCCTCTAGGCACCAGCCCGTAATTTGTGAAAACAAAAAGCTTTTGCTTCTATTTTTGAGATGTGCTTCCTATCATTTATATCATTCCTATCATACCATTCCTTCATGGTTATCAGGGCTGGGTAGTTCTGCAAGAGCTCAGTCAGCATGAGAGGAACAAGCAGTATATGGGGAAAGTGACAGTAATGGCAGACTTCAAAAGGTTCAGAGGTTCAGACAGAGGCGTAAGCTTATCTGAACCTCTTTGGTGTGGAAATTGAGATGCAGGCTCATGAAAAAAGCCAACAAAAAACAACTTGCTTGTAAGATATCTGACAGATCAGGGTTTCAACTGGGTTTGAAGTAACTTGAGAGTGACCTTTCCTACACTACTTCCATATTTCTTCTTCCTGTCCACTGCATATGATAAAGCACAGAATCTCCTAATGATTTCAGTACATGGGTACAGGCTGCCTACTCCCCTGTCTTTTGTCTGAGGAGTTGGAGCTGTGAGCAGCAAAAATCCCAGCCAGCCTAGATGTTCTTTTTAAGCATTATGAGAATGTTTTGAGTGTTTTTTGAGTCTGGGAGAGGAAGTGTGCAGAAGGTGACTGATTATTTTACGCAAACAGGCTTATTTGTGAAGGGGCAGCCAGATCGAATGGCAACCTCATAATTTGGAGGTGATGTAAGGGTAAAAATAATATAAAGCCGTGCAGAAAAAATTCCACCTGACTTATACCCCATGCCATTTCGGAGAAATTGATGGCTTGCAAGGGTTGTAAAAAAAGTACAGATTTTGGCCTTTTGTTTTTATGCAAGGCTACAAATTCTCAATGCTGTGATTGTTGCCCTTGATATGAAAGTCACATGCTATGATTCAGTGGTTTTAGCTCTCCTCAAAAAGCTCAGTAATCACTGATTGTACATGTGTATAATTATTCTGCTGGAAATCTCAATCCATTTTTTTTTTAATGCGAGAGTCAATAGTTAGAGGTCTGTCAGGTCTATTCGTTATAAAAACCTGTTGTCAGGAGTTTATATATGGGCTGTAAACATTTGTTCTAATCTAAACAATTGCACAGAAAGAGTCTGGTAAGGGAAGTACATTAAAAATAATAATAAAAAAAAAAAGACAAAAAAAGAGAAGAATTCCATGCGACTGTTTTTAGTTATGTGTTTTTTCATGAGAGGGTGGTATGAGGCATCCTGCTCTGCAGGCTCAGGATGAGCACTGGGCTATGATATTTCTCTTCTTTCTGCCAGCAGAGGGAAAAGACGGGCTATTATTCTTCTCTCTTTCTGATATTTCAAATCTATAAAGATATAGAAAACGCTGGGAAAATGCATTTGAAAACCTCTTTCTGTCACAGAGGTTTTGCTGATGAGACCCACAAAATCATGAAGTCTGCAGTGCTCAGCTCTGCCAGCCCTCACCTGTGTGCCCAGGGACTGTGCTTGGTCAGAGCTTGGCACTGCTGCCCTGCGCTGTTTGGGGACTCAGCCGGCAATTCTGCCCAGCCTGTCCTATACTTATGCCCAGTGTAGGTGTTATACCAGGAGTGGAAGCTTGGTATAAGGGCTGAGATGTTCAAGCATTTGAGTCCCATCCACCAGTAGGGCATATGGGGGAGGTAAATCTCTAAGCCCTGAGCGCTGCCACCTCCACTTTCTATTACGGCAGAGTAGTCGTGCTGAAAATAACTTTTTCAATTTGATATGAGAAGTCTCTGATGTTTCCCTTTCCTCTCTGAAAGCAGGTGTAATAGGGATGAGTCAATCAGGAGGAAATCTCTGGCTTTTCAGTATGCTGTTTCAGGCAGGTGTGGTGCTGTGTCTGCTTTGTAACCACAGAAAAGAAATGATTTGTGTGCATCATTAGACATCGCAGTGTTGAATTATTATGGCTGGAAAAGCATCTTTTCCAAAACTTGATCAGTGCATAAGTGAATCTCTGTAATAACAGTATTCTTAAATGATCCATGGTTCCAAACAGAGCAATGAAGCAGTTCGACTAATAGCTGTACCCACGAACCCCAGCTGCACTTCCCCACGGGACACTGTGCCATTGAGTGTGCAGGCTAAGAAGGCTGTGTAAATGGAGAGGAGGATAAAGCTGGTTTCTGCAGCAAGGAACTGGATTTAAAAAAAAAAAATAATAAAAACTATCGGCGGCTTCTTTTTGTTGGTATTCTTGCTTGCAAAACAGAATCTGAGGACCAAAGATACTCACTCTCCCAGGATATCTATAAGAGCACTAGAGATTGAATGCATTGAAACCCTCAAAGGTACAGCAAAGAAAAGATAATCTCTCTGTTCTCCCACACCTCCAGCACCCCTCCCCCCACCCTCTGTTTTTCTTATCCTCCAGGATAAACCATTGTATGTGGTCACTACATTCAGTACCCACAGTGCCTGTCAATTAGCAGTGCACAACACCCACAAACAAACAAACAAACAAAAAAACATCGCAGAACCACACTGTCTGGAAGGAAAGGTCTCCAGTTCACCCTTCTGATCCAAGCAACCACTACTGAGCCCTAAGCTGGTTTCCCAGGGAGGGATAAAATCTGGATGGGTCTTTGAAACCTACAGAGATGGAGGCTGTACAACATTTTGGGGGATCTGCTCCCCAAAGGAGGAAGTTTTTCACACAGAGGCTGGTGATGCACTGGAACGGGTTGCCCGAGGAGGCTGTGGATGTCCCATCCCTGGAGGTATTCAAGGCCAGTCTGGATGTGGCTCTGGGCAGCTTTGTCTGGTGGTTGGCAATCCTGCACATATCAGAAGGGTTGAAACTAGACGATCTTTGAGGTTCTTTTCAACGCAGACCATCCTATGATTCTGTAATTCTGTATTCTTTGATTCTGGGAACATCTAAAAGTCCTCATGATACAAAGCTTTTCCTTAGAATCTATCTATCTGAATGTCACCTGTTTCAATTCATGACCCTTACACTGCACTGTCACTACACATCCTGGCTTCATCTTCCCAGTAACCTTCTGTAAGTACTGATCGATCCCAAATCCCTCTTTCCTCTTCCCTAAGGCTGAAAAAGCCTTGTTCCTTCAACCGCTACTCACAAGGCCGGTGCTGCTGCCCTTAATGACGTGGTGGCTCCTTGCTCAGGTCACTGAGTTGGTCAGTGTCCTTGTAGATGAGGGCACAAAACCAGACACATTATTCTCCATCCAGCCAGACAAGCACCAAGTAAAGAGGAAGGACAGAACAGTTATTCACCATTCTCAATAAAAGAAGTACTGACAGGAAATATTTTAGTCCTTCATGATACAACACATAGCCCAACCTTAAAATCAGAGTGAAGCCCAAAGGAATCCATGAACTTTTTTTTTTTTCAACTGTTCCTTACAGCAGTGCTAATAAAATATTTCTGCAGGATTCAATACTGCAATAGCTCATTGAATGCAATTAAGAATTTCTCGTCCTTCATTTTGACCCTGCTGGTTTGCTCACCCATCTTTGCTTGGTTGGGTATGTATCATGTGCATGGATGTCAGCCCCAGGCTGTTTCACCGAGCTGGTGTGCTTGCCTCAGAGCTTCCATTTTGGACAGGCACAATGAAAGAGGTTGGCCTAGGGATTCCCTTTGACTTTGAAGGTGCTTCTGAGTGTTACGTTGCTTACAAAACCACCAGTTCCCAATGGGGAAGTAAAACACTATACTGTTGGGCTTTGGAAGTCTGAAGGTCTCCCTGTGTTACTGGCATCTGAGATGGCTTCTTCAAGAATGACACGGTGGCAGAATCAATAGTGCCTCAAGGACCCATAGAAATATTAAAACATTAAAATATATATGTGTTTGAAAAATGGCCTGGACAAAAAGCCAAAGCTGAAAGACTCTGACTTTATTACTCAGGTTTTTGGTGAGATTTTTTTTCTTATAATCCTTCAGGCAATGCTTTCCTCATCTTTTGCTTCTCAAATCAGATTTCATTTCCTCAGATTTTAATTTATTTATTTATTTATTTATTTATTTATTTTTGAGAATAAACTGCTGTGAATCTATGGAGAGTTCTCAGAAATGTGATGGCTTCTGTGTCAGGCATTTAGATTGAAGAAGCGCTGCAGCTGATATGGTGGAAAATAACCTCTGCTTGCTTTTATTAACTAATGCCTGATTGATTTTCTCTAAAATCACAGAACTATAACTGGTCACAAGCTTGCACTTCGTCTCAGCAGAGAATAAGTCAAAAAGTGTCAGATGTAAATAGCTATCCCACTGGGATAATACTACCTTAAAAGTGTGGAGGGATTTGAATATATTCTGTGAGATGGCATTTTTGGACTTCTTCCCATTTTCACTCCTTTGTTTTGAATACGGATAGGTTTCATGAGCATCACTTCTGCTCACAAAAGCCTTCTGAATTCAAAATGAAGCATTTCAAAATTAAAAAGACAAGGTCAGGAAGACAGAGAGAGCCAGCAGCCCTCTCTCAGAGGCAGTGGCATCACTCAAGAGCCATCACTGAGGCAGCAGAGCCTCTGTGCAAAATGCCCTGCCTCACTAAATACCATTTTCAAAACCTCACAATATCTGCCATACCCACTACCGTCATGTCAGACGTTTTTGCAGTTGCTCTCCTTGCTGCTGGAACTATAAAGAAAGCTCAAACAAAGTTGCAACTCTTTTTTGCTATTAAAAAATGCATCACCTTTTTCTTTTAGCCTCTTTGTTCTAAAAACGTGGCTGTTTGATCAAATGCTACCCTTTCAAAAAGAAAAAACAAAAAAAACCCAGAACCTAAAATTCTCCCTCAGGCGCAGAGCAGTCTTGGGAAATTTTGGCTTAAGACACAATATCTGTAAGAAAATGAAAACAAGCTCTCAGAAACAGTATTCTGCAGCAGCCATAACTGCACAGTGTTGCTGTGGCTTTAATTATTACATGGGAAAAGGCATTTGGATGTTTAGGAAAGCTGGGGATTGACAGCGCTGCTGAAAGAGGGAAATGGGGCTGGCAGCCGTGATAAGGATGGGGCAGCCTGCAGAAGCACAGTGCTGAGCTGCATGTCCAGATGTGGCCATGCAGCAGTAGGCAGGCAAGGAGGCGCTTTTGTGTTCTTTGTAGCCTCCCTGGTAAGTCCTTTTCCAAAGGGAATTGCAGGAGCCAGCATGCTCTTTCTCCTCATCATTCAGATGCAGGTCTTGGTCCTGGATTGGCAGATGATTAGCCATCAAAAGGGTATCTCATATCTGACTTGACCTGTTTAGGTGTTGCTGATCAGACAGTCTGCTGCTCTGTGCATGTCTGTGAGCACACATCTCTTCCGGGTGGTTACCCGCTAATATTCAGAGCTGCACTTGTAGAATAGAGGTTGTTAGCAGGTGTTAAGATTTCAGTCAACTCTGACCTGTGTCTGATTTAAATCAGGGGGTTAGAAATGACAACTGACCGCCTCCATGACCTGCCCAGCAGTTATATCAGCATTTAATATATCGGATATTTCCAGATCTGTATCTTCCCTCACTTCTGCGTTATTCTGTGATTATTTCCTCACCTTTATCCATCTATAATTTTCTTCAGTATCCTGGCAAGATTACTTTCTCGCTCGTTTTCATGTCTGGAGTAAGCATTCTTTAAACAGATGTTAAGCATTAAAAATAGCAAAGAGTAATGATGAAAAATTGGGATGATCTGAGAGAGGCATGACCTGAAATGAAAGAAATAATTTAAGGAGAAAAAAAAAAAGAATTCATTGCCACAAGTAAGACAAAGTGAAGCAAGAATATAATTGCAGTGGTTTCTGACCAACCTGCTGTAGCATGGACGGGCTTTGCACACTTCAGGTCATGCTAGTAGTGTCAGCTTCAGCTACTTGGAGGTCTGTCCCTTGGGCAATCCACCTTGAGCCTTGATACTGGGGACACATCTGAGGAGTCTGGTGCCTGACTTAAACCTGTGTTACTCCCCTTTTCTCCAACCTGTGAAGTCTGTTTTACTTTTTCATGAAGCATAGAGCAGTCTCAGGGCCTTTCTTTTTTGATTTTCAAAGAATGTATTTGGGCTGTAGTAAAATCCTAATTTTTTTGCCTGAGAGTTGTCTCTATGCCAGTAATGGAGCTATGGCATCACAAAAAAATGTGTATTCTACCAGTCCCCAGCCTCTATTCCACAGTTTTCTCCATGTAGGACATGCAGTGGATGGCAGGATTGAAGTCTTATCATAACACAGCCAAGCCGTATAATAAAACTTTAATGTCAGGCTCTCTTCATATGCAGTACCTCAACACCTTAATCATTTTTGCCTTTTGTTCTTTGAACCCTCTCCAATTTTTCTAATTAGGTTGTCTGGCAACTAACACACATTTTCAGTCTAGCCCCCCCCCAGCACTAAGCAGGCAACAAAGTCCGTCACCCCACTACACTATGATCTGCTGGCTTCACAGCGGGTTCTTATCTGTCATTTGCAAGCAGTAAACAGTTTGCTCTTCAGTTTTGTCCTTCCTAAATGTCTGACATCTATTCTGAGCCTCTCCTTCTCCTTGGATGACTCCAGTTTGGGCTGTTTTCCCTAGGATGTCTTAGTAGAACGCAGGGTCTGTATTACAGTGAATTTCCTTTTGTTATGTCTTGCCTCTAATTCTCCAGATACATGTTTTGCTTTGCTTTTGCCCTTTCTCTTCTGTGCCTCATAGTGCAATTATTACTCAGTGCCAAAACAAAAGGAACCTTCCAAACCTTTTGGTCTTTCTTTCTCCTTGTTCTCTCTCTCTTTGAAGATTTGCACTGGGTCATTTATCAGCCTCCACTCTGCTGTTGCTCTTCATGTAAGTCCCGATTAAGCAAATAATTTCTGCTTATTGTTGAACTTTGAGATTGCAAACAGGTCTGTCCTTTTACTCATTGGCTGCTCAAAACTAATTTGGAGGGATTTAAGCATGTGCTTAAGTGCTCTGCTGAAGGGAGGCTTCTGTTTCGATTTCATTACTTTTATCCTGTACCTTTTGATTCTAGTCTTATACGTATAAAACATCAATAATTCCCTCTAGAATGGATTCTTTCTTTATCCCATGTCACTTGTTGCTCTTGTTTCCTGTGCCCTCTTGCAGTTTTCTAATGGCTCTTTTTGTACTGCTTGGCCCATTATTTCACTGGAGATTGAAGATAAAAGTGCTGGGCAGTAATTGCCAAGATCGTTCTTCCTTCTGTGTAAATCAATACTATATTTGCTTTATTCCCAGCCTTTGAGATTTCCACAGTTCTCCATGACTTTCAAAAATAATTGCCAATGGTTCAGTAAATTAACTGGCTAATTCCCTCATCACATTAGGATGAGTGCAACCAGACCAGTGGATATTCAGAATTTCCTTTAAGCTACACTACATTAATGGTTATTTATATAGGATTTTCATTATTTCCCCATTGCCACTGTTTTTGCTTTTTTTTTCCCTTTTTTTTTTTTTTTTCCTTTTTTCTTTTTTCTTTTTCTTTTTACATGAAAACATTGTAAGGGTGGTAATTTAGACTTTGAAGAAATACTGGTGGGTCTATCTTCCTCTTGCTTATTAATGAAACTGCTTTCTGGTCAGCTTTCCTTTCCTCTACAGCTCATTTATGAAAGCTATTCTTACTTTCCACAGGTGCTTGGGTTAGCTAGGACTCTACGATTCTTACCCTATCTGCATTTTCCAGTTACTCTCCCATTTCCTGCTTTCCATTCTTGATTTCTCTTACCTCTAAATGAAGCAGCTTGCACCACTGTTTTAAACTTATTGCTACAAATAATTAGAAGCGTAGGGCCAGAAGAATCCAGTACATCGCCAAGTTCTGTCCCACATCTCCCACGCAGATACAGTGTCCTCTCACATCTAGAGTTTTTCACTTTTATTTATTCATCAATGGTGAAAAAGGAATAGCTGTAATGTCGGTATTTATATCCGACTTTTGAACATATTTTTCTCTTTCCAAAAGAGACACAATGGGGAGGTGCCAAGATAAAGAAAGCCCTGCGCTGCCTGTTCCCTTGAGGTCAAGCAGACACCCTCTCTGGAAGTGGCTGCCGTTTTCTCTTTAATTTGTAACTGTGACCTTGGCCAATGTACGATGTTAGAGCCCAGGGCTCTTTTGTTGTTGTCCTTCTCTCTTACCCTCATAAGGGCACTGACCTACATGACCTAGCAGGACCTTTCCATCTTTAACATCTTTGAAATGGTTTTCCTTTTACAGAAGCTCTCCTTGACTCTTTTATTTCTTGGTCATTTCTTTCTGCCAGAGGCTCAGTTTTGTACTTTCCAGCTCTCAGAAAGCCCTCACATTAATAAACGATGGCAGTTCACAAGCTGTGCTTCAGTTGCTCTTCTTGTTGTGCTTGAAGTATTTATGAATAGTTAATTGCTGCAAACTCCTTCCAGATTTATCAGCTGCAGTCCGGAGAGGTCTCTCTGCTACTTCTGGTCACTCCAACAAACTTTTTCTGTCCCAGTTCTCATGGTACTGCCTCTCAAACTGGCCTGTGCAGAGTTGGTCACCATGCTGCCCTTAGCGTTGTCTAATGTAGTGTGCTGAACAGATGGCACAACTTGTTTGGAGCCACTGCTGTCCTAAATCTGTGAGTATGAGGAGGAACTTTTTATAAGGGCAGATAGTGACAGGACAAGGGGAAATGGTTTTAAACTGGCATAGGGTAGATTTAGACCAGATATTAGGAAGGCATTCTTTACTGTTGCGAGACACTAGGGTGGTGAGTCACAGGAACAGGTTGCCCAGCGAGGTTGTGGACACCTCCTCCCTGGAAGCATTCAAGGCCAGGCTGCATGGGGTTGTGAACAACCTGGTCTAGAGGGAGGGGTCCTGCCTATCTAAAAGAAAAAAATGAAAACAATAAAGGAACTCCTTCTATTTTGTGGATTGTCTTCATTCTTTCACCATGCTGCTCTAGAATTCTCATGCTCCCCCCTTTATGGTTCTGTTTAATGCACATTGGGCATTTTCCCCTGACAGAAACAGTTGATATCCTCAGAGAAACCTGCCTATATTCTGAGACATTTCATCTCGTGTTGCTCAAATTCCAGTATTACCCAAAACAAGAAGCCTGTCAATACATTGATAGAGGGGTCCCTGTGGCAGTCCCTAGTCTTACTGCTCAGCTTTTGCTGGTCAGGCCTTTTTTGTGTGAGCAGGGCACCATTCACAGCAAGCAGGCACCTGCATGGCCTTGCAAAATAGTGGATGAACTTGAAATCTTCTTTCTTGTACGACTGAAAATATTTTTTTATATATAGAAATTCCCAGTGAACCCTAAAAAAGAAAGAAACAACAAAATAAAAATCCAGCATGTTAACACGGTAGGTGTTTTGCTGTAGTCGGTGGTAGTATCTTTTGCTTCTAGGCAATTTGCCCATTCTGACTTTGTTCTTTATTCCCTGCTGTCTCATATGCTCAGGAAAAGACTCCTGATTAATATTTGCCAAGTTGCTTCATACTCAGCCATCAGCTGTGTTTGAAAAATTACCTGTTGGTTAGGCACTGCCACCTGAAACGAATGAAATGCTGTGTAGGATGACCAAGGGAAGGGAAGGTCCCAAGAAACTAATGGGGCTCAAAGAACAAGCAAACATAGTCTTTATGTGAATACTCCAGAGGGACACCAGACCAGGAGGCTGGGATTTACCTCTTGATACAGTGCTGCTGAAGACAGCCCATGACATCTCTTTCCAGTTCTTGTGTACTTGCTGCTGAAGGGATGATGAAAAGCTGTAATTAAATAAATAATAATTTAAAAAACAAACAAACAAACAAAAAACAAACAACAAAACAAAAACACAAGAACCTACAAAGGAAAGAGAACATCAACATCAATATCAAAGACATCGTCCTCCTGAAGAACAGCTATCAGAGAGAAGGTTAAGGGGTTACTTGATCATGGTCTGTTAATACCTACTTGAGGAGAAGACTGCTAATAGCAGAGAGCTCTTAAATTCAACAGACGGTATCACTCAGTGGTTTTGCCTGCTGAAACTCCAGCATTGGGACAGTGAAACTGTGTGAGTTTGTATTCTAAATAAATACGCTGCTAGCAACAAGGACAGTAAACCAACTGAACACCCTACCTGTGTGGTTGTCTGTTGCTTGCACTCTTACATCTGGATCAAAGAGCTTCTAATGATGCGTCCTGGCATGGCTGGTTTCACTATATATGACATGCATGATTTTCTAGGCTGTAATTTGCCTCCTCCTTGGCTGTGCTACAGGAGCTCAGTGGTCCCCTCGGGCACAGGCAATGTTCGACCAAATCCTATGTTCTAGTCCCACCTAGGCTGGTTGTTTCACAGTGACATAAGGGCCACAGGGAGGAACACATGCTTGTTTTTAAATGGAATCTAATGGAGAGATGCATCCTTCTGTAGGTCCCAGCAGCCCAGGGTGGGTGACTGACTGACACAGCAGTGCCAAGCTAGTCAATGTCTGCTCTCCTTTTATGGATTGCCCCCTGTTTGGGAGTTCCTGTGCAACAGAATCTGCACCTGAGGTATGATGCACTCACACATTTTCTCACTGATACTGGGACCTCCTCACCTTTTGTGTAAAACCCATGTGTGTAACACAGAGACATGCCTTGTATTTTATACTGTTGGACCTGTGCCTCCTTTACTCACCCCATTTGTAGCAGTGCTCTGCCTGGAAAATAACAACTCCATGCCAAACAGAGCTGGTGTTGCCAAGATGAAGGCTGAGGCAAAGTGTCTAAAGGTGCAGAAAGGCAGGCAAACTCACTGCAAACTTTTCTCTAATCTTCTCATTTAATGAGAAGGTTCCTCTTTCTTGTGTCCAAAATTGTTCTCTGTTGTACCACTGCTCAGGAGATCATTTCTAATCCCTTCTGTCTCACAGCATGTCATACTGCCACATTTGTTTTCAGTCTTGGACTGATTTCAAAATCATCTGTAATTTGATTATTTAATCTTTTTAAACAAATTCAAAAAAATACTATCTGAATCTGAAGAAAATGAACTGTCTTTTTTTAAAGATAGTTTTGAAAGAGTTTAAAGTACTTGAACCACACTGATATATTATGAGTGTATAATTCCTTTTGTACTGACTCTATAACCTTGGCAGGCGATTGGAGCTCCTATTATTCTAGGAAATGAGCAATAATAATAATGATAATGACACTTTTGGATGTTGAAAAGAGATTTGGTGAGAAAGCTTTGGTCCAATGTGAGATAATCTTAAGTCTAATATGGCCGTGAATCACAAGCTGTACAAAAATCCAGTTTTGAGATGACACGCCATTTTAAAACAATCTTCCCTGCATAATAAGTTAGGGTATTTAGGCTTTTCTAAATACCAGCTACTGAACATAGTTTTTTATCCCAAAATTTGGACACATCAGAAGAGTAATGAACAAAAATGCTGCTAAGATCCCAGTACCTGCTGGCATGCAATTCAAGGTGCTATTTTCACCAGCTGCTACAGATGCAGAATCCCATACTTGAATTTCAATATTCTCTTTAATCTCTCCAAAATGCTTGGGCTATGGCTGGGGTCATCCCTAACAACCAAAAACATGTCCAGCTCAGCAGAGAACTGTCTTGCAAGCAGCATATTTTGTTTTTAAAAAAGCTCAGCCTTTTCAATCTTGGGATTCACAAGGATCCCGATGACTGAGAAGTGCCAGTTATGCTGTTTCTCGACATAGGAGTTTCAGATATGCCCAGTAGAGAGTTCTTTGTCTCATAAACTCTCTGTTTCTAAGGAATATGCTCCAGGTGCCTTTAGTACAAGAAAAGCACACATCTGGAAAGGTGAACTATGCTACAGTGATGTCACAGGTGTGATTTCAGCCAGCAAAAAGAAACACTTGCTGAGTTTACAGTCTGATCCCCGTTTTGATGGCAATTAGGAATTTGGGCAAGCAAGGGTCACCAGGTAGCGTGAGATTTTGAACCACTACACCAACCACACATGACACTGAGGGAAACAGCCAACCAGTGACACTTCCAAGTTACTGCTGGATTTCTCTCTTTCTATCCTCTTCTGAACAATTAGATTCTCACTCCAGAGCAGGCATAAGCACATCTCTTTCTTCTCTCTAGCACCTATTGCTTAGAGTCTACAAGGGGCTGTTACTATCCCCAGCAGTGCCACTGCATGTGGCTTGGGTGGTGCTGGGACCCCAAGCATGGAGATGGAGATGCTCTCCCTGTGCATAGCCAAGACAGTGAGTGTTGCAGTGTAGATTAAGGGATCATACATACAGTCAGCCGAAACCAGTGTATGTCAAACTTTTTCCTAGACTTAATAGCTTTTCCTTTTTCTCTTTTTTTTCTTTTTTCCTTTTTTCTTTTTTTTTTTCCTTTAAGACTCCTGAGGGACCCAGGCTTTGCTAACTCACATTTATAAGTAAACCCCCATCTTATAGAGAGAAACACATTCTGAGGAAGCCTTTGGATTCACACTGCAGGGATTCTCTACAAGCTGCCAATGGAAAGCTGCAGGTAATGAAAAGATTGTAGCCAAATTTTCTACAAAAATGAAATGAAAGGAAAATACTTAAGTTCCAGAATCATATATGTAAGATACAATGCTAATCTGAAAACTACTTCCTCTTCCATGCCACCCCAACTTCTGCATTTATAATTTCTCTGTAATTCCTGCATTTAATTTGCTCAGTTTTCAAGGAAAAAAAAAAGAAAGAAAGAAAAAAAAAATAGGTTTCCTTCTCCCTGCATGACTGCATCAGGTTTGTTCAAATATTTATGCAAATAATGATGAATTATTCACCTTTTTCTTTTTTTTTTTTCTTTTTTTTTTTCTTTTTTTTTTCTTCTTCTTTTTTTTTTTTGAGTTATGCACAGAACTATTATTATGAATTCATTTCTAGTCTCTTGCTGTCTGTAATCTCTCTTTGCTGGTAAGCCTGATGGAGTCTCCCAACCAGTTTTCATCAGACTTCATTGATTCCCTTCTGTCCATGCTGTGACTGGTCAACTGAGTTTCAGAGTCTGGTCTCAGATTGATAAATGGACAGCGTCTGGTTTTGGTTGTGAGATAAGTCCCAGTGCTGTAATCAATGATATTTCCCATACACAAATATTCTGGCTTCTGCACAAATGCACGTCAGCCCAAACCTCCCTTAATATCCTTATGGCCAAACTGTAGTCAGTTGAAAGCTGTTATGGAAGTGTGGAATGTGTGCAGATGGGAAAGAAGAAGACTGCTCTGATACCAAGTGTAAGCTTCTGAGTGGACTTCTGCTCTTCCACCTTGCTCTGTTTCTGTCCTTCACGTTTAACCTCTGCAACAAAAACTTAGCTAGAGTCTTAGCTTGAAGGCTACAGTTCTCTCCAAGACCTGTCGATTTGGTTCTGTGGTTAACTGAGATAGATAGTTCATAAGCTGTTTTCCGCTTTTCTGTGCTTGCATCTTTCTCTGGGATAGAGAAGCATCCACATTTCAGAGGTCTTGGTGACAACGAGTACTGCAGCATTACTGGCTGTCCCTGCCCTGATGCTTCTCCACATACATGAGTTGACTGCTGAAAACATCAGCTTTATCATTACCCCTTCTTGATCCTACCCAACCTCCCATGCTCTTGGAGACTCGGACAAAAGCTTCTCTGCATATACAGGAATGCTGAGCTCCCTATACCCACCCATGCAGCCCTCTGGTGACAAGGAGTTCACACTCCCATGACAGGCAGGTGTGGGCTGTGGGTCTGACATGAAGGTCCCACGCATGGCTGAAGAGCAGCATGAAGTGCTCATGCTCACTGCAGCTGCAGGCTGCTGACAGATTATCAGTGCATTTGTGGTATAACTGAGAAGAGCCTGCAGTTAGCAAAGTCTTTTCAAGCCTGCGAATTTGCTCAGTAACCAAGTTTGATCCCTGCCAGCAAAGACAAAATCCATCTAGCATTAGTGTGAGATACCATTAATGCCTGTGAAGTCCCTAATAATACCAGAACGTATTCATAAACTGATCCTCAGTGATTTTTGTGTGTGCATCTCAATCTATCTAACTCATCTTCCTGTATTCCTCTCTTAGGCACACTTTTCCCCTGCAAATGGTAACTGTATCTTGCAGAGGGCCACAGCCCCCTTTACAGTGGAGCAGCTACAATGGGTAATGAAGGTACCCAGGAGGCAAAATAACATTTGGAAAGGTGTGTGTTCCAATCTCTGATTTCATGGTCTAGTCTGAAGGTTGTATTATCTATTCTGCCTGAGTGGCAGCTGTTTGTAAGCCTTGAGGGAAAAATAATGAATATCACTTTCTCTTTCACAAGGAAGAAGATCTTATTTACTTGAACTGCATTTTATGCTGTTCTTTTTACATGCCCTAAAGCACCAAGTGTTATTTTGGCACTGCAGAAGTGCTCTGCTCGTTGTCTTTGTATCAACCAGCCTTGCCTAACTTGGCATGTGTGTTCAACATTTCAATAATATTTTGTGCTTAAATGGTAATTTAGAACTCCAGAATCCCATATGGAACATGGCCTAACTTCGTCCCCTGTAAAAATGATTGACTGTCCCAGGTGATCCCCTAGATACTTTTCATTATAATCCTGTGAGAGACCTAATATTCTTATAGAGCAGGCCAGAAAAGATTTAACGTAGAAAACTTCAATATGTTTTTGTTTCGCGCATTCAAGCTGACCCCAATTTTTCATTGTTTCAAAGCTATTTCATGAGTTCTTTCCAATTTTCTCAAAAAAACAAAACAAAACAAAAAACAAAAAATGATTGAGGTGAGAAATAAAACAACATCACTGCTTTATTCACCATAATGCACTTACTTGGGTAAAACTTGCAGTGAAAACAGTCTCCCAGGAAATGGCATAGTCCAGAAAGAAACTAGAACATAAGGTTTTGGATCTATGTTCTAAAGGTATCCACTTTGATGACTATCCTTAGTGTTCAAATATATTTGGTTTGTTCTGATTCCCGATCCTGTCACCAGCTGAGAGAACTCAGAATAAGAGGTGTCAGCAAGCCCCAGGCCACCCAGTGGATCAATAAATGAACTAAGATGAGAATATAGTTCTTACCTCCTGGGCTGCAGTTGGACACGACTGCTTCTTCTGTGTTATCAGAAAAGCCCATTAAGAGCAACCCATTTATCCCAAGAAAAACAGATTTAATTTCTTTTTCTTTCTTTTTTTTTTTTTTTTTTTTTTTTAAGTTTTAGTTCTCTGTTACCAAACACTGATGTAAAAGCGGACATTTATCTTCCTTGGACAGCACACATTCAGATATTTGCAGTCCTCTGAACCTGCTCTCTAACACTGGAAGTGATAGTGCTAGGAAACTGAAGCCTGCAAAACACTTTTTTATAGGCAAATAATAGCAACAGATTTACCTGCTGAAAATGGATATGATGTTAATGGAAGAGAGGGTATGACCTGAGGGAACTTCAGGGTCTTTTAATGCTAAAAGCCTGCAGCGTGTAGATTTCTAATTTACAAGCTCCACTTACCACCTACTTGTTGTCAGGAGCCTGAGGCTTGCAAGTGGGTAAAAATGGTAAAGCAGTTAAAGAGATGCTGAGGTATTACAAGATATGGAGTGCTGAGTCTAAATACTTAGTGCAATTGCCCCAGTAGTTGCTCATGGAGATACAGGCTTCAGATCACTGCCAACCATGCCAATACATTTTGTGGGGCACCTGCATTTACTGGAGTGCAGAATCACTCCAGAATCACAGAATCATAGAATCATTAAGGTTGAAAAGGACCATAAAGATCATCTAGTCCAACCATCAGCCCACCCCCACCATGCCCACTAACCATGTCCCCCAGTGTGACATCTACATGGTTCTTGAACATCTCCAG
This sequence comes from Coturnix japonica, assembly GCF_054131305.1. NCBI lineage: Eukaryota > Metazoa > Chordata > Aves > Galliformes > Phasianidae > Coturnix > Coturnix japonica. The sequence goes on along the minus strand of NC_140664.1, from coordinate 91,994,502 downwards.
TGATGATGACTCCACCACCTCCCTGGGCAGCCTGTGCCACTGCCTCACCACTCTTTCTGAGAAGAAATTTCTAATATCCAACCTGGACCTCTCCTGGCACAACTTTATTCCATTCCCTCTTATCCTCTTGCTGCTACCTAGGAGAGAAGACCAGTCCCCATCTCACTGCAAGCTCCTTTCAGGTCATTGTACAGAGCAATATGGTCTCCCCTGAACCTTCTCTTCAAACTGAACAACCCCAGTTCCCTCAGATGCTGCCTGGAAGACTTGTGCTTCAGACCACTCACAGCTTCATTGCCCTTCTCTGAGCACAGTACAGGGCCTCAGTGTCTTTCCTGTAGAGAGGGGCTCAGAACAGAACAGAGTATTCCAGGTGTAGCTTCACCAGTGCCGAGTGCAGTGTTTATAGGGAATGGAGAATGGAAGCCTTAAGCTTAGCTACATGGCAAGAGAAACAGGAAGCAATCAGCAAGCCATTATTAACAAGAGATATGAAAGGAAAGGGGAGGAGAGATCATAGTAAGTATTTAAACTAGCAAGAAATATTTGGTTGCTATTGTGAAGGACACGTCCTAAAACAGGCATGTCAAAGCAATGGGGAAGGCAATTTGATGAGAGAGAAGCACTTAAAATAATGGGATTGCTTCATGGTGAATGATGAGGTCAGGGTTATGAAGAAGTCCAAACTGGGTCAGAGCTCCTCATTTCAAACTAATGAACCCATTGATGACAGCAGCTGGACTTTCTTGACAAAGGGGTTGTGCTGTTTGCAGCAAAGTGGTGATGTCAGTGTCAGGAGTGGCACCCGAGAGGTTAAAGACGGTAATTTAATTCATTTGGGCAAGCATCTGTCACCTTTCTCATGAGGAGGTCTGCACAAATTCTTCTTCTGGGTTCGAGTTCAGCACTTTATCTTCAAAATATCAAGGCCAAACAGAGTTCAGTTTTCCATGCTCATGTAGAAGCTCACCTTTAACTCACCAGAAACATCTTATTTCATGGCTCATAAATATTAAACTAATATAAATGCAACCTTTTTGCTCTCAGAGATTATGATGAGTGAGTGAATTTAGGAACTCAGATTTCTCAGCCGCAGGCTCTTTCTCTGTTGTTAGCAATCTCTGCTAGAGGCTGACAGAAAGCACAAGCATTTGTGCTCATCTCTCATTCTGATGGTTCCCACCTCCCCTCCCTGACTCCCCATTTCAACAGTCACGAATGTCCCAGCCTGACTTTTGTGCTTTAAAAACAATTTAGAAAGCTCATCCCCCAAATCTGTGTCCCAAACAGTGCAAGGAGAGCACAGATTTCTGTGGCACTGTGGCTGCAGAGCAGCCCATGCCAGCTCTGCCTTAACCTTCCTCAGTAACTTCTTGGTGTATTGCTGAAAAGCAGCACAGCCTGCAACTCACTTATAACAGAAATGCCCAAGTGATTTTTGTGCGGCAACATCTGACACAAAAAGTTTGGCTTGGAAAAAAAAACCACACCAGAAGTCATAAGTCTATTTGCCTCACCTACTTAGCGTGTGCTTATCTGGAACAGCTTGTGATATTCTTTGGAAACGTAACGTCTTTAGTGGATATGGGCCAAGACTCTCTGTAAGCTCACTAAAACCAAACTTTAATTCACAGCCTTGATATCACGGGAGGGCTCCACTTCAAGTGGTCTGATGTAGAATTTTCTGACATTTATATGGCCAAATACTGTTCAGTTCCAGTACTTGTATGGAAAGAAAGAAGTAAATTGAAAAAGAAAACCTTTCAGGTAAGTTTTGTTGCTGTTTCACAGCATTTAAAAGTCTCTGTCATTTCTCCTACAGGTATCTTAGGGAACTCCCTGGATTTCCCTTTAGTGCAAAGAAAGATATACACAGTTGTCTTTGAAAGTCAGGAATTAATTTTTTTCCAGATTCTGAATGGCATCAGCTATTTCAGTTTCTGTTTGTTAAATATAGTCCAGCATCTAAGGAACAGTAGATGGATCTGCTTGCATCTGAAGTCAAACATGCCACCCTATATATTCAAACCAGAAAGCCTGTACTAACTCTAAGGCAATCCTTCCTTTTCCTGTTTTCTTACTCTTTGTGTGTCCAAAGAGCTAGTGAAGGGTCTGGAACACAACACTTAGATAATGAGCAGCTGAGAGGGAACTGGGATTGTTCAGTCTGGAGAAGAGAAGGCTCAGGAGAAACCCAATGGCTCTCTACAACGACATGTAAGGTGGTTGTGGTGAGGTGGGGGTCAGCCTCTTCTCCCAGGTAACAGTGATGGGATGAGAGGTAATGGCCTTATATTGTACCAGGTGAGGTTCAGGTTGGGTATTAGGAAAAAATTCTTCTTCAAAAAGGTACTGAGTTATTGGAACAGGCTGCCCAGGGAGGCAGTAGAGTCACTGTACCTACAAGTGTTCAAGAAAAGGTTAGATATGGCACCGAGGGACAGGATTTAGTAAGCCTGCTGTTGATGGGCTGGTTGATGACCAGATGATCTCAGTGGTCTTTCCAACCTTAATGATTCTATGATTGTGTATTCTGCTTTGCCCCTCTTGATGTAGCCCTTCCTCAGCCTCACCTGCTATTGATGGAGATGGGTACATTAGCCTGCTACCTGCTTCAGGTTTCTAAAGTGGTGTTTATCTCATTACACAGTGATAACTGAATTGATAAGCAGGGTGATAGGAAGTGAAATTAGCAACTGAAAAGGAAAAAATAAGAGTAATAGGCCCTCCTGTTAATCTGTTGTCCTAAAAAAGCTTGACAGGGGCTGATGATATCCTTCACTGCAGATGATGCCTAGGATGTTGTTGCTCTCATGGTGATGATGACAGGTGTAGCAAACCAGAAAGTAACAAGAGGAGAGTTCAGTCCTTCAGCTGAGCCACTGAACCTCTGTGGTTGGCAGTGATTTCGCATTATAGTTATGACTCATATCGAGTATGTCCAGTGAAACTTGTTATCTCCTCTCAGAGAAGGTAAGTGGGGTTGAGTATCTCTCCTGAGTGGGTTGGCCTGATGAGGGTAGCACAGAAATGGGCTCAAAGGGAAAAGCTGGTGTCCCAGAGAACGCATAGGTGGGTATTTTGCTACATGAGTCACCAGCGATTTGATCTTTACTTAGGGGGTAATCTTGAGCTTTATGCGGAGTACCTAAGCTATCAAAAGCAGATTAGAGCCTCTCCCTGTGCTCCCTTGACAAGCCTTTCAGTCTGCTTGGATGAGCATGGCATTAGGAGGCTGACGCTGCTGGAGGGTCTGTTTTTCTGATGAGGCAGGAGATGAAGTCCTGACTACCTGTTGTTATTCAAGTGCTGATAGCACTTTCTGTGCAGAGAAAGCCAATGACTCTTGCCCTGTGTGAATGCATTATGTTCCACTTCAGTTTCCATGGCATTTTGCTGTTCTTGGCCCAAATAATTGTTTAGTCCTTGTGAGTGCCACAGTACTGAATAGGGAAGCATTTCAGCCTATACGTAACATTGTGGCAGGACTGGTGATGAGACTTAGTGCTGATTTTACAGAGTACTTTTGTCTGTGACAGAGGCTATCATTTGTATTCAAAGCCTCTCAGTGTGCTGAGAAAAGATTCATCAGGCCAGTTCCAAAAAGGCACCAATGTCCCTAAAAGTCAGTGGCCTCAGTACATGATGCTCAGATGAGAAATCTGGGTCTTGGAGGCCTGTGTTTGGCACCTGTGTGTGAGAAGTCCTGTACCTTTGCCCAGGGTTCCAAGGCCAGTGTGCTGAGCAGATGGCCTACACCCACATGTAGAGTAGTTGAACAGAAGAGTGGGCCTTGGGGAGCAAGGACACACCTCCATCCCCCAGGAGTGGTGGTGTTCATTTGGGCCAGAAGCCACTTCTTGGACTTTTCTTCCAAACAAAATGAACATCTGAAGAAATCAATCCTCTGAAATCAGCTGAGTGTTTCCTGGCTGAATAAGGATTCTTCTAATGACAGTTTTGGATCCAGTGTCATGCTAAAAGCTCATGCTTATCCAGACCTAAAGTTTATTTGGAAAACAATAAGAAATGTTCTGGTATATTTTGGACTGTTCAGCCTGGAGGAGACTTGGGGAATTTAATCAATGTCTATAAATATTTGAAGGGAGGATGCACAGCGAACAAGATCAGGCTGTGGAGGTGCTCAGTGCCAATATAAGAGGGGATGTGCATAAACTGAACTGCAGGATGTTCTGCCTGAACATCAGGCAGCATCCCTGACCTATGTGGGTGACAGAGCACTGGCACAGGCTACTTGGAGGCTGTGCAGTCTCCTCCTTGGAGATCCTCAGAAGTTGCTTGGACACGGGCCCAAGCACCCTGCTCTGGGTGTTCCTGCAGGAGCACAGCTGGGACCAGATAGACCCAGAGGGCTCTACCAGCCACAGCCATGCTGTGAGTCTATAGTTCTGTGATTCTGCCTTTTAAAATATTCTTCTTTGTCACTGAAAGTGATATTTGATGGAAGTGACAACCCAAATGCTCCTTTCAATCAAAGCAGCATGCATCACTGTTTAACGAAGCTTGTGACTCAAGGTTCTATAAAATATGCCTAGATTCTGCAATAATAGATCCATTAATAGAGGAATTAGCTTACTGTGTACACAGGAGAAAAGCATCACTTTGGGACAATTGATAGAAGTTCTGGGAGACCATTGGATGGAATTTTGCTCTGAAATGAGGCAGCTGCTTGTAGAGCAATTTTTAGTGGCAAATACATCTCCAAATGTGTTGTTTTATCATTATTTTCCTATTATTCACACCGAAAAAATATCATCATAAAAATATTGCTTGTTCCAGTGTGTTACTCGGTTACTAAGGTTACTAGATGAGATCTGTTTGGAATGATTTACAGCTCCTAAATACACTTTTCTCCCTCAACAAGCTGACAGAGAAGAAGAATCTGCCCTAATAAATTAACCATGGTAAATGTGGACTGACCTACAAATTAGGAAATGCAAGGTTAAATACAAACATCGATCAAAAGCAATAGCTATAAATAGATAATGAACTGAAGAAACAGTGCCTGCAAAGCAAAAGGCTCCTGGAGCATGTGCATTTGCTGGCAAATTCTACTTAAGTACCCTACTCACCAAAGGAGGATACCTCTTGCATGCGCTCAGAGGAAATGTTTCTGTGCAGAAAGCAGCCTTGCCACTTTTACTTAGAGTAAGTCAAGAAGAAATAACTTCCTCCATGAAACTTTGCAGGGAAGTTAGGCACAGATTGTCCAGTGCCAGTGCTGTGATCTGACACATTGTCACTGCCCGCCCACAGATGAGAAACTGCTGCTTTGGTTATGGATTTTCTATTACCAGGGACTGTGACTGTTCTGTGGTGTAATGGAAAGGGTGCTGCGTCCAGAAAGAGCACACAGTATCTTGGGAAAATACACACATTGAAATCTGGACCTCTTCCTTTTCCATGAGGAGAAGGTCCTTAAAACCAGTTACTATGTTTTGTACAGTTCTTTATTATTTTGGCTTTATGTTGTCAGGTAAGTCAGAAGCTCTGTTTAACAAAGGGGAATCATTTTAGCCTTCACCTTGCAGGTGAAATGGAAGTTTCTATAAATGAGTGTGGACATTTACACTGAAACAAACTATGTGGGCTCTTTTATATGGGTTCTTCATATACCGTCACAATTGTTGCTGTTGACACAGGTTTTGTTTTTGCAAGGTTGGCATCTCTGTTTTGAAAGTCAGGCCTTAAAGCTCTCAAGTGGCCTGAAGTGTGATACTTTCTTTGGAGCCTTGTAATTTTCCATCACAGGTTTTGGGAACACCCTGCTTTACTGAAAGCATGATCCCTGCTGGAGGTCTGAGTCTGCATGGTTGTAAATAATGGATGGAGAAAGCCCCTTAGAGATGCAGGACAAGCACTAGGGAAATGAGGAGCCTAGGAAGCTTTCTCTATTAATTAAAATCCTGTTTTCATCTAGCTGCCTCTGGCAACAGGGAATATAGTATACAGCACTGGAAGAGATTTAGGAGCAGTTTAGAACTGGAATGGTGCTACTTGGATGAAAGCACTATGGTTTTTTGTTTGTTTGTTTGTTTTTGTTTTTATTTTTGTGTTTGTTTTTTTGCTACAAAGGAAGAAAAGCAAGAAAGTTGTGGTTTAATTAGCCCACCAGTGTAATAACCCAGCAGGAAATGCTACTATTTTCCTTAAGCCTCTCTCCTCTTTGGAGGTCTGAGTCAACTTTCCCTCTGCCAGGGCCCTGAGGATACAGGATCAGAGTGGCTGAGGTTGGAAGGGGCCCCAGGAGACCATCCAGTACAACTCCCCTCTCAAAGCAGCATCCACTAGAGCAAATATCACAAGAGCAGGACTGTGAGCAGGTTGATTAAGACTGTGTCTAACTGGATTTTGAATATCTCTATGGAAGAAGACTCAGGAAACTCTTGGCAACTTGTCTCAGTGTTTGACCAGTCTCACAGTAAAAATGCTGTTGTGTCTTTTTTCTTATGCTTAAGTGAATTTTTCTGCATTTCAGTTTGTGCTCATTGCCTCTTGTTCCATCACCAGGCAACACTATGAGTCTGAGTCCATCTTTAATCTTCCCACTGGATATTTGTAAGATCACCCTGAGCTTTATCCTCTCCATGCTGTTGACTGTTTCCCACCTCTCTTAGCTTCCCCTCATATGTCAAATATTCTTAGCCATTTACTAGTTTTCTGGCCTTTAACTGGCCACAATCACTTCATCAGTGCTGAGCAGAGGGGAAAGACTATTTCCCTTCCTTCGCTGCCAGCACTCAGCTTCACACACAAAAATAGGATGCTGTTGGCCTTCTTAGCCAAGGGGTGCCTCCCTTGATTCTGGTTAGCTTGATGTCCACCAGAACTCCAGAGTATTTCTCTTCAGAATTGCTTTCCAGTCACTATGACCACAGACAACACTTGTATAATGGGGTTGTTCTTTTTCAGTACAAGACTTTGCATTTCTCTTGTTGAACTTTGAGATCCCAAGATCCCCCCTGGCCCATCTCTCCAACCTATCAACATCATTCTGAATAGCAGCACATCCATCTGGTGCCACTACTTGGACTTGAGTGTACATTCAGTGTCTTTACATGCAAATTTGATGGGGTTGTCCTCAGTTCCAGGACATTAATGTAGCTGTTAAATAGTACTTGTCCATCAGTGTTGACCCCTGGAGTACACCACTAGCTATGGGTATCCACTTGGACTTCATGCTGCTGATCACAGTCTGCTGAGAAAATCAGTTTTGTGCCCATGTATCTGGTCTGTGCCTTGTCAGTGCATCAATGAGGATGTTATTGGACACAATGATAAAATTTGTACTAAAGACAAGGTGACCATCCATTGCTCTCCAAGGGATCTTAAACAAGGCTGACTAGCCCATATTTTTGTATGTCATCATTTCTGCTTTTCTTGAAGACAGAAGTGATGTTTGTCATTTTCCAGTCTAGAGGAACCCACTTTGTTTATGTTTGTCCTTGCTAACCTGGTCCTCCTCCACCAAGAGTAAGTTTTCCTTGCTCCAGACTTTCCTTCTGGTATCAAGGGATTAGGAAATATATGTAAAGGTCAATATGAAGAAGGCATTGAGTACCTTGACCTTTCTCATTTCTGTTTTCATCCTTTGCTATCCTGACCAAGCTTCCTGGATGGACCCTGAACCCTTTGTTGTAGGAAACCTCATCCACAGCACTATCATCTGGATAAACTTCGGGTCTGCATTACAGGTAGGTTGTAACTGTTTTTGTCCTTAGTCCTGTATCTGATTATCTTTCCTGATTCAGTACCATCACCTGTCTGATGGTTACCTGATTAGAAAAATGCCAGTGTCACTTACTTACTCTGCTAGGAGACAGAAATACTGCACTCTGTGGGGCTGAGTATACTACTTGCATTAGGTCCCAGCTTGTTCCCACTCAGTGCACAGTCCTACTCTCAATGCTACTCTCTGGCACAGTCATCTGACCCTCTGGTTCCCTCCACACAACTTCAGCCCCTTTCCCCTTTTGTGAGGTTTCTGAAGAGATCTCTAAAATAAAAAATTCACACTACTTGGTAGAAGACTTTAGGTCTCACATGGGCTTCCAACAGACACTACTTTATGTTCCAAGCAACTGAAGTTTCTGTTTTTTCCCTAGAGTTTTGCCACAAGATGTTGCTAATAGTTAATTCTGTTGTTCCTCAACTGTCCTCCCTAGTTGAGGTCTTAGAGACTTAATTTCCTTGCTGTTATCAACTCAGTACACATCTGCTTTCTGATTCACTTAAGATGATTACTAAATCAAGCTGGAGCTGCTTATGGCTTTCTAATTAGTATGCTCTGACTTGTTGCCTTGGAGAGATCTTAGCCATGTGCTAAATCCTGGTGGCCAAGTCAGCATCTTAATAATATCCCAAATCAGTTCTATGTAGGTGTACTATAATCATTTTATGAGGCAGCTTCTTGGCTCCAGAAAGGTGTAGGAAAGGTGTGATTCTGTTTTGGAGAGCATTGGTCTTTTAACAGCAACCAAGAGCCATCCTGTCACTAAAATATTATGCACTGAGCTCCCTCCCTTGCAGGCTGCCATAGCTGAGTTCACCTTTGAGATAATGCTGTGCCCTGTGAAGACAGTCTGATGCCCAGACCAGGCACATGAGATATCATCCCTGTGTGGCAGTGTCTATCCTTGTGTTTTCTGTGACTCACCACCTCAGCGTGGAGCTTCTTAACACTTTTGAGCACAGTGGGGGAGGAAAGGTAGGATAGGTGAAGATTTTCTGACTACCTTTTTCTCTTCCCTATTGCAAATCCTGTGGCACAAAACTCCATTTAAATGTCTCCTTACTAAATCCCACCCAGAAACTGAGGCATTACCTCCCACAGCACGCTGGACCAGTTGTTCTCAATCACAACAACGTTTCTTGAGAAGCAGCTGCAAGGAGCACAAAGAAACAACCACATGCTCTGAGACAGATGGAGGAACCATAGTCTCAGTTGCCTTAAGCACTGTGAAACGTTCTGCCACTTCTGCTTCTGTCCCAGAGCCATGGTTCTGCTGTAGCAAGCTGAAGAGGAGATGTAATAAATGTGCACACATATATACACACAGACCTGAGATGAGAAATGGCTGCTGGGATGTGCTCTCTGCTGAACTGCTGCTGAGGTAAAGCTGGGGGAAGCTGTGAGAACTATGAGCAAGCAGTACTTTCAGATCAGGCAGATTAGATCCTGCTTTGATGCCATCTCACAGAGGCTTTGCTTTCTCCTAATGGGAGATGTTTTGAAGGTGCTCAATCCCTCCCTTCACCACTCCTACTCGCTTCATAAATTCCTGACAGGCACCCTTTGTTCTGAAGATTTTTCTCCTCAGATCACTTCTTCTTCACCCACATGCCCTTTGGTTTTAAACTACATTAACCAGCAGCATTACTCGCCTATATATTAGTCAGCTGTTACATGTTTTAACTAAGGAACAGCACAATTAAGTTCACACATTTGTTAAGTGATTTATGAAATTATAGAAAGATTTGTTCAGATAAACTTAATGGATTTTATTAGCACAGCACTAATAATTTAGGGCTTTGACAGAGAGAAAAGAGCCAGCTCCTTCAGGTGTCTTCAGCCTAATTTTTCATGGATCATAGGACAGAGTTCAGCAATCCATACAATCTGCTCAGACCTCACCTTGAAAAGAAGACTGACAGCATGATTGGAAACCCGTGCCCAGATTTAAGTGTGGCTTTGCTAATATTGGCTTTACCCTCAGCTCAGGTCTAGGCAATGTGTCAATTGAGAAATATCTATTAATTTCCACCTCTATATTTTCCTTAAATATCCACAACATGTTAGTTAGAAGTTTGGTGGAGTTATAACTTGAAATGTGTTTTTAATGCAGAGTTTCCATTTTCTGATCAACAACCAAAAGGGAAGGCCATGTCCATCTGACAATGATATAATTCATCACAACAGCAGGTCAAGGTCAGCATGGCAAAAGTGCATGCTTTGCTGTCAATAGTCCTACTTTGAGTCCCCTTCCCTATCCAGTTCCTTTCTCTTCTCTCGTCATGACCTAAGCACTGTTGTAACATCTACTTCTATAAAAATGCTTCCAAAAGAGCAGATGTGGAGATATCCACCACTGCTATCAGAGTGAGCTGCAGTTTTCCCACCATTATAGATGGGATTGCAAGCAAAAACTGCAGCACTTTAGGTTTAACAAACACAACTACATGGTGATGTTTAAAGGACAAATGTTCTGGGTCTACCAGATCTAGTTCCCTATCAGACATTACGTGAGCACCACAAGAAGGCTCTGTATTAAAGGAAAATCCTCTTAGCTGAATGATCAGACAGTAACTCACCTTACGTAGTTTATAAAAGTAGCTTTATATACAGGGAAAAAACTGTACAAAGTGTAAACAAGATCAAAATGCAACCTCATTACTGGTTACCCTTGGCAAGAGCTGAGCAGCACAGAGCTCTTCGGGAGAGTTTCTGAGGAGAAAAAATATGCAGCCAAAAGACCATCTTCTAGGCTCGTAGCACACTGCTGCCTGTCATTGAAGAGATAAATTCTTCCTCAGGACGTCTGCTTTTGCCAAAGGGAGCACAGTGCTGCTGTCTGAGATATGTAGTTTCAGAAATGCAGGCTCCTGCTGTAGTTAGATTTTTGTCCCTTCGCTTGGGTCCTTGTGTCTAGCTGCTGGATTACAGGGGCAAATCAGGTGCCATAGGAGAGTTGAATTTGGTTTAATGCTATAATTAATTCTGTAGGAATTAATATGACAGCATCTTCCGTCTGCAAGCAGTGATGTGGAGTTGCAGCAGGGCTAAAAATATACCATATTTACTAAAGTATAAAGCTGTGGATTAATTTTCAAGCATATTATGAACAGTCGGAAGCCTTTATCACATAGAAAAGATGTAGCCTGTGCCTGAATGTTCATGGCCTGCTGAAGTCCCTTAAACCCTGTGAAGTAGAGCCAAGTGGTCAAATGGGCACCAATCATTTTGTTGTTGTTTGGTGCCCTGCCTGCAAGTAGTGTGGTAGCTCTTTTGCCAGTGTGCCTACAGGACCCAAGTGGAGCTGTGTTCTCATTATATGATGTAGTACCCAGGCTTAGGAATGGGACAGAGCACCTCTGAAAAATGGGAAGCACTGCATGTACATTTCAGTCAAATGATTGTGAAGAGAATGGGAGGATAATGGGAAAAAGCCAGAAAAAAAAAAAAAATAATAAAAGCTGGAAGTGGCATATATGCAAATTCTAGCACATTGTTCTCAACTTATTTTATCATGAACAACAAGGGAAAAAAGGGATCGCTTTGCCAACTTTGCCTAAGCTTTAGGCAACTGGGCTTTGTAAGAGTAATGTACAGCTGAGAAGGGACAATTCATGCTGTGGGTTGATGTTTTTACAGCTGCTCTTCCAATCATGAGCCAAGAACTGGGGACTGCATATCGTTTAAAATATATATATTGTCAACACTGGGTCTGTTCGGCTGTTGGCTTCATTGCCTGTTTGAGTTAATCAAAGCTGAAACAGAAGAAGGCTTAGAGAGTTTCCTTGCAGATCTACTCTCAGATCTGAGTTTGTTCACTACTGAAATGGGGTTCATTCACAGCCTTGAAGCAGGGCTGATACCAGTGAGAGTCTGTTTCGTGCCCCATCCTTCAGCTCTTCAAGCTCTATGGACCATGCACTGAAAGCAGAGGAGAGCCTACTGCAGAACTGGCAGACTGATACTGCTGCAGTATGTATCATCCGCTGGAGAGGATGATCACAGTATTGCCACAACTCACTCCAGGATGTTCAGTAAAAGAGAAATACTTGGTGTAAAATAAACAAAATAAATAGTAGCAGTGGTTGTCACAGTCACCTACTGGGTGGAGAATTGCTTGTGATGGTGTTCCATCCCTTCGTCCATTAGTCTCAGTGTGTTTTTCAAGGCAACTTTGTTTTTAAAAAGCTAGAAATAGTTTTCCCTAACTCCAAGTGTTTGTTGTTGTTGTTTTAAGTGTATCCTGAGCTGTGTGTGACCAGCAGACTGACACGGGTGGTTCTTAACCTCTGCTTTGCTTTTATGGGACCCCATCTGGAGTATTACATTCAGCTCCAGGCCCCAAATATAAGAAAGGCATGGACCAGTTAGAGTGAGTTCAGAGGAGGTCACACGGACGATCAAAGAGCTGGAACACCTCTCCTATCAAGAAAGGCTGAGGGAGCTGGGCTTGCTCAGTCTGGAGAAATTATAGCAGCCTCCAGTACCTAAAGAAGCCTACAGTAAAGTTGGAGAGGGACTTTTTACAAAAGCACAGGACAGTGAGTGATAGTTCTAAACAAAAGAAGGTGAGATTTAAATCAGATACAGGAAGAAATTTTATTCTCAGAGGCACTGGCACAGCTGTCCATGGAAGCTGTGGATGCTCCATCCCTGGAGGCTTTCAAGATTAGGTTGGATGGGGCCCTGGGCAGCCTGAGCTGCTGGGTGGTAGCCCTGCCCATGGCATGGGGTTATAACTAAATGATCTTTAAGGTCCCTTCCAACTCAAGCCATTTTATGATTTTATTATACAACAAATGAAGTAACGCAATCTAGGCCTTTCTCAAGAGAGATGACAATGTAGATATTTATCACTGTAAAGATACTGACATACAATTTTTTTTATTTTAGATCTCTGGTACTTCAGGCACTTCACATGAAAACAGGAGAGCCGGTGTAGGAGGGAAGCTGTTCAGGATCAAGATTTGGGTGCTTTTCTAGAATGACATACTTGACTTCAGTGGCATCAGTTCTAACAGCAGCTAAAATTCAGGTATGTACAGTTTATTTACTTAGGATTTAGAGGCATTCTTTTGGCTTTTATGAAAGACAGTCAAGGGGAAAAAGAGGGGTTGTTGAACCACTCTGTGCAAAAAAATGTGCTAACAATTCAAACTGATTTACATGTTTGTTTCTTACCAGATTCTCTTTTCTTTTTGACTCAAAAGATGTAGTCATTAAACATCACTTTGCAACACTTCATTTCCATTTTGTTGCTTGAAACTTTGTTTTTAACTACTATGTGCCATTTTCACTGCTTTGCCACTGCTTTGCATCCCTTCTTTTCTGCAGATTTTGTCTCTACTTTTGAAGAAGATAAATGGAATGTCTCCATAGAATTGCAAGTTCAGCACTGACTGACACAGATTCTTCACTTTGTTTGAATTCCTCCGTGAGTTGTTGCCTATTTCCCTCAAGTATATCAGAATAAGGATCATAGCTCTAAGGAAATGCATGGTAGCCTCTTTCTCCTGGTCCAACCCTGTTCTCATACTTTTGACATTGCTTATGGACCAATTCTGTTCCCTTCACACTTTTTCAAGTTCATTTGCTTCCTCTCACTGCTGTCTCTTGCTCCCTGTGGCAGCAGAGCTGGATATTCTCTGCCGTCACACAAAACTGCAGGGTTTGTTGCACAAAATTACGTTGGACCTATCCCCACCCTGCCTCATTCCAACCTGAAATAGTTGCCACCTACTCTGTTGTTCTTGGGGGCATGCTCCCAGAGCTCATCTTTCTGCTCCCTGCATCCTTGTTCTCATTAACAGGAGAGTCACATCCTTTCCAGGCACCTTCTCTTTGCATCATGTCTTACCTCTCTTCTAGCATATCTATCTTCAGATCTTCCCACGCTCTCATTTTCTGCGCTATTTATCCACATCTGTGAATACTCATGTGTCCAATGCTGCATCTTTCCTTTATATGTTTTAATTAGGATGTCCAGCGCAGCTTTAGTTCCTTTAATTTAATCATCCTTTATCTTGCTCTTCATTTCTCTTTCTCAGAACCTCATTTCTTGCTGTATTAAGTTCATTTCTCTTGTTGGTTCTTCAGCTGTTAAGAAAATGAGGTATAATGAGCATCTATCAAGATCCATTTTCCATTTACCCATGAAACTCTTATGATCATTTTTGATTAAAATACAGATGGGCCTGAATGCAATCAAAGAATAATTAAAATGAAAGAAAACTCACCTCAGGAGTTGTTTAAAAATTAATACGACTCCAAAATTGTATTTCTGTAACTTTACCCTATGTCTACATTCTATGTTCTTCTATCATCCACAAATCTCTTTTGTATTAGGAATTCATGGACCATTGGTCTTACAATACCTGTAATGCTGGGATAAAGCTGAAATATCTAAGAAGTCTTAATTTGCCTCCCTTGAACTGAAAGATTAGCCATCCACAAGCAGTCAATTTTGCTGGTTATAGTGATCGCTAAAGCAGCCGCATCCTCATTTTGCTTGCTCAGTTTCAGAATGGGAAATGATTGCATCAGCGTAATTTCTGCTGCATATTCTCCCTCCCTGTCTTTTTTCTTCTAATTTCTGCTTATTTTGAACTGAAAACATAGAATTGTAGATTGTCTATACAATACAGTTACTGAACATGAGGTACAATCCTTACAGAAACAACCATTTAACTAAAATGGAGAATTTCTCCTCTCCATTACAGTAACCAAACCAAAGAGATTCATTTTATCTCTATGACTGGTAGGTTGAAATCATACTCCATTTGCCCTTTTTTCCTCTGATTATTCTGCCCACTCCAGATGCAGCACCTATCATCCAGAGCATCCCAGGCAGACACCAGACCATCAGGTTTCTAGGATGGCTTTTCCATCACACTTAGTGATAGCTAAAGCTGTTTTCTTGCAGCTATGCATCAGGAAAGTGAAGAAGCAGGAAGGGATCCAGATGTTTCAAACTGCAGACATTTCTTTTTATGTCAGAGGTAAGGATGCAGTGCATTTGCTGACTGCTGATGTTAGTGCCAGCATGGATTCTCTTTGGAAATTCCTTATGAAATTGCCTTTCAAAGGTGTAATGAGGAGCTGGACACTGTTTCTGAAAAAGGGCAAGGCTTTATTTTTCTCTTGTGGCATCTATATAACACCATTGCAAATTACTCTAAGATATGAACAAAAAAGAAAGAGCTAGACATGCTTAACACCCTCTTCCTTCACTTATTCAATTTTCACACACACACAAAAGTATCTACTTTCCCTATTTAAACTGCAGCTGCAAATACATATCTGATACTGGAACAAGCATTTCCATTTCCCAGTGCACCACTGGCTGTCAAAGCTGTGAATCATGAACTATGGTTGAACCTTCCAGACTTTGCTTCTGACTTTCCTCTTCGAGACTGCTGACTATCTTTGCTTGAAGTCCTGTGCTGCAAGGATTCTGATCCATGACCTACCCCAGATGGAACACTCATTTTCTCTCCTACATAGCGTTATGGAGAATAGCTCTTCAAAAGACAATCTTTAATATTTTCCCCTACATTATACTTAACTGTTAAGTGATTGTTCTCTGAAAATTCACTGTGCTGACAAGAACAGTGGGTAACAGGACCATGTCCCCGCGCTGCTGAACACTGGGGGAGGAGCACTTTGACTGTGACTGAGCAGCCAAGTACATTACCTCTGGATTCCTGCTGCAGTTGAGATTCATGTGGCTGATGATATTTGTGAGAAGGCTGTGGATGCACTCAGCAGGCAATCCCAGAGCTAGTATGTTTGGATGTTACCATAGCAAAGAAAGAGCTTGGCTATTGTAGACTATGGCGAAATCCTTATCGGGAATGTCACTATCCTGGGTAGAGGAGCAAGACTCAGGAACTGTTAAAGCTGTAGGACTGAAGGTCCAAGATCTGCTTTGATGCCAATGGCACAGACCTGTCCTGCCCTGGAATGAAGCGTGACCATTTCCATCTTGACTCCTGCAGTTCTTAAAGTACTAAATGGGCTGTTGGCATGGATGGCAAAATGTTCCACAGGTTGCTGCAGGAGTCATTCTGTCCTTCAACTGCTTCAGTACATGTGCAGGATGAGAGCAGGCAGCCTTGGTTTGCCTATGTCAAATATTACTACATGATGGTAGTAGATGGAAGCATGGTACCTTGCTGGTGTGTGGGCAGGCAGCACTGTTCCCTGCTGGAAGGAGGGAAAGCACCATCACCACTGACTGACAAGGAGCTGATGCTGCAGGGTCCTTCTGCACATGTACCTTCTGGCAGTGTGGGTCAGGGCAGGTCAGGAGTGCTGACAGCACTGCCGATGGGACATACTGGAGTGGAATGCGGTTTTTCTGCACTCATTAGGTCTGGCTTAGGACTTAAGGCCTTCACTGTTAAGGAAGAAAGGAAGGAGAAGTGAAGGCTTTGAGGAAACCTACTTGTGGCCTTTCTGTATTAAAAATTAACTTATGAACAGGAGGGAGACCTTCATTTTACATGGTCTGATAATGGTAGCACAAGGGCAAATGGCTTTAAACTAAAAGAGGGGAGATTTAGGCAAGACATTAGGAAGAAATTTTATACTCAGAAAGTGGTGAGGCACTGGAATGGGCTGCCCAGAGAATCTGTGGATGCCCCATCCCTGAAGGTATGCAGGGCCAGACTGGATGGGTCCCTGGGCAGCCTGAGCTGGTGGGGGCAACCCTGCCCACAGCAGGGAGTTGGGGCTCAATGAACTTGAAAGACCATTCCAACCCAAGCCACTCTATGATTCCATGGAAAGGCTGCAGTGACAAAGCCAAACTAGCATCATCACTTTGCAGGTACAGGCAAAACCAGCTATACCACTGTGCTAGCATTCGACTAAGCAGGATCCTTTCAGAATGACTGCCGTGTGACTGAGCAGCAAGTTCAGCATTTAAAATGAAAATCAACATTTCCCAGCAGCAGGGTAGTTCATTAAACATTTTGTTGCATGAGCCAGCATCACTTTTCTGAAAAAAAGGTGTCAGGATGTTCAGCCAAATGAGCAATTCAGTTGGCTTAACTTTCCTGACCGCTTTCTAATTTGGTTTTAATGAAGATATAATTAAGAGGTAATGTCAGTAGAGCAGAACATTGTTACAGGATAATGGTCTCCTGCTGACGCATAAATGATAAATGCAGTAAATACAGAAGGAAAGATGGACTGTTTATTTTCAAAGCAGGAAGCACTGATCTTGGGACACTCTTCTGTGTAGATGTCTCAATTTCCATTTTGTCAGGAGAATGAGAGGCAGCACATTCAAGTGTTTAGGCTCACTCCTGCTTTGCAGGAGGCGGAGGAAAGCTCTTGGTGTGGCTCCACTGTGACAAGAACACATTGTCACTAATGGGAGTCATAGGTTTGACTCGCAATTGCTCACTTTAACCTGATTGTCCAACGGCACTTGTGATGATGTAGCAAACGTGGCAATTGAGCATCTTGGCATATCAGTGCTATGGCATAACTTAGCCACGAAGGCACTGCTTATGAAAGAGAAACTCCTGTTAGAAATCAGCCTTTGTACTTTTTGACTTGCTGGAGCTTACCTTGTTATCTTTTCTGGTGAACTTCCAGCACTGCAATAGCAGTAATCAGGATTTTATGTTCCAGCAAATATTGTTCACCTCCACTGCAATTCAGGCTGAAAAAATATTTCCATTCTAAACTTCACTTTCCATTTTTAAGTTTTACAAAACTTATCTGGGGAGAAATTCACTTCCCAGGCTCTTAAGCCAAGTAATAACTTTAACTGTTTTTTGCATTATGAAGGATGACAAGATATAGTATCTCCTAAAGCTAAGACTGTTTTTTCAAGCAGAAAAGTACATGAAATAACTGCAAATGAGACTGTTGCTAAAATATGGAGAAATCCGAGAAGTTAAAACTTCCTGTGAAATTAGTACTTACTGAAGAGAACTGTCTTTTTTCTGTCTGAAATACTCTGGGATTTGAATTTGCAAACTAATGACAATTTAGAGCCCACAGTGTAAGTCTTAAATCTTCCAGGATGCCCAAGGAATAATAGTACCTCTCTCTCATGTAGTGATCTTCATCAGTGGCTTGCAAAGTATTTTATGCTGATCAGCATGAGGGCTAGCCAGATCATGGCTTCATTAAAAAAATAAAATAAAAAATCCAGGCTTTAACCTTTCTGTTCTGGAGTGGAAGCAAATCCAGCCTTTCAAAAATGCTAATAAAACCCATGAGACTGTTAGCACACCATATGTTAAACTCATCCAAGCTGAGGGGGATTTGCCTTCAAGCCCAGAACGGGTCTGTTTAAGCATGCCCTAACTACTGTACTGCATGCAGTCTTTTTGCTCTTGTCTAGGAGATGCACCTGCTGACAGGGACGAGGTAAGTCGTTGCCTGTGACACGGGAGCTGCGCTTCTGAACATCCCTTTTGGGCCATGCAAGTTTGGGCACAGTCAGTCATCTTCTGTGAGATGCTGTACTGCTTCTCTATCAGTGCTAGTGACACTGGAGAGTGTAGATGATCTTTTACCTTTGTTTTCCTTTGTGAATTACAGTGTTTACCTACAGTCTCTCTTGCGTGGAGCACCAAGCTGTTCCCCACTTACACCTCCACAGCTGAGGTGGAGCACCTTCTTATGAAAAAGGACATCTCCTTCCAGACCAGAGAAATGTGCCTGCCGCACAGAAGTTGCTGTGACAGGTACACTGACAAGAAAGACACAATTTTGTCAAATTACCATCTTACAGCCAGAGGAAATTGTTTTACCAGCCAGCCTGTAAGTCAACATTTTAGCAGCATCTTAGACAGGAAAGCCAAGACACCATAAGCTCAAATGTTGTGCCCGCTGTTAGAAACCAGTGGCTGAGCTTGGCATGAGACACAAGTACTCAGCCTCTCAGCACACTGACCATGGAGAGAAATTACAGTATTATAAGCAGTGATTGTTTTCAGAGATAATTCTGTGGACTCTAAGGACTCCAAAACTCCATGAACTGCATAGAGTCAGGAGACTGCATTTATATCACAGGCACCTGGTCAGAACATGGCTTATGGCATAATGGTGCAGTTTTGCACCTCCATTCCCCCTGGAGCACTTGCCATTTAGCTGCTGATATGATCAAAGGAAGCTGGAAAAGCACATGCAGGAGCTGTGCTTCTGTGAATCTGTACTCACACAGCCAAAAGAAATTATAGAATTCAGATGGGACCCAGAGTAACAGCACTGCTTCATCCTGATCTGGCTCCTTTTGAGGCACAGTGTTCCCCCAAACTGAATAATTCTTCCAACAGGTCAGTTTTAAAGCTCCTTCTAAAGTCAGGAGGCTGTCATCCAACTGGAAGCTACTGGTGGTGGCCACCTTTTTCCTTCAAGAAAAAAAAAAAAATCTACATTCAGCTTACCAATGGTGTCAGAAGTTGAATGAAATAACATAGGTGCTTGCCTTTGGGCTGAAGAAGTCTCAGTAAGTTTGCAGATTACACCAAGTTGAGAGGAAGTGTCAATCTGCTGGAGGGTAAGAAGGCTCTTCAGAAGGATCTGGACAGGCTGGATCAATGGGCTGAGGCCAGTTAGTTGTATGAGACTTGACAAGACCAAGTTGCAGCTCCTGCACTTTGGTCACAACAACCCTCTGTGTCACTACAGGACTAGGGCAGAATGCCTGGCAACCTGTGCAGAGGAAATGGATCTGGAGGTGTTAGTTGACATCCAGCTGAACATGAGCCAGTATGGTGTCCAGGTGGCCAAGAAGGCCAATGGTATCCTGGCTTGTATCAGAAATAGCATTGTCAGCAGGAGCAGGACTGTGATCATCCCTCTGTACTTAGCACTGGTAAGGCCACACCTTGAGTACTGTGCTTGGTTTTGGGCCCCTCACTAAAAGAAAGACACTGAGGCCCTGGAGCATGTTCAGAGAAGGACAGCAAAGCTGATGAGGGGTCTAGAGCTCAAGTCTTATGGGGAATGGCTAAGGGAAGTTTTTTAGTTTGGAGAAGTGGAGGCTCAGGGGAGACCTTATCCTTATCATTGACTTTCTACAATAACCTGATAGGAGGTTGTCTTCTCTCCCAGGTAACAATAATAGGATGAAGGATGATGGCCTCAAGTTGTGCCAGGAGAGATTCAGGTTAGATGGTAGAAAAATTTCTTCTCAGAAGGAGTGGTGAGGCAGTGGCATAGGCTTCCCAGGGAGGTAATGGAGTCACCATCACTGGAGGTGTTCAAGAAGCATGTGGATGTGGCACTGAGGGACATGGTTAGTAGGCATGGTGGGGTTGGGTTGGTGGTTGGACTAGATGATCATAGTTTTCCAACCTTAATGATTTTATGATCCTATTCTACAGTTCTAAGCCATCCTCCTCCCCAGAACAGTCACTAACAGGGGACTGATGTAGACAATGCTCTAGGTCAGTCCCTTTGAGGAGGCCACATGTACTCTTGCTCTTCTGGGCACTCACTGTTGGTTGTAGGATTAAGCAAGGGTAGTGGATCCTAAGGTCCAGCAACTCTCAGACGTGTGGAAATGGCTGGAGGGCCACCTCAGTCATTCTCAGCCTCTCATCAAATTCTGAAGGGAAGGGAGCAACCCTGCAGAGCTGACCATATCATGAGCAGCAAGGGACATGCTTCCCTGCTTTGTCCCTGAATACTGTGCTTGAGGGATGTGCTCTGGGCTTCAGTGCATCACCAAAGGGCTGCCACCCAGACAGATTTATGGGACTGCCTGCTGCAAAATAAAGCTAGAGAGGGAAGAAGAGTAAGAAGTAATACAGTTCCCTTTAAATGAATAGGAACCTCTCAAGAGTTCCCCTCACCCTGTGGGAGCATTTTACTTTCCATTGAGCAGCACCATAAATTTCACCTATTGGTAGAAGTAAACATGTTTTATGGCTATCTGGACTGCACTATGATTGACTTACAGTCCCACAAATCATTCCTTTGCTCTCCTCCCTCTGGCATCCTAACCATGAGACAACCAGAGTGGGAGGGGACAGCTGTCACAGGCCCCAGATGAACGAGGAGAAAACCATCGCATGCTTTTCCTCTTCTTGGCTGTGAGGAGGCAATAGGAACCTGGGGCTGTGCTTTGCCTCTAGGCTCTGCTTCCACTCTAGGGAACCCTGGAGGGGCAGTTCCCAAGACAGAAAGACACTGGGAGAAGGAGCCAGCAGGAGCTGTGCCATGGAAGGCCTGCTCATGACAAGGTGTCATGGTGCAGTGCTTCCAGATCTAGAGATGGAGCATTCGTAACAAATCGCACACACTCATGGCTCTGTTGGAGTATTGTTGTCATCCTTTATTACATTAAAGGGGAACATCTTTATCTCACAGTGATTTGGATGGGGTGTGACACTGCCTGATGTAAAAGGGGCCTGTAATATTGAGGAGACAGCCATGAAATAATGCATTACACACTGAATTGAACAGCAGGCTCATTTACACTGGCTTAATTTGGAAGTATGAACATTCAGAAATTCTCTTCTCCACTCACATTCCCTTACTTGGGGAGCATGTAAATTACACTTATGATAATCCAGTATTTAACTGGTACAAGCATTACAAATTCCAGAAGCAATTGTTTCAAAAAAAAAAAAAAAAAAAAAAAATCTGGCAGGAGCTGTGTCAGCTTCTTTGAAAATGCACATGTCTATAACCCACCTCTGCAGCATCTTCAGCTCCTGGGCCCAGTCCTGTGAATGTCTGTAAAGCAGATGGGATACACAGGTGAGGCTTGTAGGGCTGCGCCTCTCGTCCCAGTCACCGTGTTGTCTTACTGAGCGTGGCAGATGGATTTCATTAAAAAACTGGACATATCATCTCTTTTATTGTGCACAGCCTTTGAGATCCCAGAAGGGCCAATGAAAATGACAGCAAAGGAGCTCTGTGTTAGCCATGCTCATGCTGAGAAGCCGCTTCTACAGTAATCCCACTGGCACTTTTTCCAGTCTCACCCCAGAAACCTATTGACAGTGCCTTGTCTTCAGCTGCTCACCAGACAGTTTACTCCACTGCCTGTGTAAAAGCCCTTAGTATTAAGTCATTTCTCTTGTATCTAAATGGAGTTGTTCCATTTTTAATTTGAGACCCTTTTACCATTGCTGCTGCAGGGAAAGTCTATTCGTGCGGCACGCAGACAGGAGGGCTGGAGCTGCTCCCTCCTGCCGAATGAATTGCTTTCCGCCGCGCCTTCACACGCAATGCCCACAGCTCTCTTTGTCATTTCTGCTACCCGTCTTTTACTTCTCTGCCACTTTCCCATATCTCCTTAAAAAGGGGAGTCTGAAAAATTCATACCCTACTCCAGCTCCATTCTTACTCAAGCTGAGTGATGCCATGCTTATCCCTCACTTTGCTGCACGGCAGATCTCTTTTGAAGCTGCATGCTCTGGAACACCGATTGCTTGTTTTGCAATGTGAGCTCTTATGCACTTAATTATCCGCTTCAACCCCAAGGTCTTTTTCTATATTAATGTCTCCTAAATATCTGTGTTGATTGCTGTTATTTCTCCCTAGGTGCATTACTGTCCCATTCATCAATATTAAATAAATTTCACTTTGTTGATATCTTCCCATGACTCAGAAACTGCCAGATAATTTCTCAGTGGGGATTTACTATCCCTTTCCACCTATCCATTTTATATTTTATTGCTTTCAGTACAAGCAAGGTTAAACAGAGCATTGCCTCACATAGATCAAATGTTCAGAATACAACGGGGAATAGAAATATTTGGATAAATAACCGAAAGTTGAAAGTATGATATTTTTAGAAAAGCTGGGGAAATACATTCATTTCCTGAGAAATATAAAACTTGTGCTCAAAATTTGCTCCTTACCAACACCGGAATGATCATGGGGAAGGGAAAGAAACAAACACCATTACCTGCTTTAAAAAACAAAAAGTCAGAGATCGCTGACAAACCTGAACTTTCAAGCAGGCATTTTTATTTGTGCCATACAAACTTTGGGGAGCAAAAGTATGCAGAGCATTTCTCTTAGAGGTATAGGAAGGCAATGCCTGACTATTTTCTGCCCATTTCACAGAAGGAACAGCGCGAAAGTGGCTTCTCTGAGTAACAACCCATCCTTTTTCAGGAGGGCTCTGAAATATGTGACTGAAGTTAATCATGTGCCATGGTTCAGTGGGCTTCCATGTGCTTTTGCTTTGCAGAACAAGAGCTGAAGGAAGCATATGCTGCAGTTTTGGTGAACAGCGGTCCCTTGAGCAAAATTTTCAGGCTATGGAATTTAGGCACCTGGGTACCTGGCTGCGCTTGCTGAATGCACTTTGAAGGTACAGAGAAGAGGTGGAAACCAAATACAGAATCCCATCTGTAAACTCTCATCTCATAGAAATCAAAGGGAGTTGTGCAGCTGACTTCATTTGACTCCGTGTTCCGGTACCTGGCTTCTAACTGCAAGATCCTGCTGTCAATTTTACTAAAACAAAACAAAATGCACCACACACATAAAGCAAAAGAAATGACACCCAAACCCATGTATGATTAAACAAGAATATTAGCATACCCATTTCTTGGCATTGTCAATAGGCTTTGATATATTAATGTGTAATTGCCTATAGAAACATGAGCAGATCAAAGAGAAAGGATGAAATGTGGGGGATAAGTTCTCTGTTATGAGAAGAAAGGCACAATTGCAGAGAGGTCTAGTTAATGGCAGACAGATCTTGTTGCTCTGAAGCCCAACGCACTGGTCTGGGCTCAGAGGAGCCCACTGTCAGGCCACACTCACCTTACAAATCACCTGTGATGCACTGTGTGCTGAAACGCTGTCAACCCCCTGTCAAAACAAACACCTACGAGTGCATCAAGATGCAGAAGCACTGGGAATGTGTTGTCCATCGGGAGCTGCTGGTGTTCTGAAATGGCACCCAAATAAAATAATCCTGACTTCTTTTTTTGTGGAGAGCCAAAAATAAAGCTGTTTGATGTTCCCTGTGGATGCCTGGCTCCCAGGTACCAATTACCAGCTCATGGCTAACACTTTGAAGTTTCACTAACCTTCTTAGTCAGTCTGCCTTGTGCCTGAGCTGCTTGTTCCCACTGGGTTTGTGAAGCATTGGCTTAGGTTATCCCTGAGGCAAAGATGGCTTCAGGAGGAGAGCCCAAACAGGACTCCTTGTTTATGTGATATTTTCTGTCAGATTCATTTTCAGTAATTGCATCTGCACAGTCAAGTTAGGGCTCTTCAGCAGACTGCAGTGGAAGCTGACTTCTTTGAGAGTAAATATCCAGCAGTCAACTCTTAAACAGATTTTACAGAAGTGACTAGTAATTCTATGTCTCAAGAAGTCGTCTTTTCCCTACGTTTCTCCTCAGCTTCTCTTGGGAAGTCACCAGACCTGCTAAATTTGTGGTTCTCATTTAATTCCATGACATGTTCCTATTTTTTAAAGCTCTATTTTCATCTGTTGAGATACCAGAGATTGCTTTTGGCCTGAAGCCTTGATTTCCAGAGAGGCAGTGTGAGCCTCCATTCCCAGTTAACTTAAAGGGAATGCCTCCTACTTTGTTGAGAGCAGCTTGGAGACTGTTTCTGGTCCCATCTGTGCTTTTCCATGCCAAACTGTGCTGCCCATGGATGCGAACGTTTTCCTAGCATGGCCGATGGAGGACACAGTGCTCAGACCAGGCCCTTGTCACGAAGTGGCAGCTTCCTATGAGAGATGTGAACCTGTTGGAACACATCCAGAGGAGGAACACTCTATGTTCCTATGAGGACAGGCTGAGAGAGCTGGGGCTGTTCAGCCTGGAGAAGATTGTAGGGAGAGCTGATATCCAACCAGCAGTTAGTTACAGCAGGGATAAGGACCCTGCTGGACAAGAGGGGACCCCACCCAGGAACCCATCGCCCCATGTCACACAGAGTGCAGGATCTGTGCCAATAACACCCCCCCAGAACATCTGGTAGCTGTTCCTGGGGAGGTGAGGGCTGTGTAGGCAGTGGGTAGCACTCCATCAAGGGATGACCCCATACTACAACACCATGTTGTCATGTCCTGCAGGCTGTCACCTGACTGTTGGTCCTATAGGACTTCTCTCCAGGTTTGGGAACTGCTTCTCCATTTGTCTTTGGATCTTACAGCAGGGGCTGCCGTTGGTCAGGGCATAAAGCTGCAGGGTCAATGAAAGGACAGCCCTGACAGAGGTGACCCAGACGAGCAGACTGTGGCTATCCAGCTCACAGCACTGCTCTGGTTGAAATTCAAGTGCACCTCTTGGTGGTGGGATGTGTGCAGTTGTGGAGAAGCACGCACGTGGAGTCATTGCTTCTCACGGCATTAGCTCAGAAATGTTACTGAAATCATTACAAATTATGTCTGCTGTATAATATTTTTTTTTTTCCTTTACCTAGTCTATAATTACAGCACCACCAAAGAAAAAAAAAAAGAGAGAGAAAAAAAAAGTATATTGGATTTGTCTATCATGATCTATGTTTAGGGCTTGGCAGGATTCAATTTTAATCTCAACTTCAATGATAACATTTTATTACCTGTGTTCTTTATTTATAGTTACACACTGCTTATTTATATTGATGTAAATATTTTTCGACCTGCATCCAGGAAAGTGCTATCATTATTGCCTGAAAGAAAAGCAGCCTTCCTCTTCTGAGCAGCTAATGTGATTTCAGAGAGATGGGGTCTACAAATTCATCAGCCATCTCAGGATTTTGTCCTTAATATAGATACCAGAGAAATGACACATCCATTACAAAACCGTTCCTGACAGATCCTGTCCATGGTCTGTTTTCCTGGAGTATCACACAAGGTAACAGCGTGAATCACAAGTAACATTCAACAGTGTGAAGTCTGGAGAAGCTCGGAAAATGTTTTTTTTTCAGGGTAAGGGGGGAGGACAGAGGGGAGAAGGTACTGTGCTATTAAAAACAGAGTTGAGCTGATGAAAAAAAAAAATAGATAGAAACAAAAAGTTGTTTTTAGTATTTTGTGCATTTAGATAACCCAAGAAGATCCCATATGGCATATGAGCAAGTGTTAACAGAAAGATCATTAATCAAGTAATACGCCTACTGGAAACAAAACCCACAGCAGCTTAGAGAAAACAGACAAAAAGTCAGCCTGTGGTTATATAAATAAGTGAATGTCAGAGCTGGAGCATTATTTCAGAGATGATGCAGCTTGAGACTGTGGACAGCTAGAGTTTGGACGTTTCATCATCCACATCTCCAGTGCCCCATTAGCAGTGGGCTGTCACCTAACCAGTGGAAAAGGCTTCCTGAATTCAGTCTGTTTGCTGGAGAAAGAGAGCATGGAAATGCCCAACAGGAGGAAACCTCCATATTTTTCCAGGATAATTAAACCATAAGCCTCAATTGTGATCTGAGTGGACATGGAGACCACTGACTCCTCTCAAAATGAGGGATTTACCCGCATGGGAAACTGTTGGAATACTGGGAAGGTCTTCTCTGTTCTCCTCCCTCCCCAGGGCTGCTTCCCCACATTCTGTCCATGTGCATGGATGTCCAAAATGATGTTGCCGGGAGCTCCTCTTCTTACTTAGTAGTGCTGAAAACTGAGAAATACCATGCTAAGACTTTCATACACAAGAGGTATAGATGTGTTTGGAGGCTTGTTTTTGTTTTGCTTTAGGGCTTAATTTTGAAAGAATTTATAATAACATAAAATAATTGGTCCCAACTTGCAGGCAACGCAGGGATTATTGGTTCAGAAATGCAAAGCAGTGAAATGGGAGACGACTGCTTCCATGTCAATGCAGATACTTTTTGCTAAATCATTTTTACAGAGCAAATCAGAAAAGCTGTGGCTGTGACTATGTTCTGTTGCCACCCTAATGATCCTGAACGCTCTGAGGAAATTGCCACTAAGCATTTTACCCTAAATATTTGTGTAGCAGGCCTTAAGAATTATTGATGGTAAGAAAATAGCAGATATTAACGAGCATTTTCCACAAGCTAGCATATCATCAGAGAATTTATAAGTCCTACATGCACTGCATTGAAAAGTACAGTTGTAATTCCATCCTGGAGGGTACTTAAATCTTTAAGAATACTCCCAACTTACTAAGTAGAGAGTCTAACACACAGTTATCAGCATCGAAGCGTCCTTTACCTCCCTACACAAAACCAACCTCATCCATCAATCTCAAAGTTTTTGTTCAATACTCCATTGCCAGGAACTGTTTTCAAATTCAGATGAGGGGAAAAAACAACAACCATACTAAATAAATGATTCAATACTTTACTTCATAAATAAGAAAGACATTCGATCAGTGTAGGGTCCTTGATTTGTGCCAGAAAAGCAGCTGTACAGCAGTACAAGAGGGCAGAGTGCATCGGGGTCTGTGTGGCAGGGTGTTGTGTTCCTCCACATGCACTGAATAGTCAGATATCAGAGTGGACGAGATTATTATGACAGTAAAGGTTTGACTAAGGTGGCTTTTTGATCAAGTTCACTACTAGGACAGGTGCAAAACAGCTTTATTTGCTCTGCCAAGAAAATAATGGAGGCTCTTTCAGAGTGGAAATTGCAGTTGAATAGGTGCAGATGTATGTGAAGGTCCAGGGCAATGAACTGTGGTTTTCCTCTCAGCTCAGTACATACTCAGTAGTGTCTTGACATCATTTCACCCTTGGTGATGCAACATTGGCAGCGATCCTCAAGAGAGCAGCTGGTAACCCTGGTAGGTAAATGAGTAGCAGCTGGGGAAAAATGGAGTTCATGCAGGGACAGAGACATTGAAGGGTTTTCTGAGCTATTGATTTTCACATGTGTTCAAGGGAGCACAACAGGGGAAAAGATTTTGGGATCAGTTCAGGTTACCCAGAAATTTCAGTAATGTTCCATCCAGCCCAGCTGCTAGATTGACTGAACCTGGTTAACACCACTTAATGACCGGCACAAACAATCTGCAAAGCCACTGATTATATTTTCAAAGAAAACAGCTCCAAACCCTCATTAAAGGGGTTCTTAACTCAACTGGCCTCATGAAGCATTTCCTGTGAGTGCTGTCATGTGTATATGAAGGTGCATAGCAAGAGGAATCCAGCAGTGGCTGTCAGCTGGGACTACAATGCCCCAGCCATGTGCCCCTTTCTGCAGGTGGGCATCATGTGCCAATGGGGTGCTGCGGTTACTCTCAGCTACCTTTCCTCCTTGATGCCTGTAGATCAAAGATCCTCTCACAATACTTAAAGTGGAGGTGGGGACACAAGTTGGCATCCCTATCCACATTAGTCTCTAAGAAGCATCTGCATCCAGGGCCAGTTCAGAACCTGGCTCTGTCTCTCCTTGAGTAACTGCTGCTCACTCAGTTCTGATCATTGGGATCTGGTAGCTTCAGGAAAGATGACTGCATTAATGTTTGTTTGTTTGTTTGTTTGTTTTATGTGTGTGTCCCTTTGTTCATGAATCATTGTTCTTGTCCCACAATAGTTGTAATCATTAATTTTCTGGACCTTCAGCTGATTGTCCTAGCAGCAGTAAAAAAAACAGGCAGCAGGAGTGAGGTGCAAGATCAGATCTATCTAGGAAGTAGAAATAAACTCTTGCCTCTTTCCATCAGAATTGGTTCCTTTGGGTCAGAGCCCATATGCATGCACACATGCATGCTCTGCTTCCTCTGTTCTGTGAAGCCTGGGATAGTATGTCTGGTTTTAAATTGGCTAAAGTAGATGAAGGATGGCAGAAGGTTATTTTTAATCTGCTAATGTGTTAAGGGAGACTGTTGCTGCAATGGAGCATAGAAGGTGGGGGAAAGTGAAGGAAAAATGTAAAATAAGTTTGTTTGAGCTAAAAGAACACAATGTGAGAATTTCAAAGCACCAGGTACCAGATTGACACAGCAGTGAAAAAGAACCATGTAAATTGTGTTTGCTTTCCTTTATTTATTCCCTAAAATAAAGGGAATAAATAGATCACTGGAGTCTTGGCTTGATTGGGTCTGTGGTAAAGGCATGTGGGAGATCCTCATTACTGAACCTTTCTGGAGAGATCTTGACTGGTTACATAGCCCAACACAACAAGAAGTGTCACTGTGGTACTCTCAAGAGCTATGGGTTTTGCTCTACAATGTCAGCTTGACTGGCCCTGAAAGATTATGTGAGGGAACTTACAGGACATCCCCGAAGTATCAGTTTCTGTTTCTCATGCCTATAATGTTTCTTTTTTCCCCTTTTTCTTCACTTTACTTAAGAGCATCCTTAGCAATTCCAGACAGGTCCAGCTGTGGTTAATTTGTCACAAAGAAAATAATATCAAACAGTGCAGCACCAGGGAAACAAACAACACAGTGCAAAGCCTGCCCCTAATTGACTGATGAAAGGAAAATTAGGGCTGCCTCAAGAAACAATTTCCATAGCAATGGCAATAGAGAGGAAGCTGTGCTGCAAAGCACAGGTGACCTGCCATAAGTCTCTGGCATATGAATTGCAGGACCCACCAATTTGGGGCACAGCATGGGCTGGGGTCAAGCCCAGCACTGTGCTGTGGGATGGAGGTAAGCTTCCTTCTCCCTTAAAGAAAAGCAAAATTTGATGGTGTAATTTGTAGCATTTTCTACAAATTAGCCTTGCTTGGCTTTTCTTTTACCTACAAAACAAGATCACACATCAGCCTAAGGATTCATTTAACTTCATACTGGTCTACTTTTTTTATCTATTTCCTTAGCAAAATCATACAAGAGACTTCCATGAAAGAGTTTCTGCCCTACAGAAACACTTGTGTGGGTACTGTGGGTAATACAGGCATGGTGGCAATTACTAAGACCACGTTTTTCCTTTTTGATGTGTAAAGCTGCTAGTTTCAAAAGTGGCTAATGTTATGGTGTGTGTGTTTAAAATTTTATATGATTGCTTAGGGATGCCTTAAGGAAAGCTTGTTTTTGTCAGAAGAAGCCCACTACAGGAGTCTTGGGGTGGGAGACTACGCACTCCCAAGCTGCTAGCTGCTTTTGACAACCTTGTTCATGTATGTGAGTGTATGGCAGATCTCTGTGTGCCTTTCGTCTGCTTGTTAGGAAGGCCGCAAAAAGCAAAACCAAATTCCTGGCAGCTAAATCATGAACAAATGTTACTCTTAATTTGGCGTAGTACAAAATTAACAGTTTACAGATTTTAATAGCCCTTAGAGGAAAGAAAAAAAAAAAAAGAAGAAGAAGAAGAAGACGACAACTCAAGGAAGAAAAACACACGCATACACAAACCCAGAAAAAACAAACAAAAAAAGCCCCAAAACCCTCATTCTGGACTTGCAAGCCTGGAAAACACAAAGGCCATCCATTTTCATAGCTATCAGTTAGGCACACATTCCCCAAGCTGCACTGCTGTGCTATGGCTTAATTATCACTCCGTGATGGCCTGGTGCTGATGGGAATTCAGCACCCAGATAGGAGCCTGTTCTCTCACAGCACACGGGACTGTGGCTGCCTTCATTTCTGTGTTTTAGACTGATAGCTCTTTTCAGAGGCAGAGCACACATCCCTGCTTTTGGCAAAGATTTGATCACCAGCTATGAACAAGTCTGACTCAGAAGAAAGGCAGGACTGACAAGATTTCCTCCACACTGCCTGTCTTACTCACCTTTTTCAACAGCTATTCCTGAAATAAGTGGAAAGACTAGTCCCTAAGCAGCCCGTATCATAATGAGTTGCCTCTTCATCATTTTCCCTGCTTTATTTTACCAGCATTCTGGAGAACTGGAATATAGAAGTTGCCTTAAGGGTAAGAGAAATACAGTCGTGATGTGTAAGACACCAATTGACCTGGAGATGGATTTGTCTCAAGGCAACATGGCATATTTTTATATGCCTGAACTTTTGGAAATAAATTTTGCAGCACTAGTTTTGGGGAGGACAGAAGTTAGGAGGCTCTGTGGAGCAGACGTATTTCAGGAATTTGGCAATTCAGAAGACGG
Organism: Coturnix japonica; assembly: GCF_054131305.1. Taxonomy (NCBI): domain Eukaryota; kingdom Metazoa; phylum Chordata; class Aves; order Galliformes; family Phasianidae; genus Coturnix; species Coturnix japonica. Next base: position 91,963,831 of record NC_140664.1, on the reverse strand, counting down.
TGTATCAGAGACGTGACAAGGGACAAAATAAACTGGAAGGAAAAGCGATGCATGGAAAATGTGGCACTGAGCATCAAGTTGGTCACTCTGCTGCCTGGCAATAATAGTATTCTTTCTTCTCTGTCTTTCTTTCTGAGGAAGTCTGGAGCTTTCTATTGAAACCTACTGAAGCGTTGCTATGTTAGGAGCATTTTCTGTTATTCAGCTTTCTACTGTAGAAATTAAAATTTGCCAAGGAGGGAAAACATCCTCTGTTGTTGCTTTTGTTGACAGGCTTTGGTAGGAAATCTCTCTTTCCATACCTTCACTGGGGAATGAAAAGCCTGCACTTAACATACAACTAGAGCAAAAGACAAAAAAGGAGAATGACAAAATCAGACAAGTCAAAGTATCCTGATTTGTTTATTTTCTACTCTTTGGTGCTTCTTCTTCTTAGCTTCTTGTCATTTATTTTAATACTTGTCAGGGCTCTTCTTTCAGGCTATCAGCTTTTCACCCAGGGATTCCTGTTGTGTTTTCATGAAGGTTAGCATGATGTGGGCTTGATTGGCAGAAGGTTAAGGGTTACAGCATATGCCAGTCACTGCAGTCAGACAAACAGAAAGCAGGGTCATGTGAGCAACTCTTTGCTATGGCAAACTGCAGGAGAGCCAAGCAAGGATCAAGTATTCAGTGTAAGAGCAGAGCCCATGATGATAGACAGACACAGGTACACAACCATCTTGAAAATCCTCATGGTTAGCACTCCTACTAGCTGATTGAACACAGGGACTTCTTGTAGGCCCTGATTAGCATTGTTGCTGAAGGCTGGTAGTTTTGCTGTGTGCTGACTTACAGTTGTATGTGCCACCAGCCTAAACAAGACTACATAACTGCAAGTTAAACCTGGGCTGTCCTCCCCAGCTTAACCTCAAAGATGCGCTTGATGGCCTTGGCAAAGCCTCATGCCCAGGCACATGTACTCATGCAGAAGGTAGTGCACTTAGATGGAGGCAGCACTCTTTCTTAAGAAAACAGCTGGGCTCAATTGGATAAGGACAGATCTGATGTGACAGTGTCAGAGAGACAGAGACTGATGCCACCAGGGTGACATTTTAAATATACTCTTAGATGGTTTATTTGCAAAGAATGAGCATAGCAGTGCTCCCAGAGATGAAGATCTCCACCTGCTCCAGAGATGTAGCTATAGCAACCTCCACAAGATTACATTGCTAATCTGCAGGTGTTGAAGAGGCATAGATAGATGTTATTGAGTAATTTGGCTCCAAATAGATACTTTGATCTGCATAACAGCTTGCATTTATATTCCAAATATGGATCATTTCCAGGTCTACAGTTCTTATAAAAGCAACACTCCCATTCTTTACTTCTTAAAACTTGTCTGTGCCATCTAATAAGCCTGACAGGAGTGGAAGAAAAGGGAAACCATTTCATTGCTAAAAATTCCCAAATTATTTCTTGTATGTTTTATCTATGCGGCTCCTCAAATGACAACAAAACCAAATGGAAGAGAATAGATGTTCCAATTTCCTATACACATAGTGCACTTGATGAATCAATTGCAGAGACAGCAGAGACTGTCTATTCCACCACACGTCGGTGACAGTCTCCAAACGTGTACCAAATCAGATCGTGCTTCATTAGCAGCTGCAACACTGTTAAAGACATCAAGCTAACGTCTGCCTCACTTTATTCTCCACAAGACGTCATTGAACTTGGTGGGGATGCCTGGGATGGAAGTCAAGGCAGGATATGGCTCATCATCAAACAGCACTAAAGGACTTTTGATAAGCAAAATCTGCAATGTACTGATTCAATGAAAGGAAGGAATTCAATAGCTCCAAGAGAAAAAATGACCCTTCATTGTATTGCTGTTAATCTGCTGGAGCACTCCTTTAGGAAGGAAGTTCAGTCACACGCTCAGCTTTTCATGAAAGCTGGCTGAGGACATTTTACATAGCCTCTAAAACCTGTATTGCTTGCCCCTTTCCCTCTCTTCTCTTTATCCTCTGTTTCTTTGCCAACTGAACATCCCACAGCCTCATTGCTCCCCTTGCTTCCAGAAACAGCCTATCCTGCCCTGTTTCCTGCTGCTGCTTCATTTATGTCTTTGCAGTCTGCTTCATTATCACATCATTTATTTACCTGAATGATTTTTCTGTATTAAAGAACTGCAAGTCAAAAGTCAGAAGCTTGCCTTTCACACAAACTGCGTGCATGTGACGGTGCAGTTACCCATGGAACAGTCATCTGCTGCTTTTCCCATAGGACCCTTCTTTGCCTCTCTGTTTGGGTTACAGCAGCATTACCTCATCTCTGAATTCAAAAGGCCCTCCTTCTGTCCCCTAGTTCTGCACAGATTGCTCCTGGTTACTCCCTATCAACTATGTGTCTCAGTCTGAAACTGCGATCCCCTTGTCAGTAAGACTGCATTAATTACAATCTTATCTTTAAATGCTTTATTAATCAGATCTTCCACCAATTTCTCCTTTACTTTGACTGCTATTGATACCAAGCAGAACTGTATTTTCTTGGGTGGTTTCATTTGCCATGGAATTTTTACACAATATTAACAATGACCTTTGCAGATTTCCACACTATTTTATTATCTATTAAAAATGTACATAAGGAAGCTAAAAATATCCCATATCAACTCTTCCGTGACTCCTGGGGGTCACTTTTTTGGACCTTGTGATTTCAAAAATGTTTGACCTTGATACAATTTGTTCATTGTCTTTCTTAATTATTAATATGTCCAAAATTGCATTATTCTAACAGAGTGCAGAAATAATTGTTGGAACTATTTTGCCTCTTTCTTCATTGTTACTAATGACTTGCTGTCTCCAGTTAGTAATGAGTCTATGACACTGATAGTTTCTTCTGCTATTACTAATAAGCTTTCAAGAAACACTTCTTCCAAAACATAGCCAGATCAGCCATGGATTTTATTCTGATGTCTTTAGTATCCTTTATCAATTTTCTACACTTCATAAGCTCTTATTTATATGGATCTTTATTACCGCTTTCTTTTTCCCATATGTTGTATATTACTTTTTAATTTGTTATTCCTGCCTTCATTCTTCCGCTGAAAGAGAATAGGCTTTTCACCAATATCGTTCAACTCCTTCATGGTACAGTAATGTCTTTTTGGCCGCTTAATGTGCACTCCTTCCTCATTTTTTTTCTCTCTCCTCATTTACATTTCTATGTTTGCTTCTGTCATTATGCTTCTCCTGTCTTTGTAACATTCTCCACTTTGGAAGATCAATGCTTTTAACTATCAAGTGCTATGGTGTTTTGAGTCACATTCTTGTCAGGCAGTGACGACTGTCCCCAAGCAGCATGTGCTTTCTGTACCAGCAGTTTTCCTTTCTGTACAGCCCACTGCCTAAGGAAGACACTGATCTGCACCTGCACTGGGGAAGCAAAGCATCTGAGGAACACCAGTTTGGATTCAGGAGGCCACTTATGTCAGACTTCTTCCCACCGGTGAATATTTTCTACTCCTCCTGCTTGCTGCCATGTTGATCTGTATCTTGCTGACACATTGGTCCCATGGAAAAGAAGGACTCGTGTTATCCTGTGTCACAGTGGATCTTGCTTCTAGTGCTCCCTGATGTCAGAGAAGGTCTCTGTTTGAGGGAACCCCTTGTCCACCTCACACCATGGGGCCCTAGGGAGAAGAGTTTGGCTCAGAGGGCAGGATGATCAGAACCACAATGAACGCTCAGTCTTTGGCCACAACTGCAAAACCTTCCTTTCCTCTCAAATTGCTTTTGAGCTGTATTGCCTGCAGACATGCAAAAGTGCTTTTTGTGAAGGAAAATAGCATCTCAGTTATCTAGTTGAGTGGGAGATATCACATATTGCTGAAGGAAGATCTTAACTTTCTCTCTGTATGTGCATGCCAGCCCATAACAGAAATAGTTCTAGCTAGAAAAATATCATTTCAGGAATTGAAATCAGCAATTTTTCATGTTTGGATATGTTGTTTTTCACCTTGCTTAGCACTTCAAGTGCAAGGTCATGTGGCAAATCATTATACCAGCAATGTTTATCCCCCTTTGAAGAACTCCATCAAGAATTGATTTGAAAAAGATCTGGGTAGTGCCTATTTCTTTTTCTTGACAACAACTCCATTATTCAAAATCTATTTATGCAAAATCATTTGCTGCGAGAAATCTTCATTTTAATTGCAGGCAGCAACCATTTTGAGGAAAAAGCCAATATTCTTAAAGCAGGAACAATCTTTTAAAATGATAATTTAGCACCCCCACTCCTATGAATTTGTATCAGGGAAATATTGTATAGAAGAGGCCTCTGGAGACACCCAGGCAAAGCTCCCTCTTGAAGGTGGAACAGCACTAGCACCAGCTCAGGCCATGCTGTGCACTCACACGCAGACTTCTGTCTGTCCTTCTGGATGTGTGTACACATAGAGCACATTACAACTACTATTAGCCTTCGCTATTTTTAGCAGTTTTAAAAACCATACGCAGGTGCTGTATGTTAAAAATACAGCTTTTAACACCAGCTGTTTTCACTCAGCTAAGTGTTTTATCTAGAAGATTAGATTACAAACCCTGGGGAAGAAAGCGACTTAAATACATTGTACAGCAGGTAAATTGCTTTGGGCTCTGCATTGTGTCATTAGGACCAATATGAGAAAGCAGCAAGACTTATCTTAATCTTGCTGATCGTCTCAATTAACACAGTCCCCACAGTGTCCTCCTTAATATCTAATCCCCATGGTTTCTTGTTCTATGTATTTTGCACTGATAATGTTCTTTATCAGATCATTGCTGAGGGTACAGAAGTACGTATTAAGCGAGTGAGGATGTGGCAGTTATTGAGAGGAGTCACGTGCCTAATTAACATGGAAATTAGGAGATGGACTATTAAGTCTTTCATGCAAAGGAAAGCAATGTACTAGATACAGACTCTAACAATAATAATAAAAAAAAAAGAAAATAAATAAATAAAGGAAAAAGGGAAAAGCGCACAGGGAAGGAGTCTAATTATAAACAGAATTCAAAAGCAATGCCATTCAAAACAACCTGTCTACTCTTGGCAAACACTTTCATCATACAGAAATAACTTTCCATACACAGCAACACAAGTAAGTAATGAAAAAGAAGGGGGCTGTCTTCCCACTGCTCACACATCCAGGAAGTAGTGAAATTATCACTGTTCTCGTGGGACTTTTCCTTATTCAGGAGGGCAATCTTGACTCCCAAGTGCATTTCTCAGTCACATGAGGACAAATAAAGACAAAGATTCAGATCCAGATGAAATGATGATCTTTATCTTTCCAGCCAATTCCACAAATTCTGCCTAGAATAAAGACCGCCGTAATTAAAAAATAAAACAAAATTGCCACGGAAGAAAGTATCAGAGTTTGGGACATTGACAGCCTTCAAATACTGATGAGCAGTGCCAGCAGAAGTAATCCCCCATCCATAATTTTTTCCTGTTCTCTGATGTGCCCTCTGAAGCTCTGGGTGCCCTTTGACAGATGTCCCAGAGCCAGGCTGCTATTGTCAGCAAATGCAGCTGTCATAGGCAAGAGCCATGGCTGGCCATGTTGCTTCCTCAATGCGCATGCTGCCACCAAGTTTCATCCCAAGGATCTCATCCCTGTCAGTATGGATTTTCTCTTTTTTTAAGTCTCATGATGAGAGTTGACAACTTGGTGACTGCCTCAGTTTGGGAGGTTTTCCTTCTTCCTTTCATTGCTGTTTCCACCACCCCAGCCTACCTCCAACATGCAACATGTAGGACTGTGTTTTCAAGAAGAAGGGTGGAGAGTGAAATGCTCATTTTGAATGGATTTTAATTAAAGACTCACATGAGTCCTCAAACATTTTGTCTGGATTCATTTTTCAAACCAGTTGAGCACTTGCACTTCTCTGGTAACTGCTATGTGGCAGAGTAGATGGGGCTTTGATAGTGAATGGTTGCCAAAATTTTAAGTGATCTGCACTTGTTTCTGAGCTGGGAAACCCACTATGTCTTTTATATTACCTTTCCTAACTGACTTTCTGACTATATGTTACAGTAACACGCCAGAACAGTACAAGAAGGAAATATTCCTGGAGGAGGAATGTCTTTTACTAGTGAAGATGCAAATGTAAGTAGTAATATCCCATCCCTACTACTTACTATGCAAAGGAAGCTTAATTTGCATTGCTGTGGTTTAAATGTAGATGGTCTAAGATAAGTCACTGTCTGATGTCCGTAAATATTGATGAGCACTTGGGGATCCTGTATAGAACCATCTGTTTCTTTTCTGTCATCATCTGAGAGCTGTGTGTTAGCAGAGATGTCAGAGGAGTTTCTTGGAGGGAAACACATACCTTTGCTTAGCAAGCAATAGCAAAAGGAATGAAGGAAGTTAGGGAAGAGAATTGCAAGATGAATAATGAATCAAGCCAGACTGGAGGCTGGTGAGCCTTCACTAGAGATATGACTTATGGGCAGCCTCCACTCCTGGTGCTCCCTGAGCTCAAAGGATGCTTTGCAGCAGCCACATCTCTGTGCAGCGCCTGCCTGCTGGTGCCCACTCTGCCATAGAGTCCCTGGTGGAGCGGGGTGGGCAGCAGCAATGTAGGCTGGAGAGCTGCTCCTCTCCTACAGGCCATGGGGCAGAGAATGTGCCAGCAAAAATGATGGGGAAGAGTGGATTAATAGCCACCTCCTGCCTCCAGAAAACATCAGCAAGTCTAGTGAACTGTGTTCATCTCATCTATTGTGAAAAGATCCTGTCACTTCTCTCCACTTTTAACTCTTTTTTTCCCCTAACGGGAGTTTCAGCACTCCTATTTTAGATGCCTCAGTGAAGTGCCTAAAGTCACAAGGAAGGGAGCTAGAACATCAGTCTGCATCTGTTGTCTTCTGCAGGGAGTTGTCATCAGTCATCTTGTCTGCAGAAACAGGTAAGGGACAGTACCACCCATAATGCATCCCCAGAACAAGGGGTGAGGAGAAGTTGTCCCCAACCACACTATGACAAGGTCACCTCCTTGAGACCCAGTTTCTCCAACTCTAAAATGAGAAAAACATTTATTGTCCCAATTTATTTTCTGTTTTAAAGTATTCCATAAGTGCTATGGTTTATTATTCTAATGCGACTGTAAAATCATGATGTCTTTATTGCAAAATGATCTTTAAAACATGAAGCATTAGGATGGTGACTGAAATCATTAGGATCAAATTGTTCTGCTTTTGCCCTGTCACACTGATACTTCAAAGCAAAATTGTCTCGTGGGCGTTTATAAGATTTCATAAAGATAACGTGTCTTTTCAAACCTTCTTCAGGGGAGGGGGGAAGAAGCCCCCAGACATTTTCTTAATGAATAAGGACCAGAGGGTTCTGCCTATTTAATTCTGAGGCTCTCTTTTAATATTTAAATTCTGAACCTGCTAACAATCAGCTTGATGAAAATGAGCCTCTGGTTGTTTGGAAGTGGTGCAGGCAGATGTCCTTGCTCCTCAGCCCCACCCAAGGCTGCTGTACTCACTGAGATGCTGTGAGATGGTGACTATGGGCTCCTACCTCTTCCTCTGCCTACAGAAGCCTACAGAGGTCTCCCTATCTATCCTATCTTCTGATTTACAGACTATATTCCTACTAGGTTAATTAGGGTTGAAATTCTCCTCCTCTGCCACCTTTCACATGGAGCTGCATCTCAAAATCATGTTTCCTCTTCTGGTCAAAAGTCCAAGTGAAACTTCAGCAGATAGTGAGTGTACTTTGCTATGTACTTTGCTATGAGCAGCTTTCTTCCATAAACAGCGCCATAGGATAAGCCTTGTCACTCTCCTTGTTATTCATGGATCTTCCCTTCCCTCTTGCACATCCCTATGGTTGTCTGGTTTTGACCCAACAGATATGTAAGGGGGAAAGCTTTCTGTTCCTGTTTCATTACATCTTGGTTTCAGGAAATGTGTCTTTCTACTATACTGTAGTATGTAGGTCTGGGAGACACAAGAACATTTGTGAATTTATGTATATAATGTCACAAGTGAAGGCCGACAAAAGAAAAACTAATACTGTTTCTCTTTTACTCTGATTGAGTGTAACTACTTGCTAGTTTTATGGCAAACCAGTTCATTAGCATTTAAATCGATTCTTAAATATTTTCCCTGAAATTTGGAGCACTATAAGCCTTAAATCCAGGACTGGTAATGTTGTGATTTTTATGTCTAATTTTAGATTTACTTTTTGGTCTGATAAATTGCGATTATATAGCCATGCAATTTCAGAGAGCTGCTTTTAAATGCACAAATTTGTGCTGAGCCTTTAATGAGTAAAATAATAAAATAAAAAGGAAGAAAGCATTACCTTATGTCCATATGCAAAATGACAGCGAACCCTGAAATTCTTGGCGGTAAAACCTTCATGCATTCTAGTTTCAGAGCTTACAAATTAAAAGCTTAGACAGAATATGTAACTGTGTACAGGAAATAAATTATCAATAGAAAAATGACCTACGAAATCCTGCAAATTCAGTGCCGTAAGCTTCAGTCTGCAAATGCTTATATCGCTCCAAACTTTACAAGTGCAAGGGGTCGGATGACCTCCATTCAGTCTCTGCCCACGTCTAACGACATTCAGTGGTCACAAGAATCTCTCTCTGACAGCACTTGCCCTACCAGTGCCTCTGGCTGGAGAGGAGCATTGGTGGGAACGATAGGGAGTAAGTCACACGCAGTTACAGTGCATAGACATTAAAAATGCACTTTGTCTAGCTCCGCTGTATACTTCGAGCCATTACTTTCTTTGCTAAATTTGACCACCTACCCCTCAGCACATAAAAGAAAAAAAGTTTCATGTTGCTACAGAAATGCAAAACTCACCATAAGGCAAATTTATTTGGCTTTTAAGTGATGTGTGTGAATGGAGCACATTTTCACTCCATTTGTATTGTTCCGTTAGTTAATCTCACCCCACGGATTGTAAAATCCTCATGAGTTTTGTGGTTGCAAGAGTAGGGGATTTTTTTCATCTGTGGTTTCTACAGCTGAGTAATCTGGTGCATCTTCAATCACAACTAGAACTGGAAATCCTTCAGATACTGACAAGTTAACAAATGGACACTAGCAATATTGTATTGCTCATCTGCCTGATGTTGTATTTTAATTAGACTGAGGAAGATAAAAAGGCTGCTTCTTCAGGTGTGAGTTACTACAGGACCCTTGAGGGATAAAAAGAAACTGTTTAAGGCAACGGACTGCTTATGCTATTAGTCACAGAAGGCTGCCTTCTTTCTGTCCTGCCCTGTTGACAGATACTGCTAATGTTGTAAAAGAATCACCCCTTCACTCTGAAGTGTGCACTGTTTCAGATGATGGAGTTCCACAACACTGACAACTGCAACTCTTCTGTTTTGCGTTACAAATGAAAAGTTGCTTGAGAACATCCTTGCTGAGTATTAGTCCATGAAGACATTGGTCTTTGGTGTGAGAAAGGCTATCTGAAGGTCTGCACGTTTCCTATCTCTTTTAACAAGTACTGCTGCAGGAAATCTAGACAAAAAGAGAGAGAGAGAGAAATTACTGTCACAGAATTTTATTTTATTAAACTAAATTTTCAACATGAAGAGTGTGACTGCAATTTCTTTTTAGCAATAAAAGCTTGACTATGAACCTAATGTCACCAGTTCAGTAGAGCACATTTCACTAAGTGCTAAATTCACTTCTTTGCCAGGAATATATTTCTGTTCATTAAAACATTAGGCTACTTACACAGTTTTTGTACTGTATCAAAGGGGACACTGAGCAGCCTAGGGATTCACATTTGCTCTTCCACATTTCTTTTACAAGGCTCATTGTATTTGTAAAAATCACATTTCAAAAACGTAGAAAGTTGTGTGAAGAGACGAGGTTAAATCAAAAGCTTACAAGTAAATCCTTTTGATGCCATTTGAATTCAAGGTTACATCCAGATGTCCCAGATCATTCAAATCTAATCCATGAGTCTGAACCTTTGAAGAAGATCTGCTCCCAGAGGGACTGTGAACTTTGCATCTTTGACCTACCTGTTATTTATTATGAAAGATCTTCATGAACCAAGCCCAAACCATAGCACAGTCAACAAGAACTGCAACAGCGACTTCAGTGGACTTTGGGTCAAATCTTGTTGCAAACTACAAAAAAGGAAAACACACATGCAAAGAATACACCAAAATAAATAAATAAATGATGGGATGTTCAGCCTCCAGAGAGTACAAAGTGGTTTCTAGCTTATGCTCACACTTCTATCTTTCCTCCTAATACATCTTTTAAGAATATTTTCCTTATTCACACTGCCTGTCTCTTTTGACTATGAGTCCGGTGAAACTTGACTGAGCTTCAGGTTTTGTGAACTGTGTGGAAAGTCATATTTTTAAAATTTATTTATATATATATATTTAAGGGTGCCATCTGATTAAGGTTAGAAAGAACCCTGCAAAGGTACAACTGTGCTTAACACTAACACCATAATTCTGTGTGATGCTGACTGTTGCGGGGGCCAAGAGGATTGCTCCTTCCTTGGTTTTAACCAGATGGCATTAGGCTCTTTAAATATCTTTGTCAAGTGGTTCTCAGATATGAGCAAATGAGTTCTTTCAGTGCTAATGTTCCCCTTGTCCAGAAATGTCTGACACTGTTTGAGAGATGCTTCCTTTGCTGACAGCCCCAGGCAGAGAGCTGGGAAACAATTAAATGGGTCAAAGGAAAACTTGCCAAAGTGCCCTGCACATCTCAATCTGAGACAAAGCAGGTCCCTCACTGAATATAGCCAGAGGATTAGGCTGTAAAAGGACTGTTACTACCTACCTAGATAATATATGCTAATATCTCTTTATCTCAGTGGCTACATCCTTTTATATCCTATACAGCTGGTGTCCCCAATGCATAAACCTTTTCTCCCGATAGCACATTAGATATGCATTTGAGGTACAACATCAGTAATGACTTGCTTCCAATATAATTATATTTTAATTACGCATTTAAGACCAAATTCTTTCGTGGTCTATCCCAACTTACACTCTTTGAAACCTTAATAATTTTAATTAAGTAGTAGTTGGTGTAAAATTTCTAGCTGTTGAATTTTGCATTAAAAAAATTTAAATCCCCTTAAACATGGACTTAATCTTCGCAAGCACTTCAATTAGTAGTGCACTCCCTCATTTAGTCTTTTAGAGCAATAACATGGACTTTATGGAACATCAGGTCCTTTCCAACAAACGATATTAGGACAGAGCCCACTTTTAAAAGCTTCCCATTTGCCATCAGTAAGTGAGGGATGTGTGCTGCAGGCCCTCACAGAACTTCCCTCTCATTAACATCAGTGCCATTAGTGATCCATTAGGGATGGCTGAATTTGCTTTTAAGTGGTTTAACCCAAATCTTTCTGCATTGTACGCTCTGTTCCAGGAAGACAGGACTCAGGCTGGTGGGGCTCTGGCAACTGGTTCCATGTCTCCATATAAGCATGGCTTTACAGAGGGAAGAAGAGAATCAATAGGTAGGCAGAGAGGAAAAGAGGAAGCAAAATTTGTTACTGTCTAAACAAGGTGCAGGCTGCACAAGGAGGGCAAAAAGTGACCTGAGAGAGATGGTTGCCTTCAAAATAGTGCTTGGAACAATTGAACCATTGGGAAAGTTGCTGGAAGATTGACCTGGACAGAATAAGACTGTAAAGGGACCCTAATTGTGTTCCAAACCAAGTAGAAAAATAAAGGGTAATACAACCTTAAGCTTCAGATGTAAGATCTCTGACAAAACGTGCATCTAAGGAGATATTACAGAGCCCCTAATTAAAAACAGTGCTGCTTGCAGGACTCCAGCTTGCAAGTGAAATTGTTGAGAGAAACAGATCCGGCCCTGGAGAAATCAGGCAGAGCCATGAGGAAGCGCCTGCTGAGTACTTGAAGGAAGCCTAACACCTGGCACAGGGACCTGTGTGTCCCTAACAAGGAGCAGGCCCTGCCTGGCCCTGGTGGCATGCTCAGCAGGCCCTGTATCAAGCAATGCATTTGGCTGGCCTCTTGGGTAGCAGTCGGCAAGCTGTGTTTTGAGCAGCATAAAGCACCACTCCAGTGCCTGCCTGCAAAGACTTTACAGCCCAGGAGGGAGGCTCCAGCGGTAGCTGTAAGTTGCTGCACATGATGAGCACTGCAGGAGATGCCTGTCCTCTCTTCCAGCATTTTACTTAATAGACAACTAACATTTGCAGCAAAGACCTGCCATTATTTATCCAACAGAGGCTGAACAAGCAACAGACAGGCTTGCCAGAGCAGAGCTGCAGAGCATATCCTTAGGCCAAGCTAAAGTGCTCACAGCAAACCGTTAGACCAAAAAAAAAAAAAAAAAGAAAGAAAATGATTGGCAGTGCAGCAGCACAAATCAGCAGCACTTGGCACAGCATCTCACTGCCCCAGCCTCACATAAATGAGCAGAGCTGCAATAGGAGCAGCTCTCGAGCATTTTAGGAAGCCGGGAGTGCAATGGGAAAGATGATGCAGCTTTGATCTGGGGCAGAACAGTGAGGAAACATGGTAGGAGCTTGAGTAATGAAGCAAAGGTCTGTCTGACAGACACCCCTGGGAGAGGAGTGCTGGATCAGAGGGAGACAGAAAACAGATTAGAGACGTGTTAGACCTGATACACTGCATGAAATAGTACGTGCAAACAGTTTAGAAGGCAACAGCTTTAGCAGCATGACTCGAAGTTTAGGGCTAAGTTTGAGATTACCAACTGTGCATAAAGATGTGTGATACAAAGATGAATGAAAGCTAATATGTGTGTGTCTGCCTGACCTTTCTAAAACCTCTCAGTTTTCAGACCCAACGCAGAGAGGATATGACGATCCAAGCCCCACAAAGTCAGAGCTGCCTCTCACTAGGACCTGTACCAGCTTCACAGGAATCTTCCACACCAGTATCACCACGATGGTCATTTATTTATAAGGTGTCAGAGAGGCTCAGAAAGTCTGAAAATCATATAGAGGTTGAAAAGTCCAAGAACAACCCTGGAGGTATATGTTATAAGAAGTATCCTTTACCCTGAACACCCATGGCATTGGCCAGATGGTACCAGCCTTGTGTGAAGGAGCCTGATCAGCTCATGCCACTTCTGAGTCCCAGAGAAGAATTGGGTGAGGAGATTCAACTGGGAAGCTCCTGAGCAAACAGGAGGCTCTTCCATATAAGACATTATAGCTGAGATAATATAGCAATTACTTATAATACCAGCTCACCACAACCTTAAAAAATCCATACTTTTCCTCATGAGAGGTTAGTCATCTGCAGCCCAAGCAGGAGATAACAGCATGGGAAAAAAAGAAGAAAGATAAACCAGCAGAAAACAACAGAGTGGCTGGAGAGCCAATGGAGAACTGTAGGTCAAAACAGCACAGGATGACCCAGAGGCTGCATTTTGATAAAGCTTGTTTCATGTCAGCGCTTGTTGTTTGGGTAACTGAGATGCAAGGCAAGGTAGCCCCAGGGAGCTCTGGCACAAGGCGACTGGAGCTGCCTCTTCAGGACTGCAGAGGTCCATGTTTTGCACGTACTGACTGATGCTGCTTAAGGGTAGCCTCTGTGGAAGTGCGCCTACAGTTACCTGCGGAGCTTCTGAAAACTACTTTTCTCAACAGAGCTTGTTTCATTTCCACAGGAAACAAAATACCTTTTGGTTATTGCTCAGCATTTGGTGTGCATCATAGCAGGTGCTCCTGACAGCCTGGAGGGGAGAGAGGCAGCGAGGAGCTGAGCTGGACACAGAGCAGAGCTTACCTTCTTGTTTTGCCAAGTTTCAACAGACCGGTAAATTTTAAAAGGTGATACTTGCCTTTAAATGCAACATGTAACTCATTTTGTTGCAGTGTATCCATCTAGCGTGATGTGCTTACAGGGAAAAAGGATCACCCTTTCACTAAAATCAGATTTGGCAAGGAAATTTGGTTTTCTAACCCAAAAAGAGGGGCTGGAGTTATCCCAAGGTATTGTACAGTTTTGTAGAAGTTTGAAGTTGTGTATTTTTCACCTGCTTGAATGATGCTTATGGTACATTCTTGCATAACTGAAAATGCAGAGAGAGAGAGACAGAGAGCCATTTGGAAGCAGTTTTCCAATGTGTGCAAATCACTTGAGCTTGGCGAGCAGAACTCACCATTTTGAGCCACTCAGGCACTGTGGAAAATGTGTTCTGGTAATTAAGCATGGAGAGCCATGATCCTGGTCAATATTCTGTGCTGCAGCCTCCTCCAGGGTGACCTCAATCCCCCACCTCCTTCCAGCTACACATAGAAGCATGGCAAGGTACAGAGGGCTGGTGCCTGTGCCCAAAGGCTGGTGCTGCAAGGAGCACGGGGGGAGCCAAGTATGAGCAGTATTTCTCCTCTCCTCTCCTCTCCTCTCCTCTCCTCTCCTCTCCTCTCCTCTCCTCTCCTCTCCTCTCCTCTCCTCTCCTCTCCTCTCCTCTCCTCTCCTCTCCTCTCCTCTCCTCTCCTCTCCTCTCCTCTCCTCTCCTCTCCTCTCCTCTCCTCTCCTCTCCTCTCCTCTCCTCTCCGCAGCCATCTGTGGCCCAGATGAGCCCCGGGTTGGTCTGGCTCATGGTGTGTTTGGCAGCTCTCAGTGGATTTCCTCTTCCAGTCTCTCCCAGTCAATCAAGATTTTCTGAGCAACCAGCCACAATGTGGAGGCAGGGAGTCAATGTGCACTTTGGTCCTGCTTGTCATGGGTCTCTCTGCTAACAATCCCAAGTAAGATACAGGGCTCTGATCTGCTGTGTTTAACACCTGTCAGCAGGGCCATGTGCCAGAGAGATTTCCCAATAATATCTGTTCTATGCCTCTTAGAGATACAGGGTGTAGCCAAGTATCCTGTCCTGTTATGGCACATTTTTCTAGGCATGCAGTGCCTAATGCTAGTAATTTATATAAGTTGTGACTTAATCTTTCTGCAACTTTATCTTCTTGTCCCCTTTAAACAAATAAAATCATCAATGGAGGTAGAATGGTTTAGAAGAACTAAGACTCATAACATGAAGAAAGTCAGTATTATTGGCATTTTCCCTTTCATATTTTAATTTGACAGAATTAGGTAAACACTTTTCCTAAAAGAATGAACCCAGATTGGGTTCAGTTGAGTTAGTGAGTGAAAGACTGTATTATTTTCTTAATTTCCCCTAGGAAAGAAAGGTTTCCTCACTACTTGTACGTGCCATCAAACTCAAATGGTCACCTAACAATAGAATTATCATGCAGTAAGTGGGAGGTGCTCATTAAAAGCCCTCATTTGAGCAGGGAAGGAGAAAATTCCTTCATGATACACATAGGTGACATAATGCTGGGAACAATCTACCAGCAGGTGTGGGTCTTCTTTGCAGGTAGGTCCCAGGAGAAGCCTGCACATCATTTGCTAGTGTAGCTACGGGCTATTGTCTTTATTTTCATAGAAACGCACAAAAAAGTCTATATTCACTGATTTTCAAGCAAGAATTAAACATTATAAACATGCTGCACGTCAGACTTGCCACAGACATGTAAGTTCCTTCCTCATCCTCATGTTTGCTAGATAAATTATGATTCTATGATTCTATGAAATTATGTTTTCTGAACAGAAATAATGATAAATATATCCAGCCTTGAATTTAAGGCACCGGGTGTTAGAAGATTTTAGTCGGGATCTGCCTCTTGGTCTGAATTATCTCATGGTTTTCATCATGTGCTGCATGGGTCCCTAGGCATCTGCAGACTAACTCCAATATGGTAATTAAATGTGATTGAGAAAATAAGTTGTTGGTCTCTACACTGCAAGTGACCTGTGTTAAATGTCCTTGACAGATACTGAAAGAAACTGGAGGATCTATAAATTTTTTAAAAATCACTTACCCAGTATTTAAAGGTGTCAGCACTAGACTCATCAGAGAAAGATACAAGCAGCTCCATAATCTGTAATTATAAAGTAATCTGTCAGAAGCAGATATTATTCCTATCACAGCCTTTTACAAAGCTTGTTAATGCCTTGAAGCACAACTTGATTTCATTTGTTTTTTTTTTAAAGCAACTTTTATTCCATCTTGTAATTTAAGGTGGCTTTGTTGAGTAACAGCACTGGGTGATGGGCGGGTTTTCTAAGCAACAGCAAGTATATGACATCCATTTCTTCAGCATTATCTTTCAAAAAATCTACTCATTCCAGCTCAGAATAGTCATTCCAGTTCCTTTATAGTCTGAAAACATTACCCGAAGTAACTTTACCATAGATATTTGAATGTCATGGAATCATAGAATGGCCTGGGTTGAAAAGAGGTTGCCCCGGTGGCGCAGTGGTTAAAGACGCCGCCTTGCAACACTGGGGCCCGGGGTTCGAATCCCCCCTGTGGCGCAAGTGGTAGAAGTGCCGCTCTGCTACACAGAGGCTCGAATCCCGGGGGCTGGACTCGATGATCTCTAAGGTCCCTTCCAACCCGCACGAAACTATGAAACTATGAAACTATGAAAAAGGACCTCAAAGATCATCCAGTTTCAGCCCCCCTGCTATGTGTAGGGTCGCCAGCCACCAGACCAGGCTGCCCAGAGCCACATCCAGCCTGGCCTTGAATGCCGACAGGAAATGTGATGGCGTTCATGGGAAAAAAAACAAAAGCAAAAAACAAAACAACAAAACAAAACAAAAAAAACACCAAAAAACACAAAAAAACAAAAAAACAAAAACCTAAAATAAAAACCAGAATGGCAAGAATAGCAAAGTAACTATGTGTGGAAAGTAAATAAAAATTGGCCAGTTCTCGCACTGACATCCCAGCCCCACCTTGATAATCAAAGATGAGATGTGCTGTGGTTAAAGCTGCATCCTCAGCAATAAGGAAGAGGAATCTGGGCAATGAGACAGTTTCATGTCTTCCTTGGTGAGACTGATGTTGGATGTCTGTGGAGATTCAGCAGTTTTCCGTACTTTGTCTGAAATCTGACCTGTCTTGCTTTTGAGCCTTGCACCACCATCTTTTCACTGTTGGACACTGGAGGCCTCATCCTTCTCACACCCTCAGTTCTGATGATTTCAATGAGTATTTGGATGAAGGAGGCAGACAAGCCTGGATCTAAGCTTGAGGAAAAGAAAGAAAAAAAAAAAATAAAAATAGAAACAAAACAGATTTAGAAGCAGGCAGTACTTTTCATATGATGAAGATTCACAACTGTTCCAAATGAAAAAGGCATATTTTAGTGATTAGTTGCAGTCAGTCTTAACAGTGCTTTAGGCTTGATAGCACACCAAACACAATATCCTCTTCTCCATGGAAGAGTAAAATATGGAGTTTCTGAGGGGAAGAGCAGAAGTGTTGCAAATGGTGATATTTGAGATAGTTCTTCCACAACAGCCATTCACACAACATAATGTTTCTCCCAACACAGAAATCTGCCTTTAATAAGTGGAAGAAACATACCGTGTGAGAGAGAAGTCATATCTACAATCTACTTGTAAATCAGAAGTTCATTAGGGGAGCATGCAAAGAAGCTTTGGAAGGTAATTTTGCTACAAGCTAGTTTTCACAGGAGTGAAGTAAAGCTTTCAAAAGCATGATTGCTCTAAGTAATTCAAATTATCTCCTCTCCCTGATACTAAGTCTTCCTATCGAGACTACAAAGCACTTAAAATTTTATCCACATTGTTCAGAAATCCCTGAGGAAGGTTTCAATCCATTTGCAACTGCTGCTGTGAAAAAGAAAGAAGATTCAAGAAGTCTTCTAAACTACCTCCAGCACAGCTAGAGTTAAATGCTTTTTATAGAATTGCCACTATATCATAAAGGTCTTTGTTCAGACATTTACTACTGAGTCACACAAAAAAAAAATCCGCTCTGGACTGAAACTTCATCTATAAGAGTTTAGCCAAGAAACAATATTTCCTGGCACTTTGTTCCTTTCTTTTTTCTAGCACTGAAATTGAAAAAGAAGCTAAGTGCTCTATGGTTTCCAAATGCGAATGTGCTCCTATTACTCAGAAAATGACTTTAATTTTAAAATGAAATGGTGCAAGCTTACAACCTTGAATGTCGATCATGTTTTAAATGCCAGACATGCAGCACAGCGCTGGTTGCTACAGTCAGTGAAAGCCATTCCATGGTTTCTTGGAGTCAAGCAAGCTTCCCAGACGACCTCCATTTTTGTAGTGGTCCCAAGTCTAGCTTTTACTTGTGCAGATCTCCCATGGGGGTGAGTTGCAGTGAGAGTCATTAGAGAAAGACATTGCTCACTGGTGCTGGGACTGCTGTTTCTGTCCTTGTCCCAAGTGGGACCCACATTCTGCAGACAGAGCCACTTGCTCTGTGAAGACACAAAACCACCCAGACATCTTATCCTTCTGGTACCCTACTAGCTGTGCTTAGCAATGTGGCTGTAGTTTTGCCAGCCTGACTTGACAAGACAAGTCCTACTAGATGCCACTAACTAGAGGATGTTGCTACAGGACAGGGTTATAGGTTGGGGCAGATGAAAGCTGGCCCTGTCCTCTCCGGCTGAATCTTACTGCCTTCTTAAATGTACAGCAAAATCAAGATTTGCTATATAAATTATGAACACTGAAACAGCAGATAATGTGATGTAAATAAAAGTCTCCCAGTGCTCTTTCTTTGGAGAAGATGGCACTCCTTAGGGACAGGGTAGGATATTGCTAATCAGCTTCTCTGGGGCTGGCTCAAATTCTAGCATGGCCTCAAGACGAACATGGAGCTTCAGGAAAAAGTTGGGCTTGGTTAATAATGGTAGCAGTAGTAGTAGTAGTAGCAGCAAGAGAGCTACTAAAGTTGAAAAGTGAGGGAACCACAGAACTAAAGGGTTAAATACCCTCAGATATGGCATCCACCACCTCTTGCAGAAGTAAGGTTGTATCAGAGAACAAGCAAAATACTTGTAGTTTATTTTCTTTTTTTTTTTTTTTTTTCCCCAGCACTGTCTCTTGCATTTACTCCAGCGCACTATATTTTGTACGGTTGCTACTCTCTAACAACTGTCAAGAGGCTTAGAAGAAACAAGCCTCTTGGGAGTTAAAGACAGGGGTTTTTTTTAGACCCACATTTTGTTATGATATCAAGTTTGGCCTCAGCCATACCGTATACAGGAATTCAAGTGTCTGCAGCTGCTCACATGTTTCAAGTCCAAATTCATTTGGTTTCAGTGCATTTCACAGCATCACTGCTTCACAATTGTGCTTCTATTGACCCCAAACTTTGACAACAGCTCAAATGAGTGAGTGAGGTTAGTCACAAAGATGGTGTGCAGTATACGTAGATGAGGACAAGAAACATCATGTAGCTGTCAGCATAGAGAAAGGGAGGCTTGTCTTGGAGCAGTAATGTTTGGGATGGAAGGCAGGAAGATTGATTTTATTTCTTTTATGTCCAGCATCTTTCTAGTAATGGTTCAAATGCTATTTGTGGCTGCCTCAATGATGTTCATTACCACGAGTCCTCTTTCTGAGGATTTTCTCCCTGAGTAAGCTCCAAATTTTTTTAGCTACACCTTAAATTGCAACATATACAAATGTATCAACTCGAATTATCCATCATAGTTCTCTATGGTATTGTGTAATTCTGCTTTTCCATCACAGCAACTTTTAAATTATGGAATTGCTTAAAGAAACATAAGAAAGAAAGAGAAGAACTCACCCACTCTGTAAGTACAACACCTTGAGTTCGGCTGTTTGTTCATCTCTTCAGAGAGAGTTTGGGAGACACATCTTTGAATCTGCCCCCTCAGAAATGCTGACAACTCAGAACACTGTAGATTCTCCATTATTATTTGAAAATATCAGCTTGCGTGCTCCAGGACTGCTTATAAAATCCTGAATTGATAGTTCTCCCCCACATTTGCAACTGTCATATTTTAATGTGAATTTTAGTCTGCTGAGTGGAACAATGCTTGTGTTTCACTCCTGCAAAGAACAATCTTTTTCTTCTTAAATTCCAGGAACAGCTTCTTTCTGCTGCTCTAGCTGTTTCACATAACAAATAAGCTTTGCAACAGATGAGTTTGGCTCATCATGCAGATTTGTGTTCTTAGTGAGCAGGAAAAAGGAGCTGAGAATTTTCTTCCCTGTCTGTCAGTGCTGTTATCCCAGTCAAGGTTGACACAATTATTTATTTAGGAGAAAAGCACAAATTAACCTGAATAAGAAATCCTTCCACTACTCCTGAGCACAAATGTTTGGATGTCATTCTGGTGTAGTACAGTCACTATGCAGAGAAGTCCTCACAGAAGTCCAGCACAGGGCTAGCCGTGGCACAGGTGTACATGAGAGCTGGGGCCACACTCTTCAGCCTCAGCTGCAGTGGCAGAGGGAGGTGATAGCTTGTCCAGAGCAGAGGAGACACATCCTGTTGACATGGCTTTTGGTGACAGTCAGTTCAGGTCTGTGAATATCTTCATCATAAGAGACAGTGAGAACCGGGTTGGTCTCTTCTCACTGATGACAGGAGGAGGTGAAATGGCCTCGAGTTGCTTCAGGGGGGGTTAGGTTGAATATCAGGAAGCACTTCTTTACAGAAAGGGTTGTTAAGCACTGGAATAGGCTCCCCAGGGAGGTGGTTGAGTCACCATCCCTGGATGTGTTTAAAAATTGTTTGGATGTGGTGCTCAGAGACATGATTTAGCTGAGGGTTGTTAGTTAGGGTAGTATGGTTAGGTTGAGGTTGGATTTGATGATCTTTAAGGTCTTTTTCAACCTGAGTAATTCAATAATTCTATGATTCTATGACTGAGATGATAACCAGGCAGCTGGAAGAGCTGCTTAGAGTAGTGCTCCCAGAAAAGAACAGTTCCTTTCATATAGCTGCAAGAAACACTCCAAGCACCAAAGAATTTCTTTTTTAAGTTTGGGTCTAATGTGAGGAAGGAGGAACACTAGGACACTACAGCCAGTGGAGGGCTGGCAACAACAGGCGTTCAATTAAAGAATACCAAACCTACTGACCTTTGAAAGGTTCGCAGCATAGAACCTTAGCAATCTCAACCCTTTCCTCAAAGCAGGCAAGGAACATGGTAACAATATGATTCTAGTGCAACCCTGTTCTGAAATTTATGGAAGTTATGAAATAACTAGATTCTCTCTATTGAGAGCTGAATGTTATGCAGCTGAAGGGCTGCATAACTCCATGCCCCTGCTATAGAGTAGCATATGGAGACCTCCACATTGTGTAAGCGCCCCTTTGCAGTGATATCTCTGTACCGTACTTTAAAGAAAAGTCCCCATCCAGTGGCATCCCCTTACATGGCTATTTGTTTCATATATTCACAGACATTTAATGCCCCTTGGATCCTTTTCAATAGGGATTATTTTGATGGCTTCAAGAATCTTCCCAAGTTCCAATGCAGCCACTGGTGAGCACAGTTCAGCACATCCCAGCTCTTTTGTAGAAAGACAGGGATGACCTTGTGGTTAGACTCTGGCATTTAGATTTTTTAGGCATCAGATACTTCCCTACCCTCTAGACCCTCCGTTCCCCAGCCTACAGCTCTGGGTTTCCCTGCTGTCCTGGCAGTGTGCAGAAAGTACAATCCAATTACTTCTTCCATGTGGAGAAGTCGCAGAGAGTCAGCAGTGATAGATAGATCCCTGCAGGGCAGAAAGACCTGGCTTCTGCAAAATAATGAAGCCCGTAGCAAAAAAAAAAAAAAAAAAAAGCTTGAAAAAACACAACTTCACAGATGAGGAGCCCACAGCCCTGAGTGAGCTCAAGTTGAAAGTTCACGTTGTTTTGAATCATTGCTTCAGGCTTTCTTCGAATTCAAAGGGATCTCAGTTTACACATTGGTCGTACATTTAATCTTGCGTTAGCAGCTGCAATCAAGTCAAAAGTTTTTACTGTATGGGAGGTTTTCTGAGTGAAAGCTGATGCTGTGAATGGGGAGAGAGGTCTTTTTTCAATTCCATAGACTTGAAATAATCAGTGCCCCGATGTGAGCTTCGCTTTGTTCAGATGCACTTTAGGCCAAAACATCTTTCCTAGTCCTGGACTACTGTTCTAGACATTCTTCACAGATGTGTGAGCACGGACATTTCTGTAGCAAGTTCTGGCATTATCAATCACAGCATCCCCTGAGCAAGTGATCTGATTGTCAAAGTGATGAAATGCAAGCGGCTGGTGCTCTTTCACCTCTGAACATCAGACAGTGTGCTCACAGCCTCCTCTGGATGGAGGCATTGGTTATTAGCCACTACACTGAAAATTGTCCCCTCTTCTTTTATATGTTATAAAGAAGGATGCAAAAGCCTGAACGCTGCCGTCCTTTTCAGCAACATGCAGTGAATATCCACTTACCACTGCTACACCATAATCACATTGCTTATAAACACAGGTAATTGGCTCTCTTTGATATCATTCCATTCATTGGTATGTATTTCTTTGCCTACTGCAGAAATTAGCATATATGTGGGTCTTTGTAATAGAAAAAAAATGCCACTGCAATGTGTATACAATTGTAGGTCTTGAAAAACAGTTCAAGAACCCATTCCACTGGTGTAATTCAAAAGAAGCCATGCACATAGTGAGTGCTGGACAGAGAACACTGTTCTCCATGACCCAGGTGAGCGACACCCTCATCAAGCCCTGAGCAGGATGATGGCAGCCTGTCTCCCACGGAGGAGCCAGCTGCATTTGCACTTAGTTTTAGAGAAATGAATGGGTGACAGAACTGGACTCTGACTGTTCACAGGCACCTCATTCCAGGCAACCAGCACATCGGTAATGTATAAGGTTGATATTTTTAAGCTGACAAATACACTGAAATACACACAGAGATTTTGTCAGCCTGGCAAGAGTCGGTGTAAATCATGGAGAGGAGTTTCCCTGGGCTGCAGAATATGTGGGTGTGGTTTTCAGAAGCCCATGTCCTCTTTTGGTGATAGCCTGATGCCTAACAAACAGTGAGTTTATGAACCTTTCCATCCATGAGACACTGACATCTGTTTCCATCAGAAATGGAAGGAGTCAGTTGCTTCTACCGTAAGCCATTGACAACAGGTCAGCAGGATCAAACTCTGGTGTGGGCTGTGTGGACTGTGTGGGCTGTGTGGCAGGAACATCCTACCGCAGGTATTCTCACGTAGACAAACCGGATTGCATAAACCTCATTTATTTAGGAATTCAGGCTCAAAAACATTCAATTTTTGTCCTCTTCATAGTATGAAATATCATTCAGCTTTGCTTCAATCACCGCTTGCCAGCCTTCATGCTCTTGTGAGGATATGTCATAAATACGGCAGCTCTCTTTGAGTGTTAGTGCTGGATGCTGTCCACGACTGCTGAGCTGCAATATGCAAGCCAGTGATACCACGAAGGGAGAGTTTATACTCCTTCCCTTTTTCATATTTTCAGTGTGTAAATCCACAGAGCAGAAAAAATTTAGACGGGAGTGAGTGGTCATGGGGAAAGTAATCCGCATATAAAGCAGAAGCAGATACCTCTTTCGGCCCAGGACTCATCCAGTTGGGTAGTTTCACACCAGGCTGAATGACACCTTCCACTGCTGGTGGTTTTTTTCTTGTGCTTGAGTTAAGGGAAGGGAGGGTCACTGGCACTGCTTATGCATTATTCATTTAGCAATGGCTCCAGGGAGCAACTTAATGTCATGAGTTTTTCACTTACACGAATTGCAATAGACTCTTTTCTTCTTCAAGCCTGCCTGCACCAGGGAAATTTTGTAAGTCATTTTACCACTGGCATAGCTTAACCTGCTTGGGGACAGCAGCAAGGACTTGGTAACAGACAGCTTGAGATGAGTGATCTGTGTTTACTGTTGTCATTTCAGACCGTGGGCATCTGACTATATCTACTAAAAACTGAATTATTAAGAGGTAATCCAGGAATATTTTGGATTTGTTGATACACAGTATCTATATCCCAAGAGCTGAAAATGTTTGCATTCCACACAGTGCTCATTTCCTCTTGAGAATACAGGCTTTCATTCAGAGACTTGAGTTTTTCTTGCTTTGTTTTCCTTGCCTTCTTTACACTGGACATTTTTAATCAATATATCACAGCCAAGCTCAGATGACATTTTCCATGGAGACTTTACTGACAGAATCAAAATTACATGAAGTATTGCATTTCTAAGACAGTGGTACATGTGCAGTCAAAAAGAGGTACGTTCTGCTCTGGCTGGGTAAAAAGCTTCCATTTAAATCCCATCACTTGTAAGGCTCTGTGGAACAAACAAACTTGTGCACTCATAAAACTGAGGGGTTGGGAAGCAGCAATGACATTTTCTCAAACTAACAAGAAAGATGTGATTAAAACCACAGCTGCAGACATGGAGCAGAAAACCTAGGTTGATACCCAGACTTTACCAAATTTACCACATTTTTGAGTAACTGTTACATAAGATGAGTCTAAGCAAGATCCTTCTTCTGAACCATGGCAGGCACATCAGACCCCAGCTAACTCTTTGCTAAATTTTGTCTCATTTTGGTGCAAAGGACTCTGAAGAGTGTCCTGGGTTACCTCTGCAATCCTGGTGACCCCAGAACAAACGAAATATTCCAAAAATTGGAGCATGTCCTCTGTCCCTTGAAGGGACTGCCCCAGTGGAGGTGAGCCAGGTAACCATCCATTGCTGCCAGTCCACTTGTTAGGAGTGACTGTGATCAGGGTTGTGGAGTGTTACTGGGATGGGCTTGGGGAGGGACTGTCACAGGATGAGGTAGCGCTGGACCCTAACACACACTGCTGAGAGCACATGGGACCTTTCCATCTCATCAGAATTAGATTTCATGTAAACAGTTTTGTACTTGAAGAGACCAGAGGGTGTTATGTACTTCCTTCTCTTGCTCCCAGGAAGATACAAACCTCACATAAAATCTGGGCTAAGATGTTTTCAGCGTTAAAATCAGTAAAAACTGTGCTGAGTGATGAGACAGCAAACCCCTTATGTGTTCTGGGAAATGACTGCATGAGGTCCTTGGTACTAAACTATCCAGACTGTCCTCTGTCTAACAAACTCTCATCTTTATAGCTACTGTATTTTACAAAGCTCTGGTTTTTATACATTAATTGTTTCGTTCTGCATGTGACGCTGTGTAATGGAGAGCTACCCTTACCAGTTTCTCCAGTATGATTTTGGCAGCTGTCCATGTTGCTATATGTCCCATGATGTGGCCACATCACCCCGCACTGTGCCTTCTTATGCCCTCTTGTGCCCTTGTACTGGCAGTTGGCAGCCGGAGGGGATATAGTGACCACGGTGGTGGTCTGCAGGCACCTCTGATCCTTGTACAACCTTTGTTCCTGTTCAGCTCTGAGTAAGTTCAGCTCTCCTTATGCAATCAGTCAGCCTGGAGGCGGCATGGTGTGGATCATGACCTGTGTCACAAAACTTCACTCATTTTCCTCAAACCCAAGCAGTGAAGGGCCTCTTTAATTTTTTTTTTATTTATATCAGGAGCCTGCAGCCTGATGATTCATCAGCACAAAGTTTGATGACTCCAAGCCTCCAGCATTGTTTTCTCTTCTAAAGTTACACTGACTGATTATGGTATCCATGTGGCAAGCTAAAGAGGAAATTTCTAAAAAGATGGTGTGCTGGAGCTGGAAGACTCTTCTCCAGCCTCACAGTGAGTAAGGAAGCATACATCTGGTGTGTCATCCACCTTTAATATAATCAGGTGTCCACTTGGAGACTATGAGTACTCACAGATTACATGCCATGCAGTGCATTCCTGCAGAGGGATATGAGTACAAGACCCTTTGGAGGCTTTATTGGCAGATGTTGTCAGTGTTTTCCTGTCATGCCCACAGAGAAGTGCTCAGTGTAACCAAAGATCAGTCCTTTTCCCAGCACCCTGGCTGAGCTGCAGCGTATGGCAGCTACACCGTCCTCTGTCTTGGAGAGATCTGGATGATGGTACAACTTGATACGTCCCTTACCCCAGCCTATGAGAGAAGGTCTGTATGTAAGACTGTTCTGCCCCAAGTAGCAATCTGCAGAGGTAAAGCAGGGAATGGCAGCAGCAAAAAAACAAACAAACAAAAAAAAACCACAAAAAACCAGGCATGTCATAGCTTTCCCTCCAGCTTAGAAGAGGGCTGTAAGCAGAAATTTGGAGCACCCAGTGTTGATACACACAAAAGCAGGTATGGACCACCAAACAGCAAAGAGCAAGATTCCTTTCCTGCAAATGCAAAGCTATTACTTCTTATCCTGTTTATTAGCTATGCTTAATTTACTTTGTTTTCCACTTGGCTGTGAAAGCACTGCTGTAAGACCACAGGCTACCTTTAAATATCTGTACTTAATTTCATTCTTCCTCTTCCAATGAAAGTTTCAGTGGAGATAAATTTCTGATGGATAGGTTTTATGGGCATTGACTATCTGCATTTGTTATAATTTATTGCTGGATATTGTCTTAAAGGTATATGTGCTAACAAAGGCAGAGACTTGGCTTTATTTAGCAGCTTAAACTTGAGTTTCACTGAGTGGCTAGTAGAGGAAATGTTACACTGTGAGGTTTTTTTCCCCTCCCCCATAATATTTTACTTTGATTAAAGCTGTTCTGAGGTAAAAATGCGCATCTCACACAAAAAGCAATTTACCTCTGCTCTTATTGAAGTTAACCATACTTATTTGTCCCAGCATAATGCATTTTTTCCAGCTGAATTCTAACTGCAGTGCTATATCATACGAGTCAAGTTAGATTTAATCAGATTTAGTTTGTGTTGTGAATTTTAAGACGTTCGTTCAATTAGTTGGAATAAAAGCAGAGTATTTGGAAGAAAGATTAAGGTTGAAAAATGCTGGTGTTGAGCTGGGTATTCAGTGCTCCTCCTGCACCTTTCTCACCCCGAGGCATATCTCAGGCTTGAAAAGGCTCCTGCTTTTGTGTTTCTCTTCTTTATGTTTTTACAGCTGCTACTGACATTCACAGGATGGCGATGGCTACTGTCATTTTATCAGACTGCTGCACCCAGGTAGATGTAAGACCTCATTTACTCTTTCTGGGTACTGATGGAAAATAATGGGATTACATTCGAGTTTGGGCTTCCTAGTAATAATTATTCCAGTCTTATCAGCACCCCTTGACTACTTTCCCTGGATGCTTTCCTACTACTCTCCACGTTGACACCTGGTGGCAAAGTCATCATGGCCACCTGTCTCACTGAGCTGTTCGGAGCAAAGCAAACTTGTGATGGCATTTTGGCCTGGGGTGTGCAGCACAGGGACACCTAAGGAATACGGAGAAGGTTGGTCTGCCCCTAACATGCATCTCCATTCACAAGTACCTGCTCCTACCTGGAGGGAAAGCAACAGAAGGAAGGATGAAGGAAGGAAGCAGAGGGTGTGCTTTTCCTACAGTCTATTCATATAATCAGTATGTGAGCAGACAACAGTGAGGGACTCAGCAGGATCCAAAGTCTTTTAAATATTTCTATGACTAATAAAGATACGCTTACCCATATGATCATGGCTCGTTATAAAACATTAAACCCCAGTTTTTACAACAACCCCCACCCTGCTGGTCCTGTAGATTTCTTGAGGTTGGAAAGAGACACCCTTGCTGCTACTATTTACTATTTCTTCATCTGTCACTGAGACTGGATGCACTGCTCCAAAGTGGCTTTGCAGAGATGATGCTGCCCAGAGGATAGAGAAGGCTGAACAGCATACTGCCATGTCCCCTCAGGATTATGGTGAGTCCCCAGATCTTGGTACCAAAAAGCCTGTAGGCATACAGCTTTGTCTCTCCTCACATTCAGTTTCTCTCTATAGGCTTTTAAGCAAGCACGGAGGTCTTGTTTCCCCTAAGATAATATATCCAAAGTTGTCTCTAAAGGACATATGTTTCTTTTCAATACTTTTCAGTCTCCTGTCCCCTTTTCAATTGCTTTCCCCTAAAATAGTTTATTTGCACACCAGCCAAGTCTTTTTAGAGTATGGGGATGCTTTTAACGTGTTGTCTGCTGTTCTGAATGTAGCATCTGTTATTATGAGAACATTACCTTTATTAAGAAAAAAATGTAATGCCTGTTGTTACTATGTCTTATGGCTGTGATTTTTGTTATCAGAGAATTCTTTATTAACTCAGGTTCACCAGCCTGAGAGATTTGTAAAGGCCATTGTAAAAGAGAAGAGAGAAATAAAAATGTCTTGGTGCAGCCAAATTCCACTCCCTCAACTGAAAAATGCAGTGTTTTTGCATTTGAGACAGTTCCTCCGACAGCCAGACAAGGTGACATTAAACAAATCATGTTAATTACCACACAATTTATGTAGAGAGATTTTACTGGCCTCCTAATACTTGGCAGGAGCTGCCAATTACGAATGTTTTTAAAAGGCACATTTTCAGCATTAACTTTTTGCTAGGACAATGGTAAGTTTGAGCCCACTGAGCTCTGTATTTGTGCCACTGAAAGCAGAAGGTACTGCTGAAGTCCCTAAAGGTCCATACAAGACCATCATTCTAATTTGGGGACACGTTAAATGTTTGATGATATGTTTTACAACAGAGGGGATAATCGCACAGCTTTTACTTGTATTCTTTCATTAACAGAATGAAAATTGAAAGCCTACCTTTAAAATTTGCCAGCAGCATCCTGAAGTTTGTTTCCCAAAGGTTGCTAAGTGCTTTAAGCTTCAATCTCAGAGACACATAGGTCTTCATCTGCTGCTCCCTTGTCTTAAAGGCATGGTCATGCACTATGCTATTTCCCCCTGCCCATCCACTTCGCTGGACATCACCTCCACCTTCGTAGAAGTGACAGAAGAGAATGGGGCACTCACTCCTCCCCCACACCGGTACTCAGCATAGATTAACTGCTGTGGTTTAGAAGAAACCCCTTGAACCTGGAATGTGTTTGTATGCATAATATGGGTCAGCGTCACTTAGAAATGCCTGTAAGCTTGGGAACACCTCTGCAGAGCTTGAGGAGCTTTTTCCTGGGCTTCTTGCATTTT
Source organism: Coturnix japonica (assembly GCF_054131305.1). NCBI lineage: Eukaryota > Metazoa > Chordata > Aves > Galliformes > Phasianidae > Coturnix > Coturnix japonica. Next base: position 91,934,892 of record NC_140664.1, on the reverse strand, counting down.
CCTCTGAGGTAGATCAGCACACAGCTCTGCATCTGTATTTCAGGAGCCAAGTGCTGCTCACTGGAAATGAAGATCTTTGTGAGTCCTGGGTGCTTGTGGAAATGGCCCAGGAGGCAACCTGGATTTTTTAGAGGGTTGTAAGTACTTTAAATGGTTTATTTAGGTTCAGGTTGAGATAAGAAGGCCGTACTGGTTTTCAGTGACCCCTTTTGCATACAAAAAAAAGAAATGCAAACTCCTCTTCTGTATAATAGCCCAATAATGTCCTGTGGTGCCCATATGTCCACTGGTACAACTGTTGCTATGGGCTTGAGATTTGCAAAAGCTACACAGGAGAGGTTTGGGAGGCAGTGGTAGGGGAGATTTAGCATGCTACAAGGGGTATATTTCCCATGGGGAATCAAGCCTCCTGGTCTCACCAGCACTAGAAACTCCTGGAATCATGGAAGAAGGCCAGCATCTTGCTTCAGTGACATCTCAGCATTCAGCCTGAGTGCCAGCAGGGCTCTCCTGCACTGGCAGCATACAGAGCTCCTTCTGCTTTATAGTTGCACCTGATCGTATGTGTGCCTGTTTCTTGCTTGTGCACATTTTCATGCTCAGCTCACAGCTAGCCCAGTGCCACAAGCTGACACTACCTGTGGTTACATGGAATTTCAATAGGAATGGCAACACAGCACAGGGGAGAAAAACAGACCATAAGAGTTATTTCAAGCAGATGTTGGTGATAGCTGCTGGTAGCAAAAGTAAGACATCAAAAACAAATACATATATATATCTTTAGAGAAATAAACAACATCTGCACCTGATGAGGGTTTGGTAATTTCTCAGCAGTTCCATAAGCAGAATTTTATGGACAGAAGGTTTTGCATAAAGCAGTTGTTGTTTACACCTGAAACTGGTGTACAAATAAAGCTGTCACTCTTTGCAGCCAGTCCTCCATTCTGAGCAAAACGAGCCTGTAGAGCTGTACAACAGCATTCCCTGCAATTGTTCCACCCAGGTGTAGCTTTATAAACTCATTTGTCAGCAGTTGTCCAGGTCAACTCCCATGCTGAGCCACATTTAATCCAACAAAGAAATATGTTAAGAAAAGCAAGGAGGGAATTATCTAGCAAGAGGAACGTCTTTGTCCTAACCCGCCTTGGATGGAAAAGAGAGAGCATGAATCTTGTTTTCTGGTTTGAATTGCCTTCCAGGGGAGTACAGCTCTTTCCATTGACTTCAGCCATGGTAGCTGCAAGTTGGCTCTTGCTCTGGTAGAACCACCTGACTGTAGCTATAACCTTCAGTTGCATTACTTCATCTTTCTCATTAAGCAGCACTCAAGTAGAAAATGTGTCCACCAGGAGAATGGGATGAGAAAGTAACATGCCAATGGAGGGGACATGACAAGAGGACTAAGGGATGAAAGCCTTGCAGATGTTGATGCTGACTGGGATCTCAAAGGAGCTGGAAGGAGAAGGGTGAGAAGAGTGGAAAACATGAGAGAGGCCAGGCAGATAGAGGCTGGAATGACTCAAGAAGGAAGCAGATGAAAAGCAGAAAGGAAAGTGATGGTTGTAGGAAGTATCATTATACTGTGCTGCATAATTGTAATGCATTGTTGTCATCGCTACACTCCAAAAATCACATTCTAGACCTCAGAAAATCTCAATCTTAGCTTAAATACCTAGAGACTGCTTAAAAACAATAACTTCAGCCCTTTTTCTTCCTTGCTTCTCATTATAAAATTAGGATTCTAGTCATGTCTTCGGGATTTTTTTTCTAGAAATTAACATTTGAGAAAACAATTCTCAGCGAACTGTATGACTCAGAGAACAAGGGCTTTAGGGAAAAATCACACATCACAAACCTTACCAAGAGATGGAAAGCACTAGAAAGCAAGGACTGTGCTTTCTCCGGAGGTGCCCCTTGAGGTTCCTGGTAGCCTGTCTTTCAGAGAGAGCTTTGATTTTGTGCGAGAGTACAAAAGTGGGAAAGACAGAAAACACTGGACTCTTGGATACTTTTTGTGATTTCATTGGATGCTGTGATTTTATTTTTGATAGAAATGGGACTAGATGGTTTCCCTTTCTGAAGCATGTGTGGACATTTCCTATGCAGGCACTCAGAGCTGTCTATGCATTTCAGAGAGAAGGGAAGGTACAACTCTATTCCATGCTAAGGTGGCTTAAAGAGACAGATCCTGGGATCAGTGCAGGTTTTGTTTAATCCAGAGATTAAATTAATCATCTTCACAGCCTGGTCATGGACATGGCAGTCAAATGAATGGCCCACTGGGGTTCTCCAGACCTGGAGGTGTGGCATGGAGCTGCACCATTTGCAGGGAGCTGGGTCAGTGGCAGCAGGATAAGGGCAGATCTCTGACACTCCAGAACACTGTTGCTACAAAGCCACTCTATCCTTTGGATCCTAGGGTCAAGCATGTCTCAGCCTAAAGATGAGAAGTCTACCCAACAGGTGCTGGAAGGTAAAGGCAGATCATCCACTGTGGCACACAAAGAACAGCAGCAGATCAGTCCAGGAATGTTGATGGTTGGACCAGATGGCCTTAATGGTCTTTTCCAAACTCAACAGTTCTATGTTTTTATGATTCTAAGAGAGAACTGCACCTTTGGAGAAGCAGAAGACTTCAGATCTGCCAGGAAGAATTGCTGGGGTGCAGCATTAAGGTCCATTCAAGATGCTTCATTAGGAGTTCTTCCCAAGATTGGCAATAAATAGCAAAAATAACAACAAATTATATATGTATGTAGATATATATATATAAACATATATGTATATGTTGTTTATATATATATAAACAACAACAAAAAAAACCCATTCCTTTCGTATTTGGCGCACTGTGACTACATGTGGACTCCTGCATCCACTTCTGGTCTCCCCAGTACAGCAAAGATACTGATGTATGTAGTGTGGGCCCTGGGTGTTTAAGATAGTGGTGCAAAAGTGTGGGCTGAGAGAACTCCAGTGATCAGCCTTAAAGAGAGAAGGTTCTGGGGGTGGGCCTAATTCCTGATACAGCTGCCTACTGGGAGGGTGGAGAGAAGATGAAGCCTGAGTCTTCCCAGAGTTGTTTCTTGGCATGTCAGCCCTCTCCTCCCATTAACCCGTGTGACTGATAGGTCCCAAATCCTCTCTGCAGCCCCACAAGCCATCTGTAGAACATCACCACATAGCATTTTCTCTTGGTGAGCTTTATTTATGTAGCACTCAGAAAGTTCTGAGAAACAGCCAAAGCCTCCAAATTCTGCCTGTTAAGATTTTCAAATGAAAAATATAGTTTATGTCTATAGAAATATGGTCTGTATCCAAAGTCAGAAACATTCATCTTCCCAGTTAAACTCCAAGCTGTAGCTGATGCCAGACTTCATGACTGGAAATGAAAACCCCACACCTCTCTTTCCCTCCAGACAATGTCAAAAATAATTTGGTCATCTACAAAAAATCCCATCAAAACCAACCTGACTTTCATCTTTCATTCAAAGAGACATTTTGTAGGTTTGAAAGTTTGTGTCATCTCTTAAAATCACCTGTGTCTTCCTTTTAAAGTCTGCCATCACCACACCTATAACAAAACTCTCTTAGGAAGTTCTGCTTCAAAGTAGGTTAGAAGAGGAAGTGGCTACGTCAAATAAATACACAGAATAAAACCAGTGTAGCATGGAAATGAAATACAACAGCAATTTGCCATAAAATCATATCTTCTCCAGGGTAGAATGCATTAAATAACAATTTTTAATGTTGTTTTTTTTTTTTTTTTTCATCATCAGTAAGAAAAAGCAGTTTGTCTAGATTTCTTGCTTAAACCAGACCCCTGTGTATGTAGTCTCATCTGTGTCACAGCAAATATATCTGCTACAGATGAGGGTGGCAGGAATGGAGAGAGTGAGAGAAGAACAGCTTGTTCAAGGGCCCTTCTTCTTAATGAAATAAATAATAATAATTAAAAAAAAAAAAAAGAGAGAGAGATTCATTTTATTTCCTTCCTTTCTTTCCCTTGAAATAAATATTTTAACTCAGTTGAATATGAACCAGACTAAGTAATATTTGAATCCCTAAAGGTACATTTAAATCAATTAGTCCTATGCCAGAGAAGGCTACATGGCTTTCCTTTAAATGCAGAGCTTTCTTTTTCCACTTCGTATCTGGTGTTCGTTTGTTGTTTTATTGTTACATTTTCCAAGATGAAACTGATCACCCAAATTCACAGATGATAGCTTTACAAGCCTCCAAATTACTCTCTACTAAGTCTTCATACGTTGTTGAGATTCTGTTATTCTCAGAAGATAAAACAGTAGTTTTTGTTAACTATGTTCAATTAATTTTTATGGTACTGGTCTATACTAGATAGTTAGAACTCCAGCAGCTCCTGATCACACCAGGTGCCACTATCTATAGAATCACAGAAACACAGAATCATTAAGGTTGGAAAAGACCTCCAAGATCACCTAGTCCAACCACCAACCTAATCCACAATGTGCCCACTAACCATGCCATAGAACCATACAATCATCAAGTGTGGAAAAGATGTCCAAAACCACCAAATTCAACCATCAACCAACCACCTCAAACACAAGTACTCAATGCAGAACTAAGCCAACCCCACAGGACTGTGTGCAGTTCCAGCTGCCCAGACCCACTCATGACCACAGAATGGATCCTGTCTAGAACTGTGCTGACTCCTCTCACCTCTTTATTCCAAGTAAAAAGAGGAAAATCCAGCAAGAGGCACTTTTTTATGATGAAAAATTCCCCTTCAGACAAAGATATTGGAGACTTGGTGGGACCCACAGAGCACTCTTTGCTTTGTATTTGAGGCAGAGCCTTTGGGAGACACCCCCATGGCCTGAGCCTCGCCTCCCATGGTCTGGGCACCACCTCCTACTGCCACAGCTCCACCAGGTGACACTCTTGGTCTTCTGGTTTCTCCCAACCAGGCCGGCATCCAGCATACCCCTAGAGCTTTCTCCTGACTTTCACCAGATATTGATTTCTGCTTTCGCACAGCTTTCTGCATGTGCCAGCTTTAGTTTCCCTCTCTGAGGCAGCTTTTACTTGACAGCAGGCATGTGGATGGTAAGAGAAGCAAGTCAGCAAGTCCCTTCTCATTTCAGCTGTTTCCCAATGAAAGAAACATTAGCATGTCTGACACCACACCACAGCATTCTCCTACCCATTACTCCTTTTCTTCCTTTTTCATGTTCAGAGGTAAAGAGGTGGGTGACAGTTTTTCAGTGGGGAGGATTTGTGCTGAGCACTGCTCTTGCAGCCTGCCTTTTATACTTGAAAAGGAAGGGACCCAGAAGTAAGGCTCTCAAGCCAATAAATTATGCACAAAGCCCCTGGCAAGTTAGTCATTTGGAAAGAAGGGAAAGAAGGGAAGGGAGGGAAGGAAGGGAAGATGGAAGGAAGGAAAGGAAGGAAGGAAAGGAAGGAAGGAAGGAAGGAAGGAAGGAAGGAAGGAAGGAAGGAAGGAAGGAAGGAAGGAAGGAAGGAAGGAAGGAAGGAAGGAAGGAAGGAAGGAAGGAAGGAAGGAAGGAAGGAAGGAAGGAAGGAAGGAAGGAAGGAAGGAAGGAAGGAAGGAAGGAAGGAAGGAAGGAAGGAAGGAAGGAAGGAAGGAAGGAAGGAAGGAAGGAAGGAAGGAAGGAAGGAAGGAAGGAAGGAAGGAAGGAAGGGAGGAAGGGAGGAAGGGAGGAAGGGAGGAAGGAAGGAAGGAAGGAAGGAAAATAAAACGCATTGCAGTCTGTCAATGCGGAAAGGTAAGTTTAAAAGGATATTCCTTTATAGTTATAAATCGCTACAGTTCGGTCACAAAGAAAAAGAATGACTGGAAAATGTGTAAAGGGTCAATTTGATAAAAAGAGGGAAAAAGACACCTGAGTTTCCTTCAAGTCTACAGGGAGAGAGTTGTGTTCAGTGTGCTTGATACACATGCATGTGGCGTGGTAATTGCTAAGTTAGGAACTGAAACAGCAGCATGTGGGCATGATCCAATGGAGAAAGCAGATAGATAAATGGGGAAAAAAACCTCAGCCTTGGGCAAAGTGTTGCTGCATATAGAGTAGTTCAGCTATTCATTTCTGAAATTTACACTTTGTAGAGCATAAATAAGCAGGAAGGATCATCTGGCTTCACCAGTAGTGTACGTGCCCTCTGATGGACTGCTGTGCCAAGCTCCATCTAACTAATACAGCCCCAAAAAAGAGATTAGAGCCCTCCAGGAGTTGTGTGCTCTTGCATTACATTTTTCAGAAAGTAGTACAATTAATCTGAGGGTTAATTTGAGGAAAGCTCACCTCCTTATCAGACTTTCCTAGCCTTTCACGTCACATCAGGTACTGCAGAGCCAGTCCCCAGGTCTCACAGTGTGCTCAGCCAGGTAAATATTTACTGATTGCATTTTACAGCCTGCTGGGACAAAGGCAGAATAGTTAAGATCAAGGTTTTGAAAATCTGGCCTTGAAGGGGTTGTGTAGAGACACAAAGGGAAATCTGGGACTTTGGAAAGAAACCCGCAGCAAACGTGGCACCTCAAGGGCTAGATGGAGGACAAGAAAGATGAAGAGGATACACAGATGCCAAAACCACTGGTCCGTGTCTGCTAATCCCCAAACAGCATACAGTGTGCTCAGCCAGAAGCAGGGGTGTGTTCTTGTATGTGTGCTGAAGACTGGAGAAACTTGATTCACATGATAGAGAAGGAAATTTGCCTACTGTCCTGCAGTTACATGTACCACAGCAGAAGAGACCTGAAGGAACTGGTCAAGGTCAGAAAGAGAGAGAAAAAATAATTTGAAAGATGTTTTTAAGACACTCTGCCTTGATTCAGTGTCTCCATCACAGTTTTCCTGCCTGGTTCTGTGCTCCCAAGTTATAATTCCCTATCCTCAAGTTTTCTTTACTTATAAAAGAGCAAAATGGATGTCATGTTTATTGCTAGAAGAAGTGCAGTACTTCTTTTAATTCAGGTTATGAAAACAACTTGCTGAATGCTGATGTGTATTACTGAATGAAATGTGATCCTGAAAAGCTTCACTTGCTTGTTAGGTTTGCTCATCTTGTTTATGCTGTCATTTCTATTACAAGTGTTTTTAAAAACAGATGCTTCCAAGAATGAGACTGATGGTCTTGTGAAACTGCCATGCAAATGTGCCAGGCAAGTTCAAAATTTGCTACCTCACCTATCAGCATTAATACAAACAACATCTATTTTCTTTACTTGAAAGAAGAGAGAAAAAAATAAGAGAGAAAAAAGATAGAAGAGAGATGAAAATAGGAGAACATACATAGAGTTGCAGTTAATCGCCGAGCACTGCTTCTGAAGAGCTTCACGTACCTCAGCAACACATTGCTCTGTCAGTGTTAGCCCTCCACAAGCTCTAAACCTTGTCTTAAAAACAAGTGCTTTCATGATACTAAATTGCTCTGTAGTCTGAAATTTCAAAGAGAAATACATCTCCAAATAAACATATTTTATCTTGTTCTGTTCCTGGAATTTTCAAAAATATACCACATAGCAGCCCAGTCTCAACCAGTCATATTCATCATTTTTGGTCTTATCTCTGTGCCCTCATCGTTTTTTTTATACCTATTTTCATAAATCAAAATGGTCACTTCAGAGATAGATAGTTCTTTTTCCCCATAACTTGCTGTTTTGAAGTTAATAGCCTCAGTAGTAGAAGTAGTAGCTTCTCTAGGTTACCCCTCCTCTACTAGAAGAGTCAATGCTTTAAGTACATATTTTGGTCACCTTGAAGTTCATCTCTTTCTCATTTTAAAAATCACACTTTTTTTCTTTTTATGTAATGAAATCTCTGGTATCCCTAAGCACCCAAAACTTCTCTAGAGGAACAGATAACACACGCTAAAACTGGAGATAAGCTGCTGATAACTACATGGAACTAACAGTGTGTATTTGCTGCTTTACTTGGAGGTATCTTGAGAACATGTGGATTTATAACTTTAAGGAGGCTCCCAAGTCTTTGTCATTTTTGAAGAACTTCATAATTTAAACATCTTTTGATTTCCTGTGCTCAAATTATACCACGTGTTTTATGGGAAGCCTAACACAATCCAGCACAACTCTGCCCAATGTGCTATTTGTCTGATGAATATGAGGTGTCCCTTCTATAAATGGAAGGATCCCTTTTATTGGCCAGCCACCAGCAGCAAGAAAGATAATATTGTGAATAATGGAGATACAATAAGTATATATATATATATATATATATATATATTTTTCCCTGCTTGATCCCTTTATGATATTTTCTGGTATTAAAGCAATAGCCTGTTCTCCACTTGGTCCCACATTTTTAGTAGATTTACAGTCCCCTCCCCCTACTGTAACCTACAGTAGGTACCTATAACCTACAGTAGGTTCAGGTGCTTCAATCTGCAATGAAGAGCTGTACGAGTTTATGCTGACCTCTCCAGATTCCATGGAAGCCTTAGGAGGAGCACTTGGGGTGATGTGCCTCCAAGCTGGAGTTGAGGAATAGATGCTGAGACAGCCTTGTAAAGCAAAGCAAAGCAGAGGGGTAGAGTTGGAGACACCGTGTTGGAAGAAGCAAAAGTAGAATTTTTTTGCCGCAATTTGAGATAGTTAATAGATTGGAAAAATAATCCATAATAAGAGCTACACATACTTGTAGCAGTCCATAGGTTAGCCTAAAAGTCAGGCTGAGTAATTTATATGCAGGCTAGGACTGGGAGTAACACTGATGTGGGAGCAGCATAACAGAGTTGGGAGAAAAAAGCAAGAACCAAACCAAAAGAAAAAACCTTCGAGTTCTGTGGTGGCAGAGATACTGGGTACTATTAGCAGCTGCTAGGGTTAACAGTGGAGCTGCTCAATACGCTTAGAAAAGGCAGAAGATAAAGAGAAGCAGCATTAAGAACAAATCAAGGGGCAGGAAGAGTTTACTGCTGCCTCTACTAAAAGTAATGGATTGAAAACATGGGAAGAGATGGTGAAAATGCTAAAAGAGGCCAAACAAACAATTTCACTAGAACCAGCAGAGTGTTTTTAAAACATGTCCTTTTATAATCTACTGTTTGCATTACCATAAGACAGCATTGCATTATTTGGGCATGCAAACAATTGTTGAGTTCCCAACTTCTGCCACTGGAAAAAAGCAATGACCTGGGGGAAAGAATTTCTGTAGTAAATACCTCAGCATGAATAATAAGATGAAGTTATTTAAGCGACAGCTCTTTGAAAAATTAGCCTAACTTCCTAATAACTGTACTACACAGCTTAAAGAAATCTAATTTTATCTCTGCCTCCCACACAGTAAATCTCCCTATCGCATTCTTTCCTTGCTTCATTGCTATTTCTTTGCTTAATAATCAGCTACTTAAAAGATTGGGGATAATGTTAATAATGGGCAAATTAGATACACAGGAAAGAAATGTTTCCTGTGCTTTTAGAGGTACTCAGCATGACTGTCATTAAACTAGAGCCTGGGCTTGAAGAGGGAGCACAGAGACCCGGGCAGCCTGCAGTGGATCAGGGAAAAGACTCCAGCTAAGGTAGCATCAAGCAGACAATAGCAGTGTGGCAATGGTAAAAGACATAGCAATGGGAGCTCCTCTCCCCTTCAGCGTTTTTCTCCCATAAACTAATTAAGCTATAATATTATGAGCACTTCCTTTCAGCCTTGCATTGCCTTTTAGCGTGGCTACAGGCAGGCTGGGCAAAGATAGGTTATTGCTCAGTTAAAAAAAACTACAGTGTGCCTCATCCTCCTTATTATTTTGTTTCCAACTCTACACAAAGCCACTCACATGCCCAGTGGCTCAATCTCGCTTCCAATTAAGTCAATGATAAAATTCACATTGACTTAAATGGGAGCAGGTTTGCTTCCCAAAGGCTAATATTCAAAGCTTTTAACAGTGAGACTAATAATAGGGAAACTAGAAGGAGACAGAAAATGTCTTTTTCTCTTTTCTTAGGAACAGTAATTCAAAGCGAATAGAGTAGGCATGTTTGGTTTGAAATTATTTTCAGGGAGTAAAAATACGTGGCAAGTCTATTTATACAGCAGTGATTCAGCTCTTTTAATATGTGTGGATGGATCTGAGGCATAGAAGGAGTCAGCACAAAGCACAAGTTACCGACTACCCCTTTATATCATTTGCAGGCAATTTCTTAGCCCTGACTATAGCTGGCCCTTACTATCTAAGCTGGCCTGTGCAGCAGTGTACACATGGCTGGGTGTTAAAATGCTTTGTTCTGTTACCTTGGCTATAATGGAGCTCACCACTGAACTAAGAGCAAAAGAGCCAGCATGTACCTGGCACTTCCTCAGCGCTGGCCTCTTGCTGTGGACAAAACCCATACAAAGCCAAGGAAGGAAGAGATTTTAATATATTTATATATTATATTTATATATATATATATTATTGACAGAACCAAGCAAAAGACAGAGATTATAACAGCGGTGGCCACATCACTGACAATCTGGTAGAGACAGAGTTTAAATTCCCCCAAACCTCCTGAAGGTAGCTCTTCTCACTAAGCTCAGCCTCCCCAGCATCTGTGCAGCTCCTGCTCCTCACAGATGGCAGAGGAGCTCCATGGAGAGAAGGGCTTTGGGATGTGCCCATTATAGCAGCTCATCTGATTCCTCCTCTTTCCTCTCTTGCTTCTCGCTCCAGCAGAAGAGGGGAGCAGGCTATGGTGGGCAATGGAGTTGTGCTCTGTGGTACACAGGGAGGACAGGGGAGGAACACGCTCTTGATGATCCTTTGCTTATTACATAGCTGGGCTGCCATGAGCCAATACATGGCAGAAAAGGGGTGTGATGAGAGCAGGGATGCAGCTGGAGGGCTGGGTGGGAATCCTACCACTTACTTCCTGCCTGGCACAAAACCAGGAATCACAAAGGGACTCGTGTTGGGGAGGCTGACACCATGGAAAGCTGGAAGCCTCTTGCCAGCTGAATTGGATGCTTCTGCAGAATGCCGTAAGAGTCATTGCTGTAACTACATGCCACGTGTGGGAATAGGAAAGCCTGCCCTGTCAGAGTGTTGAAAGCAATCTCCATCTGTTCTGGGTACTGCTCGCTCATCATCTGATGGATGCACAGTACCCCTACTTGTGCCTTTCCTTCTCCTTGCTCCTTCCCTGCTAGTACAGTGGAAGCAGATGTGTTTTCCTTTTACAGTATTTGTTATCAAGCTCCAACTGAGCATGCTGAATCACAGTGCTGCCTGAAAAACCCAGTGTGAAATACCGTGCTGCCCATTTGGGAGGGGGAGGGAGAGCAGGTAAACCGAGCCAGTTTTGTGAATGAATTCAAGTTCAGCTTGCTGGTTTGCAACAGTGTTGCCTTGTGTAAGGTAACCTAAAGAACTACGTCCATCATTGAGAATGTGCATCTGACGGCCCCATGACCAAGTTACACGCTGATCACACCAATATGGTGAGCTGTAAAATGGCGTTTAATGAACCGTGTGAGACCCTTATATAGGGCTCCAATTTCAGCCTCATACATATACATTACCGAGCACGGGGAGGCCTATCGCGTTACATCCCGTGAGTTCGTGCCGCCTAATACATCATTTCCCCCTCTCCATGCTCGATAAAGTATGCCCCGTTACATCCCGAACGCTAATCCTTAATCCTAATATAAAAATGTTAGTCTCTATAATTTAAACTTAATAAGTTATCTAAAAAGTGAGGTAGACAAGCTACAGAGGTAGGTAGTGCAATATCTAATAACATCAGTAGTTTTCTAATGATTATATCCAAGGCATCTTGGGTTTATACAATTCCTTCTTCTTCTCAAAGTTTATCATATACCCGTTGGTACTCCATTTTTTCGTTAAACATTCTTTCTATCATACGCTGTAAACAACCCTGGACACATTGAAACAAACAAGGTAAGCAAATCATTAAAGCTAAAAAGAATAAAATACCTATGATTAATACTTTGAGAAACTGCTTAAGCCATGGGCCCAGATTACCAAACAGTCCCTCCAACCAGCTTCCGAATGCATCATCTATTGCGATCTTCTTCTTGTGTTCTTGCATCCATTCAATGAATGCAATTACACAAAGACACACAGCAAGTGATACAACAGATGTCCTTCTCGTTGGTACTAGCAGCAGTTCTTTATCTGTTCTTTTTCCTTTTTCTGAAGAGTCACTTCGCGGTTGCGGCTGGCGGGTTCCCATCAACCATGCCTGAAAAGAAAGTACTCAACTTTTCGATTAGTTTTCTGTTTCTCCCAGAACATCCTTTTGGGTGATCGCTGTATCAGGTTTTATTTTTCTCGATGGAACCCATAAAATTCTCCCCGATTCTCTGTCTTTTACAGCAGCATAACCTCTGCCCCAAACTAAAACAGACCACCCTGATTCCCAGGTACCATCATCCCTTTTTATCTTTACCGGTGGCCCCTCATCAATGATTGTTGGTCTCCAGTGTCTCTGTATTGGGGTGTGCTTACTCTCTCCTCGCTCAAAATGGTTGACTGCATAAAGTGCTCGCGCCAATACTTCAGCCTGCTGGGCTAGTGGGATCCTGCCTTTATGACCATCCCCCTCCCCAAGGACACGTATCTTGTCCTTCAAGAGACGGTTGGCCCTCTCGACAATTGCTTGCCCCTGGGAATTCCCAGGGATACCTGTCGAATGCGATATTCCCCAACGCTCGAGCCAATCCTGAGTGGATCGTGAGATGAAGCACGAGCCATTATCAGTCTTGATGTGTTGTGGCAAACCGAGGGCCGCAATGGCAGTGGCCCAGTGTTGCTGAGCTGCAGGAGAGTTAGCACGCGCATGCTGGGTGGCTATGATGATTGTCGATGATGTGTCAATTGTGACCGCCAACCATTGCTTTGGTGCCATGCGTTGTTCAAAAGTGAAGTCAGTCTGCCAAATATCTAGAGGAGAGAGCCCCCGAGGGTTAACTCCCGCCCCCAACACAGGTGCTGAATTACAATGCGGACACGTTTGAACCACGTCTCGGGCTGCAGATAAAGGAATGGAGCATGTTCGTGACAAAGCTCGTGCTCCAATGTGCAAAGTGGAGTGTAAGTCACGTGCTTTCTGAAGGGTGAACACCTGTCCACCAGCAACCCGGTCAGCCATCGCATTCCCAGTTGTAAAGAACCCCGGTACCTCCGAATGACTGCGGACATGAAGAATAGCCACAGGTGCAGATCGGAAGGCCAGAGCCTCCTCCAACAGAAAAGCAATCTCAGTGCTAGGCACACCCTCATTGCCCATGCGAAGCAACAACTTTGCCACAAAGGCTGAATCGGTGACCACATTACATGGAATTTCTGGCCACAAGCGTAAGGCTATTGCTACAGCCCTGGCTTCAAGCACCTGAACACTGACCGTTTTATCTGTTATCAGCTTGTGCTCCCATTTTTTAGATGAATTCTGCCAAACCACTGCTCCCTGGCCTGTGGCAGAAGAAGCGTCTGTAAATACAGTTGGTCCCTTCATCGGTTTGTCAAATACCCTGAGTTTTAATGAAATCTGAAGGGGTTTTGCAAGATCATAGATCGGCAGTGAGTCTGAGTAGAAGATTTTACCACCGAAACCTTGCAAAGCAAGTAGAATGGCATCAGGTAAAGGGTTAACATTTCTAAAGGCACTTGGTATGTATATAACATCTGGCTCTTTTCCCAATGCCCTCACAGCAGCGAGCCTGATTTTTTGAAGCAAAGAGGATAGCTGCTCAAGCCAGGAGGTGAATGCTCTCGCTGGCTGTACAGAGAACAGCCACCAGAGCGGACGTGGCCGGGAACCCAGAGTATGTCCGAGAATCCCCACCGCCCCATCTTGGCACTTGGTAACTGCCCCCTCCAGCGGTTGATCAGGGCTCCATCGAGCAAGAGCATTGGAGGAGCAAGCCTGCAAGATTTCCTGCCAGGCCGAGTCCATCTCTTGTGTCCACGCTCTCTCCTCTCTGGGGTCCGATCCTTTCAGCTGGTCATAAAATGGTTTCATAATACGCGGAGGTATGCCAAGGGCATTGCGTACCCACTGGATAGCCCCCACCAGCTTCTGGACATCCCACAAAGTCCTAATGTGGGGTTTAATATCCAAGCCTTGGGGTGCTACCATTGTGGGTCCAAAACGGTAACCCAAAAATTCAATCCCTGGCCCCTTTTGAATCTTTTCTTGGGAAATAGTAAACCCTGCCGTGGTGAGAGCTTCAACCACCCGCCTTTCCAAGTCGTGTAATTGAACCTCACTAGGAGCCGCAAGCAACAGGTCATCCATATAGTGAGCAACTCGACAAGCAGGTAGCATTGCTCGGACTGGCTCAATTAGCTTGCCCACAACAAGTTGGCAAATTGTGGGGGAGCATGCCATACCCTGAGGGAGTACCTTCCAATGGTACCTCTCAGCAGGCCCTTGGTTATTAACGGTGGGTACAGTAAAGGCAAAGGCCTCTCGATCCTGGACTGCCAAAGGAATGGAAAAGAAACAATCTTTAAGATCGATAACCACCAAAGGCCAACCCTCAGGTACAGCTGATAGTAGAGGGCTGCCCTGCTGCACCGGACCAAAGAGGATGAGCTGAGCGTTAACCATGCGGAGGTCATGTAACAGCCGAAACGAGCCTGATGATTTTCGAATGACAAAAACAGGAGTGTTCCAAGAACTAAGAGAGGGTTCCAAATGACCTAAAAGGAGTTCTCGTGAAACCAACTCCTTGAGCGCTGTTAATTTTTTATAAGGAAGAGGCCACTGATCTACCCAAACAGGACGAGCATCCTGCTTCCAGCGCAAAGGAATGGCGTGTTTTATTGCCAATTGGTAGACAGTGGCCCTTACCATAAATTTGTCATGCGAACCCCTAAGGCGTCAAGGAAGTCTCGGCCCAAAATTGTGCCTGGAACAGACCCAATCATAGGTTCGATCAGTACAGGTTTGTCTATGGAGTCATCCCTATTGACAAGGGCGATTTCCACCTGTTCCGCTGACTCGCCAGCTGACACTGTACCTCCAACCCCAGAGATGGAATTCATCAAGGCAAGAACTGGCCAAGCTGGTGGCCAGTCCCTTTCTGCTATTACTGTAACATCCACTCCGGAATCAAGCAGGGCGGTGATAAGGATGGAGCGAGGAATCTTTTTATAAGGCAATTGTCCCATATATGTCAAGATTATCTTGACTATGGGGCGCTTGCTGAGGTCCATAGTTAGCGCCACTGTGGGCGAGAGGTCTGGCCTCTCCCCCTGAACGAATTCGATGGGATGGTAGGCCCAACTGCTTGATTGTGGGAGGGACCCAGGGCCTGAGGTGCCCTCCCAAAATCGTTTCCCTGCGGCATGATAACATATTTCCGGCACTGTCGGGCCTCATGACCCAGCTTGCCACAGGCCTGGCACTTTTCTCTACTCCTATGCCCCTCTTCTTTAGCTGTACACTGCGTCTTGTAATGGCCAGTCTGGCCACACTTAAAGCAAGGGCCTTTAGATCGATCATTTTGTATGGACATAACAGAAAGCCATGCGCTTGCTAGCCCTTCACTGGACAACGGCGTTGTTTGTTGTTTGTCCAGTACATACTTAATAATTTCACCAGGAGTCTCAAGATCTTCAGGAGCCGCTCGAATGATATCCTTAATCTCTTTATGAGCCTTTTGCTTCAGGCAATCCTTTATAACAGAAGTCAGCGCTTCCTTAGGCAGTTCCGATCCTTCTACTGCCCGTATCAATCGATTGGCAAACTCAGAGAATGACTCTGAGGGACCCTGCATAATCTCTGACCACGGGGCTACAGGCTCTGCTTTTCTTATAAAGCGTATAAAAGCAGAGGTAGCCGCCCCCGTGGTGGCAAGCAGCTCTCCTGGGCGGAGGTCCCTAAGCTGCCTCTCTGCAGATCCAGCCAAATCCGCAGATGAACCTGAAAGCCTCATTAAATCAGTTTTTGGATCTCCCTCCTTCCCATTTGCTGGATGCTGTGGATCGCGCGCAGCGTGTGCTAAAACAGCTTTGAGTTGTATTATCCACTCCTCCTTCCACACAGTAAACTGTACTGGTTCAAGGGCTACTCTCATAAGGCTTTCAATATCATATGGGAGTAGGGGACCTGGGGCTACGAGAGCCTCAAAGGCACTCATTGTCATCGGGGATCTCAATCCCTTTTTGTCAATCGCCTCTATAAACCGAGCAACTGCTTTTGCTTCCAAAGGTACCCAAACCGGTCCCTCCTGTTTGACTACAATTGGGAACACCGCCCAGTCCCGCTCCTTGAGCCCCACCTCTCGCATTGTATCGCAAATGTCAGTCCAATCAGTGGGCTTACGCGATATCTCTCGCTCCTCCCACTTCTCCCCCCTCCTCCGGGGAACCACGACCGACTGGGTGGGGACAGGCAATTCCTTCCGTTCCTCCCCTTTCTCCTCCCCCTTCGCGGGAGACGAAACCGACGGGGTGAAGGCAGACAGTACCTTTTGTTCCTCCCCTTTCTCCTCCCCCTCCTCGGGAGGCGAAACCAAAGGGGTAGGGGCAGGCAGTACCTTTCGTTCCTCCCCTTTCGGGGAATGAGGTCCCTCCTCCGGGGACGGGTCTAGGGGTGGCTTAACGCCTCCACGGCGCGCCTCCCCCCATGACTCTCCCTCCCTCGGACAGGACCCACCCCCCTCAGGTGAACGAAAGCTCTGCAAACAGGGGTATAGGCGGGGATAATATGGCGGCGCCTCCCCAGATGAGGCAACTTCCGCCATCCCTTCCGGAGTTGTTTCGGGCGCCGCCATGGCCATTGTGAAAACGGCCGGCGTGGTCGGCGCCATCTTGGGTACGGAGTCGCCGCAAGGGAGCGGTTCCTCCGTACCCTCCGGGACCCCAGACGTCCCGGAACCCAACCCAAAAACCCCATTCGCGACTGCCTGGATCTTTTTCTCCTCCTTAGCCGCTTTAAGCGCTCCCAGGACCAAAACCCAGGTTTTTAACTCCTCCGCCTTATAATCGTTTGTTGCTCTTAGGAGCAGGGCAGCGGTGAAAGATTCCCACCGCTCCGAATCGAGCAAATTACAAGGGGAGGGTGAAAGCTCCGCTTCCTGCAAAAAAGTAATAACGGCAACAATCTCCTTCACAGAAGGAGCATTCCTACCGCAGTGGGTTTTACAAACCCGTAATAGTACCTTTGTGACGGAATCCATGTTTTTTCTGGTGCTCGACACCGTACGTCCACGCACCCTTTGTATATATACCCGGGCCCAAAGTCCCACGGTCTTCCACGGTCTTACCGCAGGATAATCAGTAGCTGCAGCCAATATATCGCCCCTCCGGCGCTTCCACGGGATCTAACCGCAGGATTCGCGTCCGTCTCGCGGTTAGCCGTCGCACACTCACTCTCAGGACATCCTCACACGGGGCACCAATTGTTGCCTTGTGTAAGGTAACCTAAAGAACTACGTCCATCATTGAGAATGTGCATCTGACGGCCCCATGACCAAGTTACACGCTGATCACACCAATATGGTGAGCTGTAAAATGGCGTTTAATGAACCGTGTGAGACCCTTATATAGGGCTCCAATTTCAGCCTCATACATATACATTACCGAGCACGGGGAGGCCTATCGCGTTACATCCCGTGAGTTCGTGCCGCCTAATACATCACAACAGTTCTGAAAAATGAAGTAGCTCATGTGGCAAAGCTGGGAGGAAAAAGCTTCATAACCCATTGCCAACAGGAGGCTCAGCAGAAGTTGATGTAGTTGCTCAGGTTGAACATGAGGGTACCAGGTCTCTGTAGCATCATATTCCAAATGTGTAGTTCTTTCCACTCAGTCTATAATTTGGAGAGTATACCTGTATACCTGAGCACACCTCTCCTTTTCTGCACCACTCTCCTGATTTTTATTTTTATTTTTTTTGAATGTCATGGCTTTAGAATTCAAAATAACTCCATCACTTTCTCTAATTATAATAGAGTGTGGTTTTGCATTTCTGCCTCAGATGTTGAGGATCAAAAGCATCTGAAACAATCATAAAGACAATACCAAAAGAGCACCTTGGTAGATGCACTAACTACAAAGCCTCCTGGAGAAGGAGGGCATGTATGTGGGTCTGTGAGCTGTGGGTCTGGGAACCACCCCCCCCCTTCTGCCCATCTCAGTGCACTGCAGTATTTCCTGAGCACTGCTGCCCACTCCTATGAGCAGAATACCCAAGTTCCAGCATGTCTCCCTCCTGCTCCAGCCATACTGCGTGACCCACAGTATCGGTTTGGCACTCCACATCCAGTTCTTCTCTGACACTGCAATAACAAGGGAAAGATGCACCACTGGCACCACAGAGGAAATCCCTGTCATCACCCTGCTGCTGCTCCCTTTTTTTTACAGGGAAAACATCATTGGATGACCCTGCTCACCCAAGGACCCTGACAGGTACCTATGCTGGTACCTGCTGGTACCATGGTTCCCCTCTGCCTTGGTTCACTTTGCAGGACACCTCCTTTTTCTGGAGACTGGAAATTCACCCAGGGTTCTTAATGGATGTTTCCCCTGTATTGTGATTACTGAAAGGTATTCTTCATTAAAGGATAAAATTCATTTCTTCTGAATATGTAGGATGCCACCTGAAGCCCTCCCCTATCTCCATTAACTGCATTGTTCTCACAACTGAGAGAAATAAAATTTATTTTAGTCAGTATAGTGAATAAACACCACCTGTGATCTTCTCAGGAAGCTGACCTGAGCTAAGAGGTGACATTTTTACTGCTCTTTCCTGACTGTAACCAAGCCTAATGGTGCGTGGATTACTATGCTTCCAGCAAATCCGTCTTTTTCAGTTGAAAGCGAAGTTTTAGTCAATTAAATTCTCAGTGAAAATAAAAGCACGTACAACATACATGCAATAATTCAATTTAAAAACACACTGAAAAGGAAGGAGCTTTTAAGAATGGTGCTGTGAATGAAAGATAAGAATTTTTCCTTGTGGTACGAATAAATTGCCACTCTTGTTAGCACTCTACGAAGTGATCACAGGATGAATCCGCCTGCAAATACAGCTAACCTCTCTGCTTTCCAAGCAACTCACTTTCTGGACGAACATATCCACTGCTGCTGCTTTATGGATCACCAGGGTAAGTCAGTTCTTCACACTGTCGGTGTGGAACTCTGACAATCAATAAGTTCATCATTTGAAGAGTGACGGAGAAACTCTTTCAGTGAACTGTGTGTGACTTGCAAAGCATAAGTAGAGCTTAAATGAGGACGAGGATACTTCTTTATTACATCTCTTTTTCAAGGTTAATGCAACTCCTGGGAAGTCCAGAGCCCGTAAAAATGAAGGCTTTTTTCCACAACTCAGGTCTCCTCCAGCAAAGTCAAACAGTATGTGCCAAGCAGATACTGCCTTCCCACTTAGTCCTTCAAGATGTGTTGTGCCCGATTTTCTTCACATGACGTAACAGAATTAAAAATACAGCCACAATTGATGCATCAGAGCTTGCATTCTGCTATGTGCTCTCTTCTGGGACTGTCTTATGATCCAAGCCTTAATTGGGTTCAACAACTTGAGGTTCTGGCACGCTTGGGATGAGCTTTTAGATTTAGTGCTCCACATGGTGTGTTCTTCTCTGTCACCATCTGGGAATGTAAGAGGGAATCAGAGCCCTTACAGGGAGACATGAGGATTGTGTCAACTTCTGCTGAGTCGTACAAGAAACCAGGCCAGTTGAGAATCCTATGGTCAGGTTCAGGATACATTGTGTGTAACCCATGTGGAAGGTCAGGAGAGAAAAGACAGATAGATAGCCTTTTAAAGGTATGCCATAGGTCCCTTGAGGACTAAGCTTCAGTTCATTATTTGAGGTGAGTCTTGTGAAGCAGGTAACTCACAGGCTGTAAGACTAATGCTGTCATGACCACTGCTGTCAAAGACACCTGTTGTCTCTACACTGCCTTGAAAATCCCCATGTTGCTGTGTCCAGCGTTGATGGAGTAAGGGCTTTGACTTACAGAGGCAGAAAAAGTTACCACTGTTTTCATGCTTCGTCTATGGTTTCCATAGCACATTTGGCAACATCTCGAGCCTTCCTTATCCCTATACCTATTATCAGTTACATTAAGTTACAGTGCTGCATTTTAATTGCTGTGTTTTCTGAGACAGAGGGAGCTGAATCTAAATATATCTCAAGCGCCAGCAATGATATTTAGCGCAGCTACTGTAATTAAGTATTCAGCCACCGCCAACAAATAAACTTCTCACTTGAGCAAATGAGTCCTCTGAAAAACACCTGAATGTTTGACAAAATTCCATTTTCAGTTATTTTAATATCATTAGGAGGCCTAGGCTTTCCTGATTGGCAGGGTGTGCACCTAAACTGTCAAGAAATTACCCATTTTCGATCGCAGCTCTTTTCGTTTTATGAATGCAGACACTGACAGCTCTAACAAAGATGCTCAGCTAGAAACCTGTTTTTCCTTTAAGAGAAATGAAATACTGCTGGGTTAAAACCACTAATTATAGTTTATAATAACAATACTTCCTGGGAAAAAAAATTAAACTATACTTAACTGCTGTTTTTTTGTTCCTTTAAACTAGGGGTTTGACTACAGTCTGATGGCTAACTGCTTGCAAAAATCTCCTCCACTGGTACAATTGAGCTGGTAAATACCAGGGAAAAAATGTCCTCTTTCCCATAGTATCAATGTTATTTTTCTGACAAACAATTTGCTTTGTGTTTCTAGTGCAAAGCATCACGTATGCAATAGGAAGGAAAGATTCTGAATACAGAACACTGAACTCTCCCCACCTCCAACCTACATCCTTGAATTTGAGTAGTTCAGAAACTCTTGGAATTTTTCTGGCCCACATGGGATACTTTAAAACCAGGAAAATCACAGGTGAAATGCTTAGCCTGGAGTGAACTGGTGTAGCTCTACGAAGCCAGTGGAACTGCAGAGATATGTAGCCAGACTTCCAAGGTTCTATACAAGAGCTTCCTCTTCAAGCTTTCTCTGCTTGGAGACCTCCGAGACTGGGAAGTTTTCCTCACTCCCTTTTTCTTCAGAAAACATCTGACCTTGACTTGTATTTGGGGGTATTGAAAGGCTGAGATTCTCTAGTGAGAGTTTTCAAATATCAGTTTTTATGCTCCCAGGATTGAAAGATATGGAGGTGACTAATGGGCTTTTCAACCCAGTGGGGCAGGGGGTGGCTCTGGAGGATCTGTATCCCAGGGATTACTTTGCAAATACTTTCCACTGACTGGCACTAAAGATCAGGAGAAGACACAGAACACTGTAAATGGCATTGAAAACTAAGTCAGCAGCACTGTGTCAGACAGATGCTTGCTAAGTGAAAGTGCTCTCATTTAAATGATAGCTACACAGACTGCAGTAAACTGAGCCTGATCACAAAAGTCAAGCAGAAGTGAAGGTGAGAATATTTATTATTTACCTTTCATATAACTGCTTTATTTTTTTTTTTTTTCTTTTTTAATTTGCTCATGGGAAATAGCAATCTAAATCTGACTGCCAAGACACAATCTTTATCAGGTAAGAGAATCTTCAAAAACAATCACTCTTGTGACAATACCCAGGGATCAGCTTCTGCTGGCTTTAATCCTTTGAGAAGAGACGTGTTTAGTGCGTACTGCCAATGAAACCTGTGAATACGGAACAGGGCAGCACCTGAAAGTTCACTGACAGTTTGGAACTGTAATCTCAACTTTTCAGACCTTATCCCAAAAACTCAGCCATGGTTGTTTTCAAATGATGAGACATACATTTCCAGTTTCTACAAGATGTAGAAAATTGGAGGACTAGAACTAGGGCATTTCTAATCACCCATTTCAACAACTCAGAATACGAATCCAGAGTCACCTTATGGGCATTTCAGTGGGATATACTTTTTTTTTTTTTTTATTTAATGCAGATATTTAAGCTTATATACTAGTTTATCCAGTCTAATGAAGTAATAAGAAAGAAGATTTCAGCTGAGTATGCTTTAATAATTGATTAGATGGAACAGACTGGCATGCACTGTATTGAGCAAATGACAAAGTTAAGTGAAACCAAAGGGTTCATGCATTCTCTCAAGGGCTCATGAGCACCTCCTCAAACTGAGGTTCGCCCTGAAGTCAGATCTTGAAGAAGGGAAATATTTGTCCCAGTGAGAAACAAAAAATGTCAGTGTTAATCATAGGCATGTCCTCTCCTCTAAGTACTTGAGGCTGCTTAATTCTATTCCTCCTAAAAGTTCATGCTTACAGCTGCTGAAAAACAGGAACAAAAGCGCTGAGTCTCAAATGGACAGATCATTAAATACTTGCGAAGCATCTAGAGTTTAATTCAGCGACTCTAGTCAAATTTTCAGAAAGCAAAAAACAAAAAAAGACCAGTGCCCGTGGCATTATAAGCACAGTAACTTTTACTACCTGATTCAGATCTCTCAATCTGCATTCAAGAACTGGCAGAAATCTGACATCTCCTCTGGATTTGGGAGCTCCATAAGCTAATGGCATGGATCACATTCCTGAGTCTGCTTCTCTCAGATGTTCAGTGAAGTCCTGCACCCGTTTCTCATTCTCTATTTACACCTCTCTCATGATGGTTTCTTCTACTTGTCTCAGACTCGGTTGTAAAGATGTGCCCCTCTGGCTGCAACACAAGACACGAGGGTTCAGAAAAGCTCCCATGTCCTGTGTTGTAGCCGGAGGTCTCACAATAGTTTAGAGCAAACCCTCCGGAGTGCAGGATCCTTTTGCAGACAGAGCTCTTTTCCTGCACTTTTGAATTCAACCTACGTGTCATCTGTGAAACAGAAGCAGAGAAGAATGGAAATCAGGTGCTTGTGGACAGCAAGCAGATAACACTGTGTGCAACTGCTACCGTCAACATTACAAATGGAAAAACCACAAAAGTAGCTGCCAGCATGGAGCAGAAAGGTCAAGTTCAGGCCTAGAGTTAGAAGCTGCCATTTAGCTGACCTCCATTAAGTCACACGAGCACCATGATGAACACCACTGCCTTCCCATCACGATCTCCACAACTAAAAAACTGAGAGCACTTCTTTGGCAACTTTGCCAGTGCCTCTTCTTCCAAAGACAAATAAAGCTAAGAAAATAATTAGCTACTAATCATGTATAAACAAATTCTGTCTTTTGTTTCTTGTTTGCAAATTGCCCTTACACGGATCACAACATTTCCAAATTTGTTATGCAGAGTTGCTTATGAATGCCTTTATAATTAATAATTCCAGGTTTGCAGATCAATTGCAAGGAGTTGTGAATATTCGCAAATCACACTGCATTTCTGAATTGGATAAGTCATGTAAGATTTATTCGTGATGAGGTTAGTTGTCTAATTAACTAACTGACACTGTGGATATGCAGCTCAAGAAATTACTTTTGGTAAGCATTCAAACTTCTGAATTTAAAATGGGCATTGGGGAACATAGCTTCTGCTAATAAAGCTTCATGCCAAATAGCCACAGAAAACAATTGCCGGAATTGTTTCAAAAAAATGAAATTTGCTTATGAATCCAAGAGAATATTCACAGGACAGCATGGTTGTTGTTTTTATATTGCTTGCTCAACTCAAGTCATAAATTAATGCTAACGAAAATACTCAGAGCTGTTGTTGAATTTCTTATGAGAACAGTATTTACTTGTATGTCTTCTTTTCCTTGTGGACTTACAATTCATTCCCAGCTGAAATGCTGTGAGAGACAGAGCTTGAAAAGGCTTTTTTTTTTTTTTTTTTTTTTTATAAATGTCAACCCAGTACAGTACATTGCTGTGCATTACAATAAAGATCAGCAATTTGGAGCCAGGTATACAAGACAAGATTATTGCTATCTCTGTTCAAAATATCTTTGGCAGATTTATTGCTTTTTTGTCCCCAACTCTACATATCACTTTTATGCTGTCGCTACTTTGTTTTGTACTTTTGCTTCTCCAAACAAACCAGAAGAAGAAGCAGAAGAGGAAATGAAGTGTACTTAGCTGCTATTTTTATGAAGGTGACCCACAAAATGGCTGTTCAGGCACTCTGACGATAAGTACTCACATTAATAGAATTTAGTAAATTACAGAAGCTGTTTGCTCTAAAATGTTGAACTTCTGTTCAAAAGATTTTAATTTTTTTTTTTTTAAACTTACCTATCTACTTCAAATAAAACTCTCAGCTATCAGCTTTGTTCATTTACAGACTTATCTTGTATGGCATAAAGTACAGTTCAACCAGTCACAGCCCAGATTAGGCAAACGATAAAGCTATGAATTAAAAGATCTTTCCAGATGAAGGCATCAAAAGGAATGTCGTCAGTGTTCTTGACAACAGCAGGGCTCTTAAGGTTGTCTAATGACTAATGCAACAACAGTTTCCAGCCACTAGATTGCAACTTGCAGACTCTCCCCACCTTTTTTTTTTCCCCTTGATGTATTCTAAAAGTTTTACAATTAATAATATAATTTATCTGGAAATTAGTTATTTCCAGCCACCTGCCTTTCTTATCTCAGCTGCATAGAAGAACAGAAAAAAAATATCATATTTTTACATTCAGCGTGAAAAAAAAAATCATGCCAAGCTCCATCTGTCTAACCAATTCCCTAAGCTGTGCCTATATAGGCACTAAAATGAAATCAAAACATGGAGTACTAGAAACTTGGGACCCAGAATTAATCTGCTTTTTACAGAAAAATTATGTTCAGATGAAGCTAAAAGATTCACTCCAACCCTATTATAGCAAGGAAATTCAAGGTTAGAGCTGAAATTGCATCCTTAAAGATTTGCTGATGCCCTGTGGAAAAAGCATGAAAATCGTTCGGGTTAGAAAAGATTCTGCTTAATTAGTCTATATTTCCTTCTTTTGTGTCTCCTCATTTTTGCTCACTGAAGGCATTTCCAAGAGAAGTTACTCTGAGTTCACAAGCCTCTCTGGAACAATCTGGTTGTCTGCAATGTGAGACATCTCAAATACAGAGCAGGATGCACTGCACTGCAACCTGCTCTATAGAAAGCATCCTTTCACTTGTTTTATACTACCAATGGGGGTAAGTCAATTTATTGATAAATGGGAAACCTGCTCATTCTTCAGGATTCATTTCCCTGGTTTGACAGGACAATCATCTTTCACACCACAGCTATAAAGTCTGAGTCTGATGAATACTGATGGGTTGGAGAGCGAGGAGGAAGTCTGCATATCGTCTCTCACATGCTATTTCACTCCCTCTTCCCAAAGAAAAATGGAAGGCTGGTGTGGCTGGCGGCCATGAACCATCACTGAACTTTAGCCTCTCACCTGAGCTGATGCATACACTCTTCACAGTGAGCCATTCTGGAACAATTAGGGAGATACCATTAGCCAGAATGTCATTACCTCCATGGTTTGCTTAAGGACCAAGAACAGATTTAACTGTTCAAATGGCTACAGAGATATCTAACTGATTCTTGCCCTGGGGTGAGAACTGGCATTCCAGATCCTGCAAACAAATCAAAATCACTGATAGGAGGAGGTCTCAGAGTAACTCTGCCTTCCACCACCAAACCCACCCTTAAAATTTAGTGGTGTGTCTGGACCCAAGATGGGAAAGGGTTTATTTTCCAGTTTCAGAAACACATCACAGTGATGCTGAAGCCACTGATTGTGAATCTGAACTTCAGCCAGAGTGATCTGTCTTCATCTTGAAGCCATTAAATGTAAACTAGCACTTCTCTTTGGATCTGCATACTGCCTTCTCTGCCCATTACTACTATTTGTTAAGGGAGACATTTTTTGCCACTCTTGAAATCAATTTTCTTTCCCAGCCTCAATCCTTGCTGCATTTTTTTTTTTTTTTTTTTTGGATTTGTGACAAATGCCCTTTTGTTCTTCTAATTAAATTTCACATCTGTTCCACACTAGTTCATCTTACTCTTGAGAGAGGACAGTCTCACTAGGGCACATTACAAATTTCAGTCATTTTGCAGAAAAATAAATGTGAGTACACACTACAATTTACCTAACCAGTGTGAATTAATTAGGTGTTTAAGGTGACACTGTACTAATTACATATTAGCACATTAATGGAGCTGCAGCCTCTAATCATTTCCCTTTGAATGAACAGCGCAAACTTCCAGCAGTCTTCAAGAACTGTTTTGAAATGCAAGAAACCAATAATCAATTCTCTTGTTGCTGCTACTTCAATATAAAGTGAAGAGTTGTCTAACTTTATTTTTAAGAACATCAATCTCTGTTTATTATTAGCAAGACGTTTTTGACCAGCATGAACACAAGTTCTTGTACTCAATAGGTATGCATTTCCTCAGGCACAGTTCGACCTATAGTAACCTTAGCTCTCCATGAGCCCAATCATTCTCTAATCTGTATTGACTGTGGGATTACCCTCATTCGAGGCACCAAAACCTTATAACCATGCAATCTGGGACAAGCCCTGCAGAACACATGGCAACTCTGCTGTCATAGAATCATAGGACTATAAATATCCCAAGTTGGAAGGGATCTGTAAGGATCATTGAATCCAGCTCCCGGCTTCAGATGGAACCACCCAGAAATCATATGACTGAGAGCATCATTCACATGCTCCTTGAACTCTGGCAAGTTCAGTGCCATGACCACTTCCATGGGGAACCTGTTCCACTACTTGACCACTCTCTGGTGAAGAACCTTTTCCTGATATCTAGCTTGGCTTTGACGTAGTTATGCACAACCACTTATCAATGGTGACTCTTAAACTTTAACTAGCATAATGTGAGAGAATGAAAAGAAAGGAATTTGCTTTTGAACATGAAGAGCTTTGTAGGGTATTTTCTGAATTAAAGACTGCGATTTAAAACAATCCCAAAAATTGAAAATCTATACCTGATGTGATAGAAGGGGGTACTTCTAGGCCTAACTGTCTTAAATATAGACTTTAAATCAATTGGAGTAGTTTTGGATCATTACTGTTCAAGGATTTTGTGCCACTGCTGCTAAAGCATTATTAATTTATGTTCTTATCTTTCTCATTTCATAAAGTGTAAGGCTTTCTTCTTCTTCTTTTTTTTTTCTTTTCTTTTTTTTTTTTCTTTTTTCTTTTCTTCTTCTTTTTTTTTTTTTTTTTTTTTTTTTTTGGTGCAAGTCTATTAATGTAGGAACTATAATCCATCTTCCTCTATTTTGCCCTGGTATTGTCTCCGCAGATCAAAGTTACATTATAACACAGAGTGGATTTCATAAATTATTTTGAATGACTTTACAGGGAAAAAAAAAAAAAAAGAAAAAACAAAAAAAAAAGCAGGTTAAAGTCAGAGGCGCATCGTATACCACAAAATTTACCAAGAAGCAGACAAGACTGTTTGAGATAATCTGCTAAAACTCTACAATAAAAAAGTTTGTTTAATTTCTAAAGATGGCAGGTGTCAGAAAAGGAAAAAAAAATAAATAAAAAAAGAGGCTGATGCAAAAATAAAGCCTCCAGAGTCTGGCAGTTCTGTTCTGGTGTCAGTAAAAGATAATGTAACCTGTCAAATTTGCAAGCGTGTTTTATCCAACCATCGCATTTTACCTTCACCACTCAAGCATTACCTTCGAGGAAACATCCGCATCTGCCTGATTATCCTAAAGTAATTCTGATGAAGAGAGCAGGTTGCAAATTAAAAGCATATTTTTCTTCCCAGTTTTCTTTCCTTCCCTGCCAACTCATTTTTCAATCCTTCATTTTCCGCAGTTCAGCTAATTTTTTCTTGAAAGGTTAAGGAGCTAGCAATTATTTCAATGACACTTGCAGCTTTAGGGTAAGTGTCTTATCTGACCTTTATTTTAAGCATCGGGTTCATACTCAATGTATCTTACTGAACACTGAGGTTAAATCAGAGTTGTGGTCCAACAATAAGTGGAGAGATACTATGCCTTTCTCCTACTGCAGCACATAAGTCTAGTATGGAAACACCCTGCTCCTGCCATGGACGGGTTGCTATGCTTTACACATTGTTAAACTGGTGCTGCACCACCAGACAAAATACTAAAGGCTACTTCTATTTTTCAAGCTGATTTAGATGTGTTCCCTTCTGGTAAGGAATATTTCCCTGGGCAACCTGATCTAGTAAACATAGAAAATTGGTGGCCCTGCCAGGCAGGGGGGTTGGAGCTTCATGATCCTTGAGGTCCCTTCTAACCCGGGTCATTCTGTGATTCTGTGATTTTTTTTTTCCTGAATTCATTGCGAGTTTCCAAGCATTCTAACTTTCTCTTCTATGAAGTCAGCTTTCACATTTTTTACCATCAGTTTATACATCGTGACTTTGCAAATTTTTTTCAGGTTGTTTGTCTACATTCTCTATACATGTTGAGTTCTGGAAACAGGCCCCCCAAAAAAGCCTACAGTCTCAACAAATTAAATGTTTATTTTGGGGCTTCTGCTGACAGCCATCATCACTGAACTGAAAAAATTTGCATCATATCCTTATGATATCTCTTATTGTTGTTATGTTTGATGGATTCAATCATCCTGGCCACTAAGTATCTGGAGAATCTGTCCAAATTCTGCATCATCCTAAAAAGAAAGTCTGAATTGCTAAAGATCAGTTGGTTACTCTCCATCCTCACAGCAAATATGTACCGAATGCATGACTCAAACAAATTCATAGCTACTGCACAAGCACAGAAGGGTGGAGTGATGTTTTTTTGTGCCAATTTTTGCTCTAGCAACATTTAGTAACAAGTCTGACGTAGTTCAAGAAGGCCTTTGTTATGCTGTGAGGAAGCTGCAATATGTTGCTCTTCTGCTTCAATAGCTCATCTCAACAGACAGAACCAAAACTGATACAGGTATGACCTCTTATGTTAAGGAAACAAAGGGGAAGCTGGCCTCACACTTCAGCACCCAGGAATTCCCAACATGCTGCTATGAGTGCCTCAGGACCAACACCAAATGTGAGAGCAGAGCCACTGGCACAAGCTGTGCTCTCTTCTCAAGGCTCAGCCCTGCTTAGCCAGCCTTGCTCCTGGCTATGGAACCACACAAATGGGCCTGCTGCCACTGGGCTCAGCCACCCACCAACATAACCCTTGTTTGTGTGGGGTGACGACACATAGGGAAGCTGTCACTGTTATGGCAGGCTGCAATTCTGGAGACATTTCTTATACAGTCATGACTTGAACTTTCTTTATAAAGAAATAAACTCATGTACCATCACCTGCTTGCTGCTCGTAGAAGCTTAACACCTTCCTAATTTTGCTTTTAGGCACTAGCTTTCAAAACAGTTAGGGAGGTGTTGCTAGAACTGACTTAATTAAATGAAATAACACTGAAATCTCAACTAGAGATATTTTTTGCTGATTTGGTGACCCTCAGACAAATGTCTCCAAGGTCCGCAGATGTGGTTCTGCATATTGCTTCCTTGAGAGCTGAGCAGCTACTGTGGACATCATATTATGTCTGCAGGTGCTGCTGCTCACTAGCTTCTGTTCTGTTATACACAAAGTGTAGGGCAGAATCCACAATGAAATAAGAATGCAAAGCCAGAACTGAATGAGCATCTGCTGATGTATGTTAAACTTCTCTGCAGATTTTGTGCTGGTGGTCAGAAGACAACAAGAGACAGCATTATACACAGCATGCCTGGTGGGCTGCACTGCAGTACAAATCAAGCCTCAGAGGTGCTGTCAGCCACGCACAGCTCCTCCCAGCCCATCTTGGGACCAGGAGAACAAATAAAGCCTGTAAACTTCACCTCCCCAGAAACCGATTTCCATATCCACTGGTAAGCTCCCATCTGTGATGCCTGTGGTTTGTAATTGAAACATGGTGAATAATGGAGCCAGTGATGGATTTATAGACGCTCTAAATTTGCTACTCTGCAGGTGGTTTTGTCCACTGCTACTTCCTCCCAGTACTACACACTAACTATTACTTCCAGAATTAAACACTCTATATGAAAAAATTGTTCCCACTGCACAACTGACAGGAATTTGAAATGATATAATAATAATGTACAGTCCATTTGCTGTCTAATGTATGTGTGGGATTGAATAGCTTTTTGCGATATATTCCTTTCTTGCTAAATTACTCTAACTTTAAACTGAATTAAAGCAGTTAGTTGCCACTACACCATTGAACTTTGATAGTTGGATTCATTCCAAAACTTGAGACCACAGCCTCTTTCTTTTCTTCAAGAAATTCAAAAAGAAGGAAAAAAGACCGGAGAAGAAAAAAAAAATTACTCTATTCTCTATGCTCTGTTTTGTTCACCAGCCTGGAAAGTGTGATTAGGAGTGTGAAATGAGTATCAGCTGGAAATGTCCTGCCAAGGAGGGGGGTCTGCTGTGTACATGTTCCCAGCCTCTTCTTCCATTGAAGCAACACAGATACATCCCAGGCTGTGGCTGTGTGTTTACCCATGTACTGACTGATACGCTTAAGAACAACACCCCTGCTGATAATTTTTGCTTACAGAATGACTTGCTAGCAACGTTATGGCAAACTGGATGTGTGTAGTACCTGTCTTCTCAGCACACTTATCCTTTTTAATTGCATTTCCTTAGTAGTGAAGGACAAAGGAAGATGTAGTGTGATTAAACTGGTTGCCAGAGAACTATCTTTTTCTATTCTTCATGTATTTGATTATTTTATAATCCATTGAGATTTTTATGCAAAGTCCTTCTGACTCCAAAAGAGCACAAGTATACTCCTTTCAGTTCTAAAGAATGTAAAAGACTGTGCTACCATCCTGTCCATCCAAACAACCTTCTATTACCCAGTCCTCCTAAAGAACAAAAGCATTAACATAGAGAAGGAATGACATACAGGTGATGATTTTAATTTGTTTGTTTGTTTGAAGTTCAGACTATTGAAGCACATATTTGAACACCTCATATACTTCAATAAAATTCAATAATTCTTCAATAATTCTTCAATATAATTATTGCAGATAGCTGCAAAAAAATTCACGCAGAAATAGTAAGTAACCAGTCCAAGGTCACAGTCCATGGCTACAGTGTCTGCTAAGGGCAACCTCAAAGCATAAATATTCTCAAAAATAAACATATCTACACTTCAGTGTGCAAGCTTGAAAGTATGTTCATTGATACCTCTGGGAAAGGCCCTCCAGAACATTTGCCCTAGCTAGGCCAGCATATTAGGACATGGTTTTCACAGCTTGCTCATGCCCATTGTCCAGTGCCTGCTTCTCAGGCAGCCGTGTGAAAGGAGGTGAGAAGGAGGCAAAGGACTTGTACTCACTGTAAAAACAATGTTTTCAAAGCAGTGTAAATAGATCAAAGATGCCCAACTGGATTGCTTGATTTTTTTTAATGCTTTTCACATTTCCCTAGGGCTACAGGTGCTTTGGGTGAAAACCTCAAATTCTCTGCAATATTAAGGATGGACACCATGTTTTCAATGAAATGAACAGATATCGAAACAGAAGGTTCCTACAAATAACACTGTGGGAGTGAAGATGGGCAAAAGGAAATGTCTTAAAACAAAGAAATCAAGGCTGCATATTCCTTACAGGAATCATGTGGTGATACAGTCTTCACTTGCTACAGATGTAGCTAGTTCATCTGTGGTGCTGTTAGTAAAGAGCAACAGTGACAGAAAAACCTTTTGGTTGGATTTTGGACGCAGGTTAATTAAAAAAGCTTTGATTAATCAGCATCATGCATTTATACAGACTGGCTATGCCATCTGCATAAAATGTCTCTGAATAAATCTAGACTAGAACCGGTCCCATTTTAATTCAAGTGAATTGGATATTAAATTAAAGGCTGCACATACTGATTAAAGCAATCTAAAAATGTTTGGTCCAGCATAGGCCGAGCTTTAGATTGAAGGCTGTCTGGAGACAGCCCTAACAGTTGAGTTAGATGAGAGACAGCAGAAAAGTTTATGTGGGGTGTGATATGAACTTGGAGCACTGCACGTTTTCTAGCTTCAGGACAGAGCTGGATAAGTTTCACAACTGTGCACATATGAGAGAACGGAAGGGAGAATAACTGCCATTTTTGTATGAGACATT
The DNA here is from genome assembly GCF_054131305.1 of Coturnix japonica. Lineage (NCBI taxonomy): Eukaryota > Metazoa > Chordata > Aves > Galliformes > Phasianidae > Coturnix > Coturnix japonica. The sequence goes on along the minus strand of NC_140664.1, from coordinate 91,902,957 downwards.
CACAGGACTCCAGGCTGTCTGTGTTTGAAACATAGCACGTGACAACCAGTGTTGCCGGCAGAATGTGGGTACGGCAGGGGAATGCAATGCAGAGAGCTGGCCCTTGTCTGGGAGCTGGTGATGAGTCATAAATCTTCAGGTTTTGCCAGCGCTTTGGTGCAGCAGAGCTAAGAGCCACCAGGCAACAAAGTCCAGTCTGCTTCAACAAGAGAATATCTGCTTAAATAACCTTTGAGGATTTGGGTATAAAATGGCATTACTGCAGACATTTGCTATTCCACCTGGGGAAGTCTTCACATTCATGCTAGAAAATACTGTTTATGGAGGTGGGATAAGTTAGAAGTCCAGGAATTTAGTAAAGCAGCGTATTTGTATAAACAACAACAAAAAGAATTACAATGAAGAGAACAGTAGCATTCAGCAAATGAGAACTTGTAGTCCTCCTTAAGAGACCATACACAGGTAAAATTAGACCTTGTAGCTGTTCTAGTATTCAGACAGATAGATCACCTTTGTAGTTCCACATAAAAGAATGCAGATAAAGGCAATATTAACTATTGAATAAAAAACTTCTCTGGGTTTCAAATGTTCAAAAATTCTTCCTCTTGCAAATACTGTTTTTCTAGCTGAAAACTCAGTAAAAAGAAAAGCAATCACTATTTCTCAAAATTATGCTCATTTACAAAGCATATACAGAAACATGCTCTACAACAAATGTCCTTGTCTTGTTATAAGCAGGAGGTATCGAAAACCATAATAACAGCATTTATAAGAGAAAGATCAATATAGCCTCTGGTACCTCAAAAAGGCAGAAAATGATACTATTAAATTTCTACTGGTAGAAAATGCAATGGACAAAATACCTAAAACCTGCAGCAGTATCTGTCATACTGTGCCACTGAATAAATCACAAGGAAACCACCCCAAAATTCTTTGTAAAAGATGCACTGGGGCCTCCTCCTTCACCCTCTTCTCACTGAAGAGACTACTGTTTAAGATAACACCGTGGTTCAAGATGTCATTGACCAGCTCCAGCTCACATCTTAACAGAGCACTTCAGTTATCGAAGACTTGGAGTAAAACTTGAGTTTTTTTGCCCCAGGTGCCACTGTGTTAATCTTGTGTTTGTAACTAGGGAAAGCAATGAAAAGGGTCACAGAGTGCTAGACGCACTGATTTCTTTCCCATTTTAAATACGTAAAAGCATAATGTAAGAGTGATCACAATGTGTTAAACCAAAGGTCTGCCCACTTGAGTAGAGCAAGGAGGCTTTTTTCTCACCCTGCTTTTATAGAATTGACATTGAGAGATACCTAAACACTGATTCCTGTAAATTTTGACAGTGTTTTGTTCTAGTGCCAAAAGATAATAAGATCAACAAAACAAAACAACAAACAAACAAACAAAAACAAACCAAAAAGCATGGCCAAAAGCAGATAGCTAAGGAGCAGTAAAAATGAGAGAGCCACGTATCAAACTTCTTGCTTTTTTGCTTCTCTGTCTGCCTTTAATGATTTTAGCCCACGATCTGTCTTCTTTGAATATGGTTTTTATGTATTTAGTAATGCCCAGAGGATTTATTTATTTTTAGGAGCTTCAGTCAGTCCTTTGAAATTTTTTGCATCTATCATGCCTTTTGGCAAGGAGTTTTACGAGTCCTCTTTCTCTTGTGAGAAGAATGGAATGAGACAGCCCTAACCAGTGCAAAGTAACAGTAGTCCATTGGCCAACAGTATTACCCTGTGTACAATTGGTAACTCGTAAGCACTACGGAAGAAAATATTTTTGAAGAGTAATGGTGAAGTAGATGTTGATGGGTATTTACAGAATGTGGGCCCCCAGCATGAGATTTATCAGAGAGGAAAGCTTGGAGTGTCTGCTTACAAACTTTAAGGTCTGCTAAATTGGGCCTGGAGTCTGGACCAAGCTATTGGGTTGCCATCAAGGAGGTGGGACCAACGACTGCCTAAGACCTTCCAAGGAATGGGTGGTTGTGTGAACACAGCTCTAAAGAAGGGCTCAGGAAGAGGAATACAGAGACAAGCTAAATTTCAAACAGAAGAAAATACAGAGAGGTACAGCTAGACCTAGGAAGAAGGCTAGAATGTCACACATTTGTTCCTTATCCTTTATGTAAGTGATTAACCAACCTGTTCTTTAATTTCTGCAACATTTGGGATGACTGTGCATTCAGAGAGGAAGGTAAACAAAGCACCAGCTCCCTTTTTCCTCCCTTGAAGACTGTGAAAAGGCCCATTTTACTTCAAAAACTCTGACCCTTTTAGCAGCCAAACAGAAATCCATCTATCTGAGGCACCTGTAAGCAGCCTTGTCTTAGACTCTTACAACTCTTGATACATGAAGCTGAGGTAAGAGACTGGAATTTTACATACACCTCAGATAAAACAAAGCAACTGGTGTGTGGTTTTGGAAATTTGTTCATTGGTGGTAATTAGTCCCAGTCATTAACTTGGGAGTCCCGAGGTCTTTAAGTTGTCTAAAGGCCCCCAGTGGACACTAATAGAGCCACGCTTTTACACAGGGAACAAAACAGTTATGGATAAAAGCAGTAGGATAGATGTGACAACCAGCAATTTTAACTTATCACCTTGTAGCTTTATTTTTGAAAGCTTTTACTTCCCACTGATTGCAGGCTTCCAATTCTGTGTTGTTGTGAAATAAATTACAAAATTTATCTTCTTTTTTATTTTTATTTTTTTTTTATTGGCATGGTGCTTCATAAAGTGCCTAAAATTTTTTGGGTTTTTTTGGTTTTTTTGGTTTTGTGTTTTACCAGAATGAGTTAAGTAAGTATTGCTGCCATGGTGATTCTAAGAAGGAATCACTACCCAACAGCAGTCTAGAAAACTGGATGTAGATTCACAAAACATTCAGTAGCCAGAGTGAGTGTAGAGTGTTTGTTTGGAGACCTTTCTAACAGAAAGCTTTTACTGTGTGTATGGAGGGCATGGGAGTGGAAAGCTGGAACAGAGAGGTTATTTTGAAAAGCAGATCTTTAACCCTTTTCCTGAAAGCTGAAGGACTGTCTGGTATAATAATTCAGCTGAAGGAGATCTGAAGGAGATTACTCCTGGCAGGGAGGTGTGCCTCATCCTCTCAGCAGGAGTGTGAAGAAGACATTGTCAATCCGGAGGTATATGTAGGGATAGCACCACTGTGTTGATCATTTAAAGTCTGTCTGCTTTGATCATAACTTTCCCTGTTTAGCAGTAAGGTAGCTTTGGCTCTTGCATAGACCTAGTACTAACATATTTTATTAACATAGTGCCCATTTGATTTATCCTCTAAATAAGCACTCAAGACCAAGAGATCTAGTTTGCTGACAGTGCACATCCTTAATGATAACTATCGCATGGATGCAAAGATAAAACTTATTTAAGCCACCGTGAAGTTAGTAAAAATGGTTTCGATATTCAATTAATTATCTCCCATGTATCACTTGCAACAAAAGGACATAGACGCTGTTGGAAAATTAGAGAACTACAAGCACAAAGACATAAAAAATGTCTTGCTCAAAACCTGCAGCTTATACAGAGCAGATGGCTTGAGAAGGAAACCCAGGGACTGGCAGCTAAACTGACCTCTTACTGGGCTCTGGGACATGGAGATGTGGGCAGTCACTTTACACTGCTCTGCTCCCTGCCAGGCAAAGCATTCAAGAATTGTCACATCTTAGATGGTGACATTAATTTAAACTGTTTTACAATGATCCATGTGCTATAAATTATAATATATTATTTATAATACTTTAATCACCTAAAGTTCAGCACATATTAATTAATGCCTATTTTAATTAGATGTACATCAGACAGAGAGAGAAGATAAAACTGTGCAGTGTTATTAGCACTAAACTCCAGCACCATAATTAAATTCAGAATATAGAGTGTAACACACTTAAGGACTTAAAGCAGTGGAAGGTTGGTCATCACCATGGCAGCCTCCCACTCGTATACCTTCTTTTTTTCTTAACGTTACTCCTTTTTCCTCCCTGTGCCTCCTTGTGAATGACAGTTTCCATAAGGGAAAATGGGAAAGATCTCTGCTCCTCATGAGCCAAACTCAGCTTTTCTCTTGCAGTGATAGTGTTGTCTACAGCAGAGTTATTCTACACTGTATTGTACCCGAAAGAATATCTTATTATTCTGAGGAGAAATGCTTTTGTGAATGTATCTTTGCATGCAATTCTTTTTTCTCTTTCTGGCCAAGGCAGTTCTGACTGCAGGCCTAGAAATTCCTGCTTTGCTGCCTTCAAGCATTATTTCAGTACCCCCAAAGATACTTAATTTGAAATTTTGCAGCTGCTGGGTACAGGAAAGAAAAGAAATTGATTTCACATATTTATTTTCAAACTCTTAACAATAGATTAGCAACGAAAAAGCTGAAGCTTCCAGTGGAAGCCAGTGTGCAAAAGTCATACAGTCAGTCAATGGAAAAGCGCAGCAACAGTGTTCAGAAGTTCCAGTTTCCAGAGCTTCTTGTCTGGTGAATGATCATGTTAGGAAACTCCAGTCCTTGCCATTTGAGCATCTTCTTATGCACTTTTCATACCATAATTAAAAACGCAAACAGCAATGACAAAAACAACCCAACAGACAGAAGTGCTGATCCTGTCTCTGGAAGAAATAAGCAGTTTTTCTATTGACTTTATGGTGGTTATGGTAGGTCGTCCTTAGAACCCTAATCGTGATATTAAAAAAAAATTGCCTAAGCAGTAGAAGAAGTACCATATAGTATTAGTTTTCAGTTCAGCTCCGTACAGTTTACTCAAAAGAGTTGATTTTCTTAGCAAAGTTTTACAGATGTCTTAGGAGCAGCAGCTGGTCTATCAGAGGGCTATGGGCTGCTCACTGAAATCCTCTGCAAAGGGAAAGAAAGGGACATTTCTATGAAAAAAAAAAAATAATAATAATTAAAATAATAATAATAAATAAAAGTTTGCCAGTATCTATACACAGGAGTGTTGTGTGTTATGTTTTTTTTCTTCTTTATTCTATGCTAATTTCAAGTTCTTTTAACTGTAAACTGCAATACACTTTCCTCAGTTTCACTTTCCCTGCCCAGTCCCATAAAATTTCTCCACGTAGGTAATGAAGTTGAATAGTTAAGCTTGCAGAAATTGCTATTACTTTATCAATGCCTGAGCCAACAAAAGCATTTTTCATGCACCTACAGAAATGAGAAGGAATTGAATAGCTTTTAAGAAATGTGCTACATTTTAATATGTTCTGGTGACATGTAGCAGCATATCTGAATGGAGTGGAGGCGGAAGAATGGGTGCAGGGGGCTCCACTGGTGACACTATCTGAGCTCAGACCATTCAGTATAACCAGGAAATTTTGTACATTCACGCTTCTTTGTAATGATAGTAGAATAAACAACCATGTCTTGCTCCTGAAAGACTTGGGAGCCAATACATTTTGCCTCAACTCCTAAAACCTCAATTTAATAATTTCTGAAAAGCAAACAAATGTAAAGTGACAATGTTTCGGTATCTTCCACCCTTAAATGTCATATTTTATTTTTACTTATTTGCATTTTACCTTATTTTGCTTTACTGGATTATAGCTTATTTTGTAATTCTAGCTAATTTTATGATATACTTAGGTTTTTATTAATTATTATTAAATTTAATACATTTCCTAAACTCATTTGCTCATTTAGTGGGCTATGAAATTTCCTTCATTACTCAGCATCAAGTGAGTGCAGAAACATCAAGGTGTGCCTAAATTAGACTAAGGCAGCAAGTGAGTCTAGACTGTTGTAACCTTCCTTGAAGTTTTAAAGGAGCTCATTAACATTGCTCTACGAAGAATCTATAGTTCTATAATGGAGCTATTATGTGGTACTATTATGATACTTTCTTCCCAAAATCCCAATGCCTTGCAACTAATTGACTTTTTATGCCCTGGTATTCTCACCAGTAGTTTTCAAGTTGCCTCTTCACAATTCTTAATTTTCTATTCAGACCTACAAAGTTACCTGAAGCAACCCTAATATTTTGTATATTTATTAGAAGAATCGGGAAGGAAAGGGGAAAACAAAAGGCCAAGATGTCATTACTCTTGTTCATATATGTGGATAATGCTTTACTCCTTAACTATCTTACTGAGCTCATAGCAGAAGGTGCAGGTGTTAGCTTGTCCCAGTTTAGATTCATATGGATAGAACCAGTATATTCATGAACTTGGGGTTGAGAAAAGACTTACTGAAAACAGCAAAATGAACAAAAATTTAAGAAAACTATTTGAAAGAAAAAAAATACACGGGTACAGTAGCATTTCAGTAGCTGAGCCCTGTCTAAAGACTCAGCCAGAGACAAAAGCTTCTGTCAGAGCCCCCTGGATTTGGACAGATGTAAAACTGGATTGGGTCCTGAGGATGTCTTTCATTAGTTTCCACTTTACTATGATTGCTACAGCCAAACCTCAGTGAAATCTCACTTCATGCTTGACTTCTGAAAGCTAGTGACGATCTTAAAGAGAAAACACAAAATGAACGTTTGGTCCCTCTGCAGAGCATTTGCATAAATAAATGGATGCCTAACTATAAATGCTGAAGTCAAAGAAGAGCAGGAGATTGGGCATAGAGACAGACAATGCAGATTGACTTTCCACCAAAAAACAACTATAATTGTAGAAACACATGATTAAGAAGTCCTTAACTTCCCTCCTCTTTTTAACCCTCATGAGAAAACTTTTTCTAGCCATGAATACAAATGCCGTGGGGTACCTTAACTTCAATATAATGTGCATTAGCTGTTCTTACAGCCCTTTGAAATACAATAATTAACTATTAAATATTTTATCATTTACATTTACACTCCATACTTGTATGAATGCTAAGCTGCAAAATGCTGGGCCTGCCTCTCTGCATTTGTGCCTTCGGGTGGCAGAGGTAGAAGTGGAAACCAGATGGAACAGGGCAGATGGGTATTCTGCTGCTACAAAGAAGTCCCTGGAGCTGTAAAGGTAGCACAGTCCAGCTTCTGAAATTTGTACTTCAGGCAAAATGATGAACTAGAATAATCACAAAATCAGAAAAAAAAACAAAAACAAACAAAAAAAAAAAACTTCCTGCCATAACATGAAAAAAATAAATTGCTGCAATATAATGAGGAAGATAGAGAAAGATAGAGACAAATAGCAGTTTGATATTTTTTGCAGTATCTAGTGGTAATGAGCAGTGATCATGATTACAACGGAGAGGGATTCATTCCTGAAAACTGTCCTGCTTCTTCAAATATAGCTGATGATCTAATAAAAGATAATCTCTCCCCTAAAACCTTGCCTCTCTTTTTAATCCATTCTGAATTGGAGGACTACTGCCATTTCATTTTTCATTCAGTGATTTTAAATAGCTTCACAAAGAAGTTTACAGATGTCACTGCAATTCTTGATGTAGAAAGTATAATGGCCTGTATGCTCAGAAAGCCACACATTCCTTGATACTTTAATGCTTCAGCATCCCTATCCTGACTTGGATACTGATGTGTTATTATATATTGTATGAGCCCAATTAGGTGCCTCAGAATGTGACAAATGGAAGGGCAACTGGCTGAGGCTGGCCAAGTGGTGGTGCTGGAGACAGAAGGGATTTGTTATCCCACTATTCTCAGCTACCATTCTAAGCTGCAGCTGCCATTTCTCTTGCAATTCACAGTTACAAATGCTCTCCTGAAGACAGACACTTAAGCCGTTCCTTTCTCACAAAACACAGACAAGATCCTCTCCAACATACTTGGAGCTCTCACTTCAGATCTAGACTTCCAATCCTTCAAAGTCTGAAGGTATTTGACGACATGTCTTCCACTCCTTGGTGCAATTCATTCATTCATTCACACTTCCTTTCTCTCTCCATCTCTCTTGAATCTAGTGAGTATTTAATCACTTTGTAGAAATTGGAACAGTTTTAATTAAGGGAAAGAAAGCCCAAACTTTCTCACCCATTACCTCTTCTCAAAACTTTATAATTTTTTCTTTAAGCTGCTCTTGTGCAAAGTAGAAAATGCAAGCAACTTTGTATCTACTCACATCTATTCAGACAGAGGTGTGAGTTGAAACAGGGTCTCCCTACTGGACAAATGCCTTTGGATCAAACAGAGGTTGTCAACACCGTGCTCAAATAATGACTTTTACGTTGCATCCTGCATATGAGGCATTCATTTCTAAGTCTGAAATCCTAACACACCTGAAGTGCAAGACATGCTGGGCTTGTAGAGGACCAAGACTTAAAACACACATTGATGTCCTTAAAATTAGAAACTTAAACTACATCC